>NC_090443.1:794185000-794488986 GCF_031143425.1 Pleurodeles waltl
CACATGATGGTTTGGGCAGTGGTTCTGGTGGGCTGTTGATGGGTTCACGGGCTTGCAGGCTCGTGGCGGGCCAGCCACAAGAGACCAGCGGAATACTGGAGTCAGAGCCTGAAGGCCGGGTGCCATACAAGTAACTGGAGCAGCTGGGTAGGTGAGGCAATGGACTTGGGTGGTAGTGTGGGCACTGGTGGGGCAGGAGGGAAGCTCATGCTGCTGGTAGCCTGCCCCTTGCGGAGGTGGCTGCCATTAAGCCAGTGCAGCTTGCACAGGCAAGGTTGCTTGCTCTGCTCCACCCTTGGCTCCCTCCCCAGCCCACCATAAGCCCAGTCTGGTCCCCCTGGTCCCTTGGAGCCCCTCTGGAGTCCTGGGATGCCACTGAAGTCCTTGGAGCCCTGATGTACTCCTGAGTGCCTCTGAGTGTCCCTGGAGCATCACTGGAGTATCCCTTGAGACCCGGTGCCTGGCTCACTCTGACCAGATGATCAAATCTTACATTTTATTCCTCCGAGTTCTGAGGGGGTGCATCAAGGCACTCAGACCACATATGACAACCGGAGCGGACCACACCAGCTCCATATCGCAACCACACTAACACAAAGAGCACAACCTGTTGCATAAATAACAGCGTGTCCCTGCCCCACCCCACCCCCCAGAGTTATAAACAGCATGGAAGTCCCCTCCTGGGGGGTATGGTGCTGCAGTTCGGGAGAGCAGTCTAATTCTCCACAAAACAGAACACCGACATTGGGCACCTTTAAGCTGCATCTGAACCAGGCACCATAGCTGCACAATTTGCACAACTGCACAATCTCTATGTCAACGCTATCCTCACATCAGCAGCCAATTAGCAAATCAGCAGCCAAATAGTAGCCAACTACTGGTGCAGCGTTCTTAAGCCCACCCACACCTGCAGGATCTCAAGACTGGGGGTGTGTGGCTGCGCTCCTGAGCTTCAAGATCTTTTAATAAAACTTCACCAGTATGCCTAAAAGGAAAGCTTTACCCTGCAAAAAAATGTCAGAACCCTCACTGGACAAGTCCCCTTCCCGCCAGGTCCCCTCGATTCTGGAGCTAGATCTCGCCTACAGTCCACCTAACAAACTTGGAAAACCAGGGACGGAGGTGCATGGCCAAGATGCTATATTAATAACAAAAACATCAGCAATAGCCACAATCCCTGAGGCTAATACAGCACAGAGGTTCAGTGTTAGAACGAAGATGCTTTCCTCCCCAGTTCCAATACAGGGGCGGATTGAAGATTACTCCCACGGGTCCCTGCAGACGGGCTTTTATTTCATCTGCTTCACAAGGTTCAGAAGAGTCTAAGAAGCTACAACCATCCCTGGGTGCCGCCTGTCCCTTTAGACACACGGCAAAATCTCTGTAGATCAAATTCCTGTCTGTTAGACCTGGCATCCTTGGCATGGTTTCCCCTGCCTTTGGCCTCTGCTTCCTATACTTTTGACTGTGTGCTGTATTTCGTTTTTGCCCCCCCTGGGCACTTTACCATTGCAGACCAGTGCTAAACTGCACATGCTCCCCGTGTAAATTGTGATTATGATTGGTTATCCCTGGTGGGCAAATTTGATTTACCACTAAGTTCCTAGTAAAGTGCACTAGAGGTGCCCAGGGCCTGCAAATCAAATGCTACTAGTAGGCCCACAGCACTGATTGTGCCACCCACATGAGTAGCCCTGTAAACATGTCTTAGACCTGACATTGCAGTGTCTGTGTGTGCAGCTTTGCACTGCTAATTCAACCTGGCAAGTGTACCTACCTGCCAGGCCCAAACCTTCCTGTTTACTACATGTATGTCAGCCCTAAGGTAGGCCCTAGGTAGCCCCCATGGGCAGGGTGCAGTATATTTTATATGTCCTGATAGTGAAATACTGCCAATTTTGGTTTTCACTATTGCATGCCTACCTCTCCCATAGATTAAAATGGGGATAGCGTTTAAATATCTTTTAAGTGTGGTTTCCTATTGGGAACAGATAGAGATCTGGAGTTTGGGATCTCTGAACAATTTAAAAATACATCTTTTGGTAAAGCAGTTTTTAGATTGTCTGTTTGGCAATTGCCCCTTTTAGAAAGTGGGCATTTTCTTGCTTAACCATTCTGTGCCTTTGCTTGGCTGCTGAATACATGTCTGGGTCAGACTGACAGTTGGGCTGTTTGTGAATTCACTCTAGAGAATGACACAAAGGGAGCTGAGGTGTGTCCTGCATATCCTGATGAGTCTTCCTGGGCTAGAGTGGGAGGGAGGAGCTGTCACCTGCACTTAAAATGGCTGTGTCTGTCCCCTCACAATAGTCTTCAACCCCCTAGAGTGCGGCTCAGGCATGGCAAGGAAGATGCAGGATCTTGTGCACTACAAAAACTTTCATTTGAAGTTTGCCTACTTTAAAGACAGAAATTAGTCTAAGTACTGGACTGCTGACTGCACAATTTTAGACCTCTTCTGGATCAAGAGGAGAGTACTGCCCCATTGCTGTGTGTGCATTGCTGAGTTGGCCTGCAGTTGCTGCTTCTACCTGGGAAAGGGGCCAAAGACTGGACTTTGCTGGGTATCCTATATGTGAAGATTCTCCAAGGGCTTCGACTGAGCTTGCTACCAGTTAGGAAGTCTCAGGGACTTCAAAGACTTCATCTGCCAGCCCCTGGGCTCTCTTGCTGAGACCCCCTGACTTGCCAAGTGGTGCAACATCCAGTCCCTGGGTCCCTGGAAGGAGCACCTGGCAGAACCTGAGTAAAAATCTACGCACTGTAACCGAGCAGCAGAAAAAACGATGCAGGGCCTGCACTGCGGCTGAGAAACTGATGCAGGTACAGTGAAATAGACGCATCACCAGCTCAGCATGGATTCATCATTGCTGTGCATCCGGATGATCCACGCATCATCCCTGGGCGTCAAATCTTCAACATTACCGCAAGGACCCGAGGCTATTTGTCCGGAAACCGACGCATTGCTTACCCGGCACAGGAAGAATCGATGCACAGCCTCACTTGCGAGTATGGAATAGACGCATTGCTTGCTTTTCCAACATATGCTCGCCAGTGCAGCTTTATTTTTGACGCATACCAGGTACTTTGTGCTAAAACAATGCATTCATTCATTTCTATGGATTAAGACTCTTTAAAATTCATATCTTTGCTTGTGTGTGTTAAATTTTTGTTGTTGTGCTCTTGTTTGATTTAGATAAATAATGGCTATTTTTCTAAGCCGGTGTGGAGTCCTTTACCCTGACTAGAGTGATGGTCCCTACTTGGACAGGGTGTAAAGTGACTGATAGCTAGAGACCCTTTTTCTAACACTGTCCAAGACTACAAGAGGGGAACCAGAGCAGGAAAGGGACCTGTCCACCCACCCTGCTGCCTCACCAGATTAGATTTACCCTAGCTAGGGATGAACAATCCAGAGACATTATTTCCTTTTCCCAGCAGGTCTCACCCAATGGGGGCTCTGTTGGGGAAGCACTCCCTACTACAGCCAGCCCACACTCAGTACTGGTGAAAGTGCACAACAGTGAGCTGATGTCTTCTCTGACACCGCTGCTGGGAGTACAGCAATCAACATTATTACCAGCGGCTAGCCCCCACCCAACCTCTCGCAAAAACTTTGAGATGGGAAAGTATCTCAGACCATGAGCTGGGGAACCTTTCGGATCACTTCCTGGCACCTTGGGAACCCAAATTGAGGTTAGATTGAAGAATCACTGGGCAAACCCCCTTATTGAGAAAGGGTCCCTATATTGAATCCAACAATCCCATATTGATAAGGTCCTCAGGCTCTACCCCTATAGTGCCCTCCAGCCCCTTCTAGGCCTCTTTATCTTCCATCAGCATCAAGCAAAATACAATGGCTATCACCCGACTGTGGCAACCATGAAAAATGGAACTTCAGAATGACCTACTGCAATCTATCATCTCAACTCTAGTGATCTGGACCAAAGATTAGCCTCCTTAGAGTTTCTTTCAGGACTATCAGGTGCGGAAGAGGCCCACCCCTACTCATGCCATCCTCTGATCAATAAACTAAGCTCCCTGCCTGAATTACTATGGTCTCTGGTTGCTAGCATCATAAATTTAACTCGCCTCCTGTCGGAATCAAGTGCATCACCATCACCATCAAGCTATTCCCCTGCTATACATTCAACAGCTGCCAGCGCCGAGCTCCCCGCAAAAGTGGTAATGATGTCCCCTGCTGGGACTGCACAGGGGCCCCCTTGCAAGGCTCCTCAGACTACAAGTACTTCTTGCCCCACAGCAGACAGTCCCCTCACTAGAGCGACGATAAGGACATCCGAGCCCAACACTCAGTACCTCCAGCACCACCACCCACAGGAGATACTTCTAACCTCTCAAGGAGGGCAAAAAAGAAACTAAAAAACAAAGAAGCAAACAGTGTCTCATAAAACGGAGAACCAAGATTGCAGGGACCACTACAATCTATCACGTGGGGCAAGGGGCTGTCCCCCCCAAAGCCTACCCTATATTTAACTTTGTATCCAAACATCAAAATGAGCCAACAGAAGATACTTGCCCCTCATGCAGCCAACAAGAACTGCCGGTCAATCACATCCTCCTGGAGCCTGCCCCGGAAGACGCCCCATTAGGCGCCACTGCACGAAGGACAGCCAACGGCAACAAAAATATATCAGGCGAGACTCCCTCAGGGCACAAACATGTACAGGCTGCTATATCTATTGATCACTGCTTTAGGCCTCTCCAGCTGCATGAGCATGTGAACGAGTGGCTCTCGATATGCCAGGAAGGCAGCGGCATAACAGGCGAGGTTCTAGAATCTACAACAGATTGTTGTAGGTCAGTCCAGCCAGCACGCAGCAGCAGTTCCTCTACATCCTGCAACAACTACATCTAGACCAACCGAATTACCCTCCAGCCCTCTTACATGCGAAGGTGCCTTGGGCATCCCCTGTCTCAGTCCCATGGGAACAGGGTCAAGACTGATTTGCATATGGCTGGGTCCAAACTGGAATGGCATGGGCAGCAAAAAAACGATGGATTAAACCCAGATCTGTGACTGGGGGTGAATGTTTGACAATGTTCAGCATTCCGTCCATCACTTGTTGTTTTTGCATTTGTCAGTCAGATGGACCACCACTCATGGGGCACTGTGATCTGGCACCAAGTGGCAGAGAATGCCCGCTCTGAGGCAGACAACAGCCTTGAACAGGCCAAAGTGACTAGCGGGTTTCCCGCCAATGCTGGAGCTATGGAGAACAGCAGTCCTAACCAACCTCAAGCCCAAATTGCCAATAATTGGTGGCTAGGCAAGAAGCCAGATTCAGCACCAGAAGCAATAGGCATGTACTCAGGGGGGGAATGTCTCAAAGTGTTCCCCACCTTCAGGTCATGGACTTGTCAGAGTGCCACTCTGTCACCTAGAAAACATTGGATAGCCAACGAAACGATCTGGGGGAAATTATCCACATAGGGTCAATGGATCCGCTGAGCTGGCATTCATTCCACTTTATACCCCTAAGGGCGCACATGACATTAAAAATAGGGGCAATCTAATGCACCTGTTTCAACACACATTAACTCTGAAGCACCTAACTTTGGCTGACCTGATCTTAGTGAAATTGGCCAGTATCACAGACAAAGGAACATCAGATACCACAATAACAACATGGCAAAGCATTGAGGCAAGAGACGCCATCTTGAGTGAAGTTAGGACCTTCAAGAACTGGGGCATCGAACTGATAAAACTATCTGCACCAAAATACCCAGGCATGCTACTGCTGCCCGAACCCCCAAGCCCCCAGACCACACATAGGCACTCTTAGGGAGCATGGGGTGCCATCGACGGCTGACTCCCAAGCGCAACAAAAGTAATGAATTCCCTAGCAGTCTTATGTATCCATAACGCAAGAAACATACTCAAAGTGGCAAGAAATAACAGCAACGAGTAATTGTAGCCCTATAAGTGACTATCCCTAGTCTACCCCACACAGATGCACCCCCTTGCAAGATACCCATTGAGGAATGTAGGCGGTTTAGTGACAATACTGACATATAAACCTGCAATGGCACACTTGAACAAAAGCGACATAATCTGCCTGCAAGAAACATGGACACTCACCCGCATAGTGACACATGGCTACTATGAGCTCTTCAAGCCAGCAATACACGCAAATCAGTTTGGCCGGCCATCTGGAGTTTTCTCAATATTCATTAAGCAAACGGCCAAGATCAACGCAAGACACCTGATTCAATCATATCTAGCTGTGCAAGGGGCACTAATTAACATTGCGGCACACAAAGTCCCCACTACTTCTGATACATTTTTATCACAAGCTGCAGAAAGCTCACCGACTTAGGGCAAATTTCGACCTTTGCAACTGCCTGGAAATTATTCTGCTCAAACACGCTACCTATGAAGTTGTGCTACAGGGGGACTTTAACATCAGGTATCTGGAAAACTGTTGTACCAGCTCAGGACCTGACAGAGAACAAGGTATAATTACCGATTTCCTAAATACTTTCAAACTAATCTCAGCTTAGCAAGCCTTCAAAGCCAAAGCTCATAACTGTCAGCTCATCCCCACGTTCAAAGGTATCTCAACTATTGACTATATCTTCATGTTGAAACCTCTAATGTGCCAATTCCTCAGCCTCGAGATACCTAACAGGTGTGAAAGTGACCACAATCTGTTGACCTTAACTATGAGTCTTGCTGCTGCTCCAGCAGCCAGGCTACTAGCTGTGGGGTCCTTAACCCAGGCCGAAGAAATGAAGTTAGTCAGAAGGATCAGGTTGAGACCAATAGATGCCCTAACGGTGACAAACATATAACAAGCCGAATCCAAACTACAATAAGCCCATTGTCTGTTCACGGAGAGCACTACAATCCTTGCGGATACACAAGCTAATCAGTACTCCTAAATCTGCTAAAGAGATCACCAAGTTGTAGAAAGAACACAAAACGTTAGTTTGGGAAACCAAAAAGCCTTAGAGACAAGCAATGGCTAAAGATACACAAGTTGCTTCAAGAAAGAAGTGTAGCCCAGTTCTAGAACTTCATTAATAAATTAAAATCTGCGACAGTCAGAAGCAATGGAGTCTCTGAAGAGGGCTGGGTAAGCCATGTAACTGCACTGTACTCTGGTCACACAGTAGCATCAGCTAATAAGAACAGTCAGGAGAACGCCAATCTGCCCACAAGGCAGCAGTAGGTCCTTACCACCCTGGGTCAGGTCATTGAATTTATCAAGGGAGTGAAATTGGATAGAGCGCCAAGACCAAATATGGGGTGCCAGGACCGAATGGTCTCCCAGCAGGAATTTTCAAGTGTGCCCAGAGGAATGGATTCTCACCCTCCTCTATGACCATGCCTTCCTTTCAGCCAAGATCCCAGACACATGGAGGGGTTTCATTTTGTGCCCTATGTTCAAGAAAGGTGATCCCACAAAGCCATCTAATTACCGCCTGATTGCCCTACTGGACCTAGAGGCCAAAGCACATGCATGCCTCCTTCTGAAGCAGCTAGAGGCTTGGGTTTCAAGGCAACACGATTTTACCATTCTTTTTAGACAGGATTTCATGCTGCAGCATCAACCACAGATAACATCATCTCACTGGCTGTTCTCAGCCAGCGAGTTGCCTCTTACAAGCACCTACCACTCTTCTGTTGCTTTGTTGACTATAGTGCAACCTTTGATAAAGTGGACCACCCCACATTATGGAGAAAGCTAACAAGGCGGGGGATCCCTCCTAACCTTTTGCGTGCCATCATCTCACTCTATTCAAATACATGAGTACAGATAAAAAGAGGGCCACTTACTGTTTCTAAAAAAAATCCTGGGTGGCCAAGATGGCGGTGTAATCGGACGCTGGATCCCGATCTCCGTCGCCCGGGCCTTCCCCGGCTGTCTAATGGGCCCAGCTGCCCTTGAAGGGGGACCCCCTGGCATCTGACGCGCAGGTAGACACCCCGCGGCTGGCGCTCGGAGCCTGCCGAGAGCCCTGTGGCCTGACGGCGTGTCCGGCCAACGGGGTATCTGGGCCTCGGGCCGCGGGCGAGTGTTGCGTGCGTGACGGCCGGTGATTTGCCTGCACGGCCGCAGAGGGAGGAAGAGAGGAAACCGCGGGCCCAGAGTGGACGCGGGTGCCCGGGTCCCTCCGGAAAGCCGGCGGCATTGATCGGGCCGCGTAGGGTCAGACCTGGAAGCCGGGACGCCCGAGAGCGATGGCGGTGAACGGAGCAGCCTGGGCCGCCGGGGCCTGGGGCTCAGCGGGCGCTGCCGCGAGCTGGATTGAGGCGGCTTGCGGGATTGGGGCCTCCCGAGACCCACGTGTGGCCGGGGGACAGGGCCCCCACCTGAAGAGGAGCCCGGTGTTCAGGAGGCTTGACGTGGCCCTTGCCCGGGCTGCACAGTGGTCAGACAGGGTGCCCTCTGGGCCTGGTGAGGGCGAGATGGTCCTCTGGTGTGCCAGCCTTGAGAGAAGCAAAGCAGGGCGAGTTTGAAGTGGCAGAAGAGGAGAGGTCAGATCCATCTTCCTGCTCTGGTGGGCTCCTGGGCCCATGTTGAGGAGTCCTGGTGCAGCTGGTGCCCTGGAGAGGACGACACCTGGGGGGCAGTGCGAAGGGCCGCAGTGAGTCCTGGTTCCTCTGCAGCAAGCTATGTTGCATAGTCTTGATGGCGTCTTCTAAAACTAAGAGGGACTAGTCCGTGAGGGAGATGCTCACTCGGTCTTACCTGCCGCAAAGCAAACTGACAGAGGGGTCGGCCTCGGCGAGGGATCCAGATGACCGAAGCGATTGCGAGGATGACGGGGGAGCACCGGTCACGAACGTTTTCCTCACCTCCTTATTTGACTCCCTCAGAATGGATTTTCAGGAACTGCGAAGAGACATTTCCCAGGAGTTGAAGGATCTACGAGCTGACGTCTCCTCGCTGGGGGAAAGGGTGTCAGGTATGGAGGACAATGAGATTACCCGGGGAGAGGAGATCGAGCAATTGCAACAGGAAATTCTGCGGCTCCGGGAGCAGCAGGAACTCCTCCAGATGGCATCTGAGGACCTAGAAAATTGCTTGAGAAGGCATAATATCCGGATCCGAGGAGCTCCAACTTGGGCAGAGTGTGGGGTTATTAGAGAGTTTGCCCTGGCGCTGTTCCACTCCATCCTAGTTCCAGGGGACACCCAGGAGATTATCCTGGACCGGGCCCACAGAGTGTGTCGGCTGGGATGAGAAATGCGCGCCCTCCAGATATCTTGGTCTGCCTGCACAACTTAATGACAAAAGAAAACATCCTGCAGAAAACGTACATAAGCTGAGGGACCAACGATCGGCCAATGCTGTAAAGATGGTGCGTTCCCCCTCAGGGGAGGAGGCCAGGACAGACCGGCAGATAGCAGAGGTGTTCGCAGATTTTTATAGCAATTTATAAGCTGCAGAGGCAGGGGGGCAGAGTCGTCCTTCTATTTAGCAGACTGTAACAGTGCGCAGCTGCGTGAGCAAGACGCTGAGTCGCTTGACCAGCCTATTCGAATAAAGGAGGTAATTGAGGCGATTTCGCGCCTTTCCGCCGGTAAGGCACCGAGCCCGGATGATTTCACGGTGCTATTCTATAAGACATTTTGTATAGAGCCAGCCCCACTACTAGTCAGGCTCTTTAATTCCTTTCTGTCCACCGGGACCCTAATATCCAGCATGATGGAGGCGATAATTACAGCCATCCATAAGGTGGGGAAGGACCCAGAGGAATGTATCTCGTATCGGCCCATCTCGCTTTTAAATATTGATGCAAAGCTATTCACAGGCATTCTGGCGCAGAGTCTCAACCCCTTGATGCCCAGGCTCATCGACCTGGACCAATCGAGCTTTATCCCCCATAGACAGTGTGGAGATAACACGAAGAGGCTCTTACATCTGGTGGAAAAAACTAATAGGTCCGGTAGGGAGACTCTCCTCCTTTCCATAGACGCGGAGAAAGCGTTCGACCGAGTGCATTGGCCCTACCTTGTCCGGGTGCTGGAGCGCTTCGGTTTCGGCCCAGCGTTCTGGACCTGGATTCAATGTATCTATAGCGCTCCGAGTTCGGCAGTCAGTGTGAATGGGACGTCGTCCTCCCCTTTCCGGATTAGGAGGGGAACGAGGCAGGGTTGCCCACTCTCCCCGCTATTATTTGCACTGTATATGGAGCCCTTTGCTCAACTTCTCTGGGATGATGCCCAGATCCTTGGCGTTCGCTTCGGAGGAGACCACCATCTTATTAGTCTATACGCCGATGACGTGATCCTTACATTGGCGGACCCCATGGTATCCTTGCCGTCCCTTATGCAGGCCATCAACGAGTTTAGTAGGGTGTCGGGGTTCAAAGTTAACATGCAGAAATCTCAAGTCCTGGGCCTGTCAATTGCACCGGAGCACGAGCAAGCCCTGCGGGCGCGATACCCTTTTATATGGTCCTCGTCACATGTGCCTTACTTGGGGATTGCCCTAGCCACTTCGGTGGCTGGAACCTGTAGCATGAATTATGCCTCCCTGTCTAAAGAGATATTGAATGATTTGGAGAAGTGGAGTAAGCAAGGCCTCTCCTGGTTTGGGAGGGTTTCTGCGATTAAGATGTCTGTTTTGCCTCGCATTCTCTACTTCTTTCAGACGCTCCCCCTGACCCTTCCACCACGTACTATTGGGAAACTTCAGTCAGCGATTTTGAAATTCATATGGGGGGGTAAGCCGGCCCGGCTGCGGCGGGGTGTGCTGTATTGCCCTAAGGATGCCGGTGGCCTCGCGGTCCCATGTCTACTGAGATATTTCCAGGCGGCTCAGCTCCGCTTCTTATTGGAGTGGAGTCGGCCGCTTTCAGAAAAGCATTGGTGTTTCATGGATCAGGCGGTTGCGGGGTCTCATATCTGGAGGGAACTGTGGCTTCAGCGTAGACATAGAGCGCAGGGACTTTACTCTTCGCCGGTTACAGGAGTGACGCTCAGGGTATGGGATGCAGTGGAGGTGAAGAAGGGTCTGACGTCCATTCCCTCCCCGATGTCCCCGATTTGCAGGAATCCTGACTTTGCTCCGGGGCTGCAGGTGGAGAGTTTCAGGCGCTGGCTCAAGGGGGGTTGCAAAAGGGTGGGCTGTCTATTTGATGAAAATGGGATTATGGACTTTGACCGGTTCAGGGAGGCGTATGGGCTGGCTGAGGCAGAAAGGATGGTGTACTATAAAGTGCGACACTGGGCTCTTAGACCGGAGATTAGGCCATTGGTTTCCAGGCCACTGACCCCATTCGAGAAATGGATTATGGGAAAGAAGGATGACAAAAGGATAATATTGGAATTGTTCAGACTCCTCCAAGTGGAGGCACACCCCATTAAATCGAAGGGCCAGAGTCGTTGGGAGGCGGAGCTGGGGAGGGAGGTAACAGAAGAGGAGTGGGAGAGTGTTTTCTTTAGATCGCATCATATAGCGTAACATGTGTCGGGGGCGGAGACGGCCTACAAGCTGGCTACGTATTGGTATTACACCCCGGCCAGGGTACACGCATGGGAATCTACCAAGTCTGATCTCTGCTGGAGGGGTTGTGACAGCACGGGTACGCTTACCTTCTATGGCACTGCCCCAAGTTACACAGGTTTTGGAAAGAGGTCTTGGACGATGTCGACAGGGTGTTTGTGAGGGAGATTCCTAGGTTTCCCTCATACGTCATACTGGGCTTGCATAACTCCCTCATCTTTCCTCTCCGCACTCGTAGAGGCCGACAGATGGCGTTAGCCCTTAATGCTACCTTGCAGGTGATTCTAGCTCATTGGGGTACGGATAGGATCCCAACGTACGCCTCCTGGCTCCACAGGCTCTGGTTCATTTTGGCAATGGAGAAATTGTCTTTAGTTGCGGCTCGGAGGGTGGAAGAGATGAGGGATATCTGGAAACCGTTTATACAGATCCTTTCTACGGAATTTAATGAGCTGACTTGCCCTGTCTATCTGAGGGTGTTGAGGATGCTGGGGGTCGCTGGATGATGGGGGTCTGCCAGGGTGGTGGAGGGCCACGCGCCGAGGGGTACAGGAGAATTGGCAGAGGGAGGGGGGCAGAATTTGCGGTACTGATGGGCGTGATGAGGGGAAGCACAGTTACGTTAATGTCTTATGTTGAATTTATTCTCTTTATATCGGGCATCCTGTGTATAGTCTGGCAGCTTTCATTAGATGTGGGGACGTGGTTTGTTGAGAATGGGGCTCCGTGACATGGGACTGTGTCTCACTGTGTCGATGAGACTCCCTTTATTGTTTATGTGTAACAAGTGGTTTCCCCCATAGTTGGTTGGCTGCCCGACTGAGTACGCAGGCAGTGGGCCTTGTGTTTGCATATAAATGTTAAATACCAATAAACAGATTTGAACCATAAAAAAAAATCCCACCCAAGATGACTTGAAGAAAGGCTATGTCCTTGCCCCCCTGCTGTTTAACTTGTATACGCAGACATGGGCAAAGCACTGGCAACAGCTGCTTGGCTCCTCCACGCCTAGGCCAGTCACAGACGACATTACGATAATGGACCACACAAGAAGCGGAATGCAGTGAGCTCTGAGTAGCCTTTACGAATACAATGAACACAACTATCTAAAGGTAAACCAGGACAAGACCAAAGTGGTAATCTTAGGATGGCAAAAGAACAAGAAACATCTTGCCTGGTGCTTGGGCCCACTGACAATCAAATCAGCACCAAAATACAACTACCTGGGGGTCTAGTTCTCAGACACTGCCACACCCCTAACCCACAGAGCCTCTCCGCAGAAGAAAGTCTCTGTGATTACAAATGGTCTTGCTGGTCTTAACGGAAAATTAAAAAGTCAATTTGCTGCTCCAATACTTAAAGTTATCAAGGCCACCCTTCTCCCTGCCCTTTGTTACAGGCACTTGGCCTTCCCCGGCACCTGCTCATCCAAGCTGGATCTGGCACAGTCTTCAGGCCATAGAAGTATGTTTCATCTACCCAGGTACTTTCGTAGATCCTGCATTTGTTTAGAATTCGGCCTGACTCACTAAGGGTTAACCTGCAAAGCTGACCTATTGAAATACTATCTTCAGATTCTGATGGTGCCCAAGAACTCATTGAAGGCTCACCTGAAGGGAATCTTTGGAAACCTGGGGAATCCATGGTCTGAGTAGTTCCAGAAGGCCTTGGGAATGTTCCAAATTGTAGACTCAGCTCTTGCAATGAATTCCATCCTGCAGCTGCATCTAACTTATTTTCAGCAAGGCATTACTTCATTACACTCCTGAGACATCCTACTTCCTTTCAACTCCTTATACCTGGGAGGGAGATCTCAACTCTACCTTGCGGACTCAATCACTAGCCAGGTGCGCATAGACATCCTGCACATGAGACTCCTCAAGCTAGTCATAACAGACTTCAATCCCTCTTGGGCCAGCACAGAATAGAGGGGCTGCAGGCTGTGCAATTTCAAACATGAATTATGGCTGCACCTTCTGTGCTGCTGACCCACTCTGGGCGCCAGACTGAGGTCCCTATTGAAACCAATTTTTCGAGCAATGGGGATGCGTACTTGCCAGGGGGTCTCCTCGCTTTGCTTCACCCAAATTGATACAACGTCATTGGCTTGATGGGCCACATTTGTGAAGGAACTTAGGGTTCTCTTGCGTCTTCCTATAAAGAGCCTTAATTCCATCAACTACAGTCAGAAACCCATAACGCATAATTTCTCTAAGATCTAACTGACTCTAGGATCCAATTAATCCGCTAGACTCAGGGGTGGATCACCTCACACAGCATTTTAGACACTGGCCACGGCATATCTAAAGTCCATATCCTCTTTACTGTACTCACTATTTGTGCAGCACTTTGGTGACTAAGCCCACCTGCCCTATCTTGCGGCATTATGACTGATTGTTGTCTTAGCCAGCTTCAAACGCAATTTATTTTTGCTTTTACATTTATTTAAGTAATTGCTTGTTATGGTTTTTATTAACCAAATAAAATTGACAGTGGCAATGACTCTCCTGTGTGAGGCTGACTGTTCGTTGGCGAAGAGTCTGCAGAATGATTATTCTGACGCCTCAAAGCACTATCCCTCGCTCTGTTGCAGACAATTCTTCCTGCGCCTGTTTGAATGCAAGGACCTCCTCTTTGTTGACTCTTTCACTGACCAGGCTTTTGTTGTTTTTGTGCCGTCACCTCTGTTGCTTCATGATGTTTTTCACCACTTCCAAAGTGATATCCTTCATTGTTTCATTGACCAGTTCTTCCACCATGATCTGAGTTGGAGTGTTCTGCTGTAGCACAAAATTAATGTAGACCTCAGCCATGGAAGGTGTGTGTTCTGTGCTTGGGAAAGGCTATCTCAACACATAATCAGCAGGATTGTGTTCCTTCACTGGCTTGTGAAACATTTTGAAGTTTTATTCCATCAGGCATATCCCCCAACTCTCAATATGTGGCAGAATTTTCACATTCAGGTTGCCGTATATCGTAATTAGTGCCTCATGGTCCATTACAATTGTGAATGGCTTCCCATATATGAACATGTGATGGTGTGCTCATGCCCACACGACAGCCAGGCTCCCTTTCTCCGGTTGTGAATAAGCTCCCTTCACTTCTGTTAAGCTGTGGCTCACTTATGTAACAAAGCGCCTCAGAGAACCTCGACCAGGTTTGTGATAGGCTATGATGGCCCCAACCCCACAAGGCTAACATCCACAATGAGTTTGGTGCACAGGGAAGCATCAAAGTAGGCGAGGTGATCTACAGCTGCAACAGCAGATCGTATATTCATGAATGCCTTTTCGCACTCTGGAGTTCAGATGAATGGTTGGTGAGTTCTCGTAGGGAGGTGCTTACTGTGGCAAAGTCTTTCATGAATCTCGCACAGCAGCTCGCCAACCCTAGGAAGTACCTCACTTCTGCAACGTCCGCTGGAACTCGTATTTTATGTAGAGTTCAACTTTACTCAGATCCGGCTGCCTCCTAATGGGAAAAAATGTGCCCAAAGAAGAGTTCTTCTTTCGGCAGTTCACATTTGCCCTCATTCAGCGTCAGGCCAGCTTTTTCCATCTGGCTGTATACTTCCCTTAAGATATTTTCATGGTCTTCTTTTTGTGTGGCCAAATACCAAAGTGGCATCACTGCAGTTTAGTAAATTTTTTATGGGCCTTATTACTCTCCTTGCCATTTCTTGGAAGATTTCAGCTGCAGATGATATGCAGAAGCTTACGATTTGTAGCGGGATAGACCTAAGTTTGTTGAGAATGTGGTGATGTAGCATGACTGAGGGTCAAGGTTCAGCTGGTGGTAACCTATGAAAAGGACTAGCTTGGAAAATAAGCAGGCTCCTTTAAACAGCTGATCATGTTGTTCAGGTAGGGACCTGGGTGTCTTTCTGTTCCTATGGCTGTATTCGGGAGGCACATATCAACACAAATGCATATTTTATTTGTATTTTCTTCAGCACGCCAACAATGGGAGACACCCATGGAGTAGGCCCTTCTGCCAGTTCTATGATGTCTTGTAGTAACTTTTTGAGTTCTTCCTCCACCTGTGGTTGAAGATGAATGGGAACCCCGCAGTGACTCTGAGTTACACATCTGATTGCTTCATTGATGTGGAGAGTGACCTGTATGAACCTATGAGAGCTCTGCACGCA
This sequence comes from Pleurodeles waltl, assembly GCF_031143425.1. NCBI lineage: Eukaryota > Metazoa > Chordata > Amphibia > Caudata > Salamandridae > Pleurodeles > Pleurodeles waltl. The sequence continues at coordinate 794,200,631 of NC_090443.1, forward strand.
AGGGGATAGATCTGATGTCAGAGTATTCAGATTGCATATTTGTTTATATCCTAGTTTTTCTCTACAAAACCTGACATTTTCTGAATATTGTGTAACCAGATGATAGTTCTTCTGTCACATTAGATTTTAGTTAGAAAATCTCTGCAGCCTTAGGGAGAGATTTGAGGGCCCAGACTGAGACCTGAGAAACATCTCAGTTTGAAGCCTAAAGCTATAACATTTCTTTAACTTTAGGGGGTACTATATAGAACCTTTTAGATCGCTGTAGTCTGTGGTGCAGCTTTGCTGTCAGAATCACAACCCTTTAAATCTCTGTAACCTTGAAGATATTTCTTCTAGTAAGAGTAGATTTGAATCCGTAATATCTATTTAACCCAATGAATAGCTCTGCACTGAGACACCTCTACTCGCAAAATTTGTGTTAACCGAGGGAAAGTCTTGCTATCCTACAGGCAGGTCGCTTCCCTCCTCTCCACCGCTAAACCCGGCTGCCAGATATACCTGCTTGGTTTTTTTCAGATCCACTCCTTCTTTCCCCGGCTCTCCCTCGTCGCTGCCTCTCCGCGGCCCCGCCCCCTCCCTCCACCTCGACTCTCCGGTCCGCTCCTTTTTCCTTTTTGCCGCCTTGAGCCCCGCTCCCCCGTCCCCTCTGCCCTTTCATTGGGTAATCCACTGCATCCTCCCAGCTGCCACTCCCTCCCACCTCCCCTCTTATGCCAGCCGCAGTGCGGACGCGCCGCTGGTGCGCCGAAGGCATGCCAAAGGCAAGCCCGTCTGCGCCCGTCCATGCCAAGACCACGCCCAGCGCCAGACCCCCTGGCCAACAAGCCCCCGCACCACCAATCACCACTACACTGCCGACGAACTCCACGCCCTCAATCCAGGACGCTCCTCTATCTGCTTCCAGTCCACACCAACGCGCACCAGAGGACCCTTCTCCTGCAAAGCCTGCAACTTCACCTGCAACCTAACCTCCGAACACCATATCAAAACAACAGACAGACGCCTAAGATACATCCTGCTGAACACCCGCTTCGTCCACAAACATGCAATTGAACTCTTGGACCTACTGACCACATACTCGCCCGACATCACATTCCTCACCGAAACCTGGATGAACTCAGCCACGGAACCAGACATAGCCATAGCCATACCAGAAAACTACAAGATCACTAGAAGAGACCGCAGCAACAAACCAGGAGGAGGAATCGCCATAGTCCACAAAAACACCAGAAGAGTCTCCACCAACTCCGACGACACCATCAAATCCGCGGAGCACCTCCACTTCAGAATCCACACCAACACCAACAACACACTCAGAGGAACACTGGTCTACAGACCCCCTGCCCCTAGACCGCAGTTCTGCGACGACATTGCCGACACGATCAGCTCCCAAGCCCTCGCCTCAACGGACTACATCCTCCTCGGCGACCTGAACTTCCACCTAGAAAATAACAATGATACCAACACCACCAACCTAATCGCCAACCTCGCCAACCTCGGCCTCAAGCAACTCGTCACTTCACCCACCCACTCTGCGGGCCACACACTCGATCCCATCTTCTCAGCCAGCAACCACGTCTCCTTCAGCCACACCACTGATCTCAGCTGGACAGACCACCGATGCATCCACTTCTCCTACTAGAAACCCGTCACTCACCACCACCACAAACAACCCCCCCGACGCAACTAGAGCAAAATACTAACGGATCAACTGATCTCCACCCTCGCCCGGGCCCTCCCCCGGGACCCCAACACAGCCGCCACCAACCTGCATCGCTGGATAGAAGACTGCGCCAACACCCTCGCACATCTCAAAAAAAACCAAACACCCCCCACAGAATCAAGGCCAGCTGGTTCACCCCAGACCTACAGGAATCCAAATGGCTATGTCGCAGAATGGAAAAAACCTGGCACCTTGAACCTACCAACTCCAACCACATCACCTTCAAGGATGCCGTACCCAAACATCACCAACTGATCCGCACCACCAAAAGGACCCATTTCAAAAACCGCATTGACACCAACGCTCACAACAGCAAAGAGTTCTTTGGCATCAACAAAGAGCTCTTTGGCATCATCAAAGAGCTCCCCACCCCCAGGACCTGCTCCAACGAACCCCCGCCATCACAGGAGTTCTGCAACTCACTTGCAACCCATTTCCGTCGAAAGATAGAAGAAATCCACAACAGCTTCCAACCCCAGACATACCAGCTAACTACAAACACCTACGAACCCAACGCTCCAAACAACACCCACTTCCTCCACACCTGGACTCCCGTCAACATAGAAGACACCGCCAACGCCATGGCTTCCATCCACTCCGGATCACCATTGGACCCCTGCCCACACCATATCTTCAACAACGCTAACACCATCATCGCTCCCCATCTCTGAAACACCATCAACAGCTCCTTCGAGTCAGCCACCTTCCCAGAGAGATGGAAGCACACAGAAATCAACGCCCTGCTGAAAAAACCAAAGGCAGACCCTGACGACCCCAAGAACTACCGACTGATCTCCCACTTCCCCTTCCCAGCCAAGGTCATCGAAAAAATCATGAACAGTCAACTATCCCGGTTCTTGGAAGACAGCAAGGTACTCAACACCTCCCAATCCGGATTCTGCAAAAACCACAGCACAGAGACCGCACTCATTGCTGCCACAGACGACATCAGGACCGTGCTCGATGAAGGAGAAACAGCAGCACTCATCCTCCTGGACCTCTCCGCAGCTTTCGACACGGTATGTCATCACACTCTCCGCACACGCCTCCACAACGCTGGAATCCGCAACAAGGCACTAGACTGAATCTCGTCCTTTCTCACGGCAGAACCCAGAGAGTCCGCCTCCTACCATTCTAGTCAGAAGCCTCCGTAATCACCTGTGGCATCCCCCAAGGATCTTCACTCAGCCCCACACTCTTCAACGTTTACATGGCCCCCCTCACCAACATCGCACGAACCTACCACATCAACATAGTCTCCTACGCAGACGACACTCAGCTCATCCTCTACCTCACGAAAGACCCTACAACTGCAAAGAACAACCTCCACAACGGACTTCACGCCATCTCCAGCTGGATGGAATCGAGCCACCTAAAGTTAAACACAGACAAAACAGAAATACTCATCTTTGGCACCAACCCCTCAGCTTAGAACGACTCCTGGTGGCCCACCTCCCTAGGATCCGCACCCCCACCCACCACCAACGCATGCAACCTGGGCTTCATCTTGGATTCCACACTCAGCATGACTCAACAGGTCAATGCCATCTCCTCTTCCTGCTACAAGACTCTCCGCTTGCTCCGCAAAATCTTCAAGTGGATTCCTGTCGAAACCAGGAAAACTGTCACCCACGCCCTGGTCAGCAGCCGATTGGACTACGGAAACGCCCTATATGCAGGAATAACAAACAAACTCCAAACAAAGCTACAAATGATCCAGAATGTGTCCGCCCACCTCATTGTAGACGTCCCACGCCGCGACCACATCTCACCCCACCTCAGAGACCTACACTGGCTACCAGTATCAAAGAGGATCACCTTCAAAATCCTCGTCCACGCACACAAAGCCCTCCACAACACAGGTCCTGTCTACCTCAATGACAGACTCACCTTCCACACCCCCACCCGCAACCTTCGCTCCGCCAACCTCGCCCTCGCCTACGTCCCCCGCATCCGTCGCACCACCGCCGGAGGAAGATCCTTCTCTCACCTAGCCGCCAAGACCTGGAACTCCCTACCTCTCCACATCCGCCAGACCCAAGACCTCCTATCATTCAGGAAACGCCTCAAGACATGGATTTTCGACCAGTAGATCTCCACCCTACCCCCCACAAGCGCCTTGAGACCCTAACAGGTGAGTAGTGTGCTCTATAAATCCTTGATTGATTGATTGATTGATTGATTGATTTGCATGAGCCAGTACAGAGTCGCTTTACTAGATGAAGTTGGTGCCTGAACATTTTGTGCAGCCCCAGGAACCGATTTCCTAAGTCACAACTTGAAATAACTGTACAATACATGAAATTCTGCAATCCTTGTATAAACACCCCTCTCTAAATCTGTTACTTGAGATGCACCAGTTGCCGAATATAAAGAAAGGATGCCAGAATCAACTGTAATATGTTATTACAATCAAGTGTGACAATGCCCACTGCCAGAAGCCAAGGTGAAAAGCAGTGTCAGGTTACGGAGCAGCTCTTGAAAGCAACGAAAATGAAACATTGCTTGTCTTTCTTCTGCTCTATTTTTCTACCTTAAATTGACAAGCAGAAAGAACGTGTTTATTTTTTTGCATTCCTTCGATATTGATAGAAAAGTTAGAATCTTTCTGTAAGTTTCTATATATTCTGAGCACTGACTTCTGTTGAACTTTTCCTAATATCTTTTTGCAACAAATACCTAACAGTTTTTGATATGTGATGATGAAGAATAGTTTATTGTACAGATAATACAATCCCATACAATTAAAACAAAAAATAAACAATCAATAATACCTTTGCACAAAAAATATGATATGTTTAATTTCGTACTAGAGGTTCTATTTTTATTCTTCATGTTTTTAAACATGCTCTCTCTTTCATACGAAAGAGCTGCACACCAAGGTTTTAAGTGGCTTGTGGGAAAGTTGATGGGGTGACCAGGTATTGTAAGGAATAAAGTACCCATTGCTGTATATGGGAAGGATTTTGCAAATCACTTTGGAGTTCTAAAACCTTAAAAAGTAGCTCAGGCTTCACCTCGTTTCTCTATATGGTTATGGAACTCTAAAGTGACTTGTAGTATCCTTACAGTGTACAGCAAAAGGTTTATCCCTTGAAGACCTTTGTAACTTCTGGAAGAGCTCCACTGTCTAAATCCTGTAACTTGAGATCTGACCGTGTAAGTCTGTATGACCTGTATGACAGCTTTCTATCAGGTGAACATCCTATTAAATCCCTGCATGCTGCTGAGCAGATTTACTATCAATAGCTTTGATCATGTAAAATATGTGCCTCTGGGAATGACTCTGCTGTCAGAGGTTTCTGCCTGTAAAAGCTCTGTGAACTGAAATAGATGCTGTCAGATGTTTGAGCCTCTGAGATTTCAAATGAAATCAACTTCCGATAAAGACGTGTAAGATCTGTGTAACCTGGACAGAATTTCAGCCTTTGCAGTCCTCAGATTGTACGATCTGTTAAAGATAGTGGTTGTCTCTTGTCTGAAGCCTGAGCCTATGAACAGTAACCGTAATGATTATTCATATGCTGCACCATGTGTCAGCAGGTAACCGTGGGGATATCTTATCTATGAAATGCTTAAGCATGTGATATATGTGCAACTTAAAGGTTCAGAGATCGGTAAAAGGTGGGTTTGCTTAGTTGCTTTGAAGTACAATCCTGTACAATCTCTGTTACCTGGGGCACCACTCCGAGGTCTGACCCTGAAAGATGTGTCACCTGGGAGACTGTGGAATGAGCCTGTATACTCAGTGAAGATTGAGTTTGAGTTAAGATCTGTGTAACCTGAAAGGTTGCGCTGCCGTTAAGAGTTTTAATATTTACGAGAATTGTGAGCTAGCTTTATTTTCTATTAAAATCAGGGGATGCAGCATGTTTGAAACGATTCTCATTCTACCTGAAGAAGGTTAAAAATCAATCAATATTTGTATGAAATGGATACGGTTCACATAATCGTTCCTGAACCACAGCATTCATAATGTGTTTCGTTCAGTTTTATGTAGTACAAATTGGGCCCAAGGGCATTAGGGCGCTTTATTTTAACATCGAATTATATTACACAAGGTCAGATTCTTTTTTAGATTTCGCCTGCACATGTGCTTGCACGCATGCTTGCGTAATATTTTGTTAGTTAAAAAACGTTAAAGGGGCTTAGAACCAGTCCTTTACTTACTTGATCTTACCATTGGCTTACTCGAACGTCGCTATGATTTACTTGCTTTGGATTGGCCACAACATCGTCTTCATGTCACTTCCTGTCATTGTCTTCGTCTTCTTCGCCGATCTTGCCATCAAGTTGCCTGTGGATCAAGTACACCTTTCAGTCACTTCCTATTAGACACTGGCCAATGTCCTACCTCTGGCTGCGATGTTGAAAGTACTGCTTGCATGCCGTCTTCTTACTTCGCTGATGCCTTCTTCTTTGTCTTCTTTGTTCAGGGCTGTGCATCTTCTTTTTTCATTCTGCGAGCTATCTTCTGTCTTCTTTCTTTGCTGTCTTCTTGCTTCATTCCTACATGCCGTTTTCTGTCTTCGTTATCTTCTCTACCACATGCCGTCTTCGCTCTCATCTTCTGACGTCTTCTGTCTTCTCATGTCTTCTGTGTCCTCACTCCTTCTGTCTTCAGCCATCTACAGACGTCTTCTATCTTCTCACGCCTTCTGTTTTCTTCCGCCTTCTGTCTTCTCCCGTCTTCTGTCTTCTCACGTCTTCTGTCTTCTTTCTGCTTTCTTCTAACCCACATAACAATAAGTTTTGCTGTTGTCTTTTTCTATCTAACTGTATTACAAATGTCAGAATAATTTTATAATAATGTTTTTTAATCAAGTTACAAATAAGCATTATTATAACTTTTTTCTAATATTTGTAAGCCAGTTACATAGAAAAAAGACAAAGGCGAAACCTATTGGCTTTGCCAATGATTGTTTACTTATGTTGCAGCAAAGAAAATGAAGGCCCTCATTACAACCCTGGCGGTCGTTGTTTAAAGTGGTGGTAATACCGCCAACAGGCCGGCGGTAAAAAAAATGGAATCACGACCATGGCGGAAACCGCCAACATAGACAGACACTTTAACACTCTGACCACCACGACGATAGAAACAAACACTGCGGCGGTAACCACCAACAGACAGGCGGAACACAATGTACTGCCCACCACATTACAAGGCACCAATCCGCCAGCTTTTCCGGGGCGGTACCAACGCCATCAAAGCACGGCGGAAACAGTCTGTGGAACGGAAACCACTCACCTCTCACCACCCAACGAGGAACCAGGACGCCATGGAGCCTGAGTTACAGGTCCTGCCCATTTTGGTTTACCTCCTCTTCCATCAGGAGCAGTAAAGACGCCGGCGACGACCACGGTGAGTACTGCACCTAGCACACAGGGGAGGGGAGGAGGGAAAAGAGAGTGACACACACACGCAACACCTCCACCCCCACCCTCAACCACAACACCATACACACAAATACATGCATCAACATTACATTTACACCCCGTCACCCCTGGAATAACGCAAGGACCAAATGAAATGATTGTAACGAGTGTAATCATCGAAAAATCAGATAGGCCAAAATTAAAATCATCAGTATATACAAATATGTACACCAACGAAACAAGTCCGAATAGTAATGAAATTATTGTCCGTGGACCAGTGATTCAGTGGACCCAAAATGCATGGGCGAAGCCCACACATGATACGTGACTCGAAACAGAGAGAACACTGCTGGGTCATCAGATCGAAAATAAACAGGCACCTCAAGGGGGGGAGAGTGGGAGGGGGAGGAAGGCACCTCAGCCAGATGAACGGACGCCGCCACTGCTCCACTTGGGGGCTCCATGCCCACAGTTTGGTCTTGGGGAGTGAAAAGCCACAGTCTCTCAAGTCTGTCCAGCGGGTGCTTTGCCCATTGCTTTATCCTGGGGAGTGCAAAGCCACAGTCTCTCAAGTTTCTCCAGTGGGTGGTTTGCCCACTGCTTTATCGTGGGGAGTGCAAAGCCACAGTCTCTCAAGTGGATGTCAGTCTCCACTGGTTCTGGAGGGAGCATTGTGCCCAGAGTGCTTCATCCTGCCAAGGATAGAGTGAGTGGATGCTTTTCTTCAGAAGGTGAGTGGATGCTTTTCTCCACTGGCTCTGGAGGGGGCATTGTGCCCAGAGTGCTTCATCCTGCCAAGGACGGGGGAGTGGATGCTTTTCTCCACTGGTTCTGGAGGGGGCATTGTGCCCAGAGTGCTTCATCCTGCCAAGGACTGGGGGTGTGGATGCTTTTCTCCACTGGTTTTGGAGGGAGCATTTTGCCCAGAGTGCTTCATCCTGCCAAGGATAGGGTGAGTGGATGCTTTTCTCCACTGGTTCTGGAGGGGGAATTGTGCCCAGAGTGCTTCACCTGGGTGTGTGTGCCACAAAATTTCCTGGGAACAGGTAGCATGATACTCCATGGAGGCAGTGACACACTCCACCCTGCTGCGACTTCGCCTGCCACCTGCAGGTACAAGCAGTGCTGGGTGTCGTGTCTCATGCACGTTGTGCAGGGTCCAGGACATCTCCTGCAGCCTCGGACGGCTGGCCACTGGGGATGATAGCCATGTCAACTGTGGTGGTACTGTCTGAGCATGTCGCGGGGCTGGTGGTTGCGGCAGTTTCTGTGGCGGAGATGCTGGCAGTGGTGAATGTGTCAGCACCTGTGGAGGGACACAGCAGGATGTCTCCTGCAGCCTCGGACGGCTGCCCACTGGGGATGATCCTGGGGACTGTTGCTGACGCAGCAGACGTGCAGGTGGCGGTGCAGGTGGCGGTGTCCATCGCAGTACAGGTTGCTGTTCTGGTTGCCACAAGGGGTGACTCTGGTCCCTCAGCCGGATGCTCCGTGCCCTGTGCTGACTTACCCTTCGACTTGTATCCCTTCCCCACCTTTGATGTTGCTGCTGGTCCCTTGGCACTGTCCCCTTTTGGCTTGGAGGAGCCCTTGCTGGGTGGTTGGTGCGACTTCTCCCTACGGCATGCGGGCACCTTCCTCACCTTGGCAGGTGGCGGTATGGGCTGATCCTTGGCCTCGCTAGGTGGCACACTGGCAGCCCTGATGGGTGCCGCCTGCGATGTGACAGGACTTGCTGAGACCACAGTGCTGGAGGATTTGGTGGGTGAGGTGCTGGGCTGGGACCTGGACAGCCTGGCACTAGGGGAAGGACGGGGGGAGGTGTAGGGAAGAGGTCAATGTTAGCCTGAAAGTATTTTCTTAAACACACTGGGACGGGAAGATGGAGGGGGTTTGGGAGTGGAGGAAGAGGTAGTGGTTGTAGGAGGTGTTCGTCTGCTGAATTTGGGTGAAGGTGCATGGGCCGGGGGCGGTCGTGAGGTGGATGGCTGTTGGGTGGGTGTGTGACTGCGTTTGTGTACTTTGGGTAGAGGGCTCACAGACACACTGGGAGAGGACACAGGGGATGTGTGAATTGTATTGGGGGTGGTGATTGCACGTGAGCAATGTGTGGTGATAGGGGTGCTGGTGATGGAGGTAATGGATGAAGATGTAGTGCATGCAGGTGTGAGTGGAGACGAGACAGGGAGGGAGGAGGAGGACGTGGAGGAGGGGGACACACGGTGGATGTTGGTGTGTCTGCATGGGGATGGTGCTTGTGTGAGTGCCTGCGGGATGTGTGGTGCTTATGTTTGCCATGTCCACTCTTGTGTGTTGATGAGTGTGCATGCTGGTCTGATGGTGTGCTTGGGATAGGCTAAGGTACAGGGGATTGGGTCTGGGTAGAGGAAGTTGGAGGGGGAGGCTGGACAATGGCTGCCATCAGTGCTGAGGCCGGAGCCTGAAATGCCATGCCAGAATGTGCCATGCCAGAATGAATGCCCTCCATGTATGCATTTGTTTGCTGCAAATGCCTCTCGACCCCCTGGATGGCATTCAAAATGGTTGACAGTGAGGGATCTCACTCAGGAGGTCAATAGCCTCCTCACTGAGGGCAGCAGGGCTGACTGGGGCAGGGCCTGAGGTGCCTGGGGCAAAGGAGATGCCCACCCTCCTGGGTGAGCGGGCACGGTAAACTCGATGAGGGGCTGCTGGGAGGGCGGTGCTGGTAGGGGGGGTGTCGGCTGTACCTGTTGTTGCAGTGGGCACAGAGGTGCCCGCCACCGCAAGGGAGCTCCCATCAGAGGAGGAGTCGCTGTCGCTGGTGTCTGCTCCTGTCCCCGTCGTGGAGCTCCCCTCACCCTCTGTCCCACTAGTGCCTTCTGACTTCGTAAATTCACTCTCCAGGGCCATGTGGGTTACAGCTCCCTCCTGCTCTGGTGCTAATGCTCCTCCGCCAGATGATGCTAATGCACACAAGAACAGGGTGACAAAACAAAAAGGGGGGTAAAGACAGAGGAGACACATGGTCAATGCCTGCAACACCACTACCGTTGGCGGACACAACACACAGGGAGCAGCCCTATGCACTAAGCCATGCACTAACAGTGCAGGGGAAAAGCACATGTCCATGGGGGACTCTGTCTGGACCCATTTCATGCACATCTGGAACCCATAGGAGCCTGACTAGGTGTAGAGGGCAAATACCACCTTTGGTGTTGGAGTGGGAGAGAGCCTGTGTAAAGAAATGGCTCCCTGTTGCAGTTACCCCCCACTTTTTGCCTGATACTGATGCTGACTTGACTGAGAAGTGTGCTGGGACCCTGCTAACCAGGCCCCAGCACCAGTGTTCTTTCACCTAAAATGTACCATTGATCCCACAATTGGCACACCCTGGCATCCAGATAAGTCCCTTGTAACTGGTACCTCTGGTACCAAGGGCCCTGATGCCAGGGAAGGTCTCTAAGGGCTGCAGCATGCATTATGCCACCCTAGAGACCCCTCACTCAGCACAGCCACACTGCTTACAAGCCTGTGTGTGCTAGTGAGAACAAAATGAGTAAGTCGACATGGCACTCCCCTCAGGGTGCCATGCCAGCCTCTCACTGCCTATGCAGTATAGATAAGACACCCCTCTAGCAGGCCTTACAGCCCTAAGGCAGGGTGCACTATACCATAGGTGAGGGTACCAGTGCATGAGCACTGTGCCCCTACAGTGTCTAAGCAAAACCTTAGACATTGTAAGTGCAGGGTAGCCATAAGAGTATATGGTCTGGGAGTCTGTTTTACACGAACTCCACAGCACCATAATGGCTACACTGAAAACTGGGAAGTTTGGTATCAAACTTCTCAGCACAATAAATGCACACTGATGCCAGTGTACATTTGATTGTAAAATACACCACAGAGGGCACCTTAGAGGTGCCCCCTGAAACTTAACCAACTATCTGTGTAGGCTGACTAGTTCCAGCAGCTTGTCACACTAGAGACATGTTGCTGGCCCCATGGGGAGAGTGCCTTTGTCACTCTGAGGCCAGTAACAAAGCCTGCACTGGGTGGAGATGCTAACACCTCCCCCAGGTAGGAGCTGTGACACCTGGCGGTGAGCCTCAAAGGCTCACCCCTTTGTCACAGCCCAGCAGGGCACTCCAGCTTAGTGGAGTTGCCCGCCCCCTCCGGCCACGGCCCCCACTTTTGGCGGCAAGGCTGGAGGGAACAAAGAAAGCAACAAGGAGGAGTCACTGGCCAGTCAGGACAGCCCCTAAGGTGTCCTGAGCTGAAGTGACTAACTTTTAGAAATCCTCCATCTTGCAGATGGAGGATTCCCCCAATAGGGTTAGGATTGTGACCCCCTCCCCTTGGGAGGAGGCACAAAGAGGGTGTACCCACCCTCAGGGCTAGTAGCCATTGGCTACTAACCCCCCAGACCTAAACACGCCCTTAAATTTAGTATTTAAGGGCTACCCTGAACCCTAGAAAATTAGATTCCTGCAACTACAAGAAGAAGGACTGCCTAGCTGAAAACCCCTGCAGAGGAAGACCAGAAGACGACAACTGCCTTGGCTCCAGAAACTCACCGGCCTGTCTCCTGCCTTCCAAAGATCCTGCTCCAGCGACGCCTTCCAAAGGGACCAGCGACCTCGACATCCTCTGAGGACTGCCCCTACTTCGAAAAGACAAGAAACTCCCGAGGACAGCGGACCTGCTCCAAGAAAAGCTGCAACTTTGTTTCCAGCAGCTTTAAAGAACCCTGCAAGCTCCCCGCAAGAAGCGTGAGACTTGCAACACTGCACCCGGCGACCCCGACTCGGCTGGTGGCGATCCAACACCTCAGGAGGGACCCCAGGACTACTCTGATACTGTGAGTACCAAAACCTGTCCCCCCTGAGCCCCCACAGCGCCGCCTGCAGAGGGAATCCCGAGGCTTCCCCTGACCGCGACTCTTTGAACCTAAAGTCCCGACGCCTGGGAGAGACCCTGCACCCGCAGCCCCCAGGACCTGAAGGACCGGACTTTCACTGGAGAAGTGACCCCCAGGAGTCCCTCTCCCTTGCCCAAGTGGAGGTTTCCCCGAGGAATCCCCCCCTTGCCTGCCTGCAGCGCTGAAGAGATCCCGAGATCTCTCATAGACTAACATTGCGAACCCGACGCTTGTTTCTACACTGCACCCGGCCGCCCCCGCGCCGCTGAGGGTGAAATTTCTGTGTGGGCTTGTGTCCCCCCCGGTGCCCTACAAAACCCCCCTGGTCTGCCCTCCGAAGACGCGGGTACTTACCTGCAAGCAGACCGGAACCGGGGCACCCCCTTCTCTCCATTCTAGCCTATGTGTTTTGGGCACCACTTTGAACTCTGCACCTGACCGGCCCTGAGCTGCTGGTGTGGTGACTTTGGGGTTGCTCTGAACCCCCAACGGTGGGCTACCTTGGACCAAGAACTGAACCCTGTAAGTGTCTTACTTACCTGGTAAAACTAACAAAAACTTACCTCCCCCAGGAACTGTGAAAATTGCACTAAGTGTCCACTTTTAAAACAGCTATTTGTCAATAACTTGTAAAGTATACATGCAATTTTTATGATTTGAAGTTCCTAAAGTACTTACCTGCAATACCTTTCGAATGAGATATTACATGTAGAATTTGAACCTGTGGTTCTTAAAATAAACTAGGAAAAGATATTTTTCTATACAAAAACCTATTGGCTGGATTTGTCTCTGAGTGTGTGTACCTCATTTATTGTCTATGTGTATGTACAACAAATGCTTAACACTACTCCTTGGATAAGCCTACTGCTCGACCACACTACCACAAAATAGAGCATTAGTATTATCTATTTTTACCACTATTTTACCTCTAAGGGGAACCCTTGGACTCTGTGCATGCTATTCCTTACTTTGAAATAGCACATACAGAGCCAACTTCCTACATTGGTGGATCAGCGGTGGGGTACAAGACTTTGCATTTGCTGGACTACTCAGCCAATACCTGATCACACGACAAATTCCAAAATTGTCATTAGAAATTGATTTTTGCAATTTGAAAAGTTTTCTAAATTCTTAAAAGACCTGCTAGGGCCTTGTGTTAGATCCTGTTTAGCATTTCTTTTAGAGTTTAAAAGTTTGTAAAAGTTTGAATTAGATTCTAGAACCAGTTGTAGATTCTTAAAAAGTATTCCAACTTTTAGAAGCAAAATGTCTAGCACAGATGTGACTGTGGTGGAACTCGACACCACACCTTACCTCCATCTTAAGATGAGGGAGCTAAGGTCACTCTGTAAAATAAAGAAAATAACAATGGGCCCCAAACCTACCAAAATACAGCTCCAGGAGCTTTTGGCAGAGTTTGAAAAGGCCAACCCCTCTGAGGGTGGCAACTCAGAGGAAGAGGATAGTGACCAGGAGGAAAATTCCCCCCTACCAGTCCTATCTAGGGAGAACAGGGTCCCTCAAACCCTGACTCCAAAAATAATAGTCAGAGATGCTGGTTCCCTCACAGGAGAGACCAACACCTCTGAAATCACTGAGGATAACTCCAGTGAAGATGACCCCCTGTTAGCCAGGATGGTCAAAAGATTGGCTTTGGAAAAGCAGCTCCTAGCCATAGAAAGGGAAAGAAAAGAGATGGGCCTAGGTCCCATCGATGGTGGCAGCAACTTAAATAGGGTCAGAGATTCTCCTGACATCCTAAAAATCCCCAAAGGGATTGTAACAAAATATGAAGATGGTGATGACATCACCAAATGGTTCACAGCTTTTGAGAGGGCTTGTGTAACCAGAAAAGTAAACAGATCTCACTGGGGTGCTCTCCTTTGGGAAATGTTCACTGGAAAGTGTAGGGATAGACTCCTAACACTCTCTGGAAAAGATGCAGAATCTTATGACCTCATGAAGGGTACCCTGATTGAGGGCTTTGGATTCTCCACTGAGGAGTATAGAATTAGATTCAGGGGGGCTCAAAAATCCTCGAGCCAGACCTGGGTTGATTTTGTAGACTACTCAGTAAAAACACTAGATGGTTGGTTAACTGGAAATGAAGTGTGTAACTATGTTGGGCTTTATAATTTGTTTATGAAAGAGCACATTTTAAGTAACTGCTTCAATGAAAAGTTGCATCAGTATCTGGTAGACCTAGGTCCAATTTCTCCCCAAGAATTGGGAAAGAAGGCAGACCACTGGGTCAAGACTAGGGTAACCAAAACTTCCACTGGGGGTGACCAAAAGAAAGGGGTTACAAAAACTCCCCAGGAGAAAGTGGGTGACCCTAGAAACAAAGAAAAAGAGTCCTCTGTAGGCCCCCAAAAACCAGAACAGGTGGGTGGGCCCCAAGACACAACCCAAAACAAAGGTGGGTACCAGGGTAAGAACTGGGATGCCACTAAGGCATGGTGCCACAACTGTAAACAGTCTGGGCACCACACCAAGGACACTTCTTGTCCCAAAAACAAACCCCAGAACAAAATTCCAGGGGTAACCAGTGTAGCCATGGGAGATGACTCCTCAGATGAGGAGGTCTTCATAGCCTTCAACTGGAAACAGGGCCCAACAGGTGAGTTGGAGATTCCAGAGGGAAGTAGACACTTCCACCACCTACTGGTGAATGGAATCCCAACCACTGCCCTGAGAGACACTTGTGCCAGTCACACTATTGTGCATGACAGGCTGGTACTCTCAAACCAGTACATCCCTGGTGAGATGGCCAGAGTAAGAGTTAGCCCAGACAGGGTCACTAATAGGCCTGTGGCTCTTGTGCCCATAGAAGTGGGTGGAACTTTTAGCTGGAGAAGGGTGGTAGTCAGTACAGACCTCCCCCTTGATTGTCTCCTTGGAAATGACTACCCAGAGGTTAGTCAGAGCCTAAGAGAAGAACTGGTCCAGGGCCAGTCCTCTCCCAAGGATTCTGGAGTGCCTGCCTCTGCAGTAAATGCAAGTAGGCCCCAGAAGAAAAAGAAAAGGAAACAGAGTAGGAAAGGTGGACAACCTTTAGCCAAGGTTCCAGCAAGCCAAGGAGATTCTGCTCCAGTAGGGGAGAACTCCAAAAATGGCTCTGATAAAGTCCAACCTGACCCACAAGAAGTCCTGGCTAGTCAGGCAACTGTTAAGCCTGAGTGGGTGGCTCCTCAGCTAACAGAAGAAAGAGTGGAAGAAGGGTGTTTACTACAAGATGTGGTAACCCCCCACTCTAATACAGCAGACAGGCACCCTGAACCCAAAGAAGCCTGTAACTTAGCCCCTTCCCTTGTAGGTGAAGAGCTAAAGGTGTGGTTCTGGGCACTGACAGCTGTCAGTGGCCTCTGCTGGGTGTTAGCCTTTATGGCTGCACTATCCTTGGCATGGTGGTCTGACCCCATGCCAAATGACAAGTTAGGCCCCCTGACCCTGTTGGTCATGGTGGGGTTACTCCAGCTCTGGGTAACCTCTTTGGGTAAGCTAGGGGTGACCCTGGCTAAGATAAGATTAGCAGAGGTGGATACCTCTGACCTCAAAATAGAGAGAATGGGTAAAGACATAAAAAGCACAGACAAGAGGCAGTTCAGACTAGGTCCTATCACTGTGGAAGTGGGTCAGTTCCCCAGAGGGAATGACCTGAACAGGAGGATGTAAGGCAGAGTAGGCCCTGCAACAAACCAGCCATTTCCTCTACTCTTCCTCGCCTGACAGACTAGGAAGACTCTTCCAGCGTTGGCTGAGTCTCCTGGCCTGTGGGCTGGGGGGGGGCTTGTGTAAAGAAATGGCTCCCTGTTGCAGTTACCCCCCACTTTTTGCCTGATACTGATGCTGACTTGACTGAGAAGTGTGCTGGGACCCTGCTAACCAGGCCCCAGCACCAGTGTTCTTTCACCTAAAATGTACCATTGATCCCACAATTGGCACACCCTGGCATCCAGATAAGTCCCTTGTAACTGGTACCTCTGGTACCAAGGGCCCTGATGCCAGGGAAGGTCTCTAAGGGCTGCAGCATGCATTATGCCACCCTAGAGACCCCTCACTCAGCACAGCCACACTGCTTACAAGCCTGTGTGTGCTAGTGAGAACAAAATGAGTAAGTCGACATGGCACTCCCCTCAGGGTGCCATGCCAGCCTCTCACTGCCTATGCAGTATAGATAAGACACCCCTCTAGCAGGCCTTACAGCCCTAAGGCAGGGTGCACTATACCATAGGTGAGGGTACCAGTGCATGAGCACTGTGCCCCTACAGTGTCTAAGCAAAACCTTAGACATTGTAAGTGCAGGGTAGCCATAAGAGTATATGGTCTGGGAGTCTGTTTTACACGAACTCCACAGCACCATAATGGCTACACTGAAAACTGGGAAGTTTGGTATCAAACTTCTCAGCACAATAAATGCACACTGATGCCAGTGTACATTTGATTGTAAAATACACCACAGAGGGCACCTTAGAGGTGCCCCCTGAAACTTAACCAACTATCTGTGTAGGCTGACTAGTTCCAGCAGCTTGTCACACTAGAGACATGTTGCTGGCCCCATGGGGAGAGTGCCTTTGTCACTCTGAGGCCAGTAACAAAGCCTGCACTGGGTGGAGATGCTAACACCTCCCCCAGGTAGGAGCTGTGACACCTGGCGGTGAGCCTCAAAGGCTCACCCCTTTGTCACAGCCCAGCAGGGCACTCCAGCTTAGTGGAGTTGCCCGCCCCCTCCGGCCACGGCCCCCACTTTTGGCGGCAAGGCTGGAGGGAACAAAGAAAGCAACAAGGAGGAGTCACTGGCCAGTCAGGACAGCCCCTAAGGTGTCCTGAGCTGAAGTGACTAACTTTTAGAAATCCTCCATCTTGCAGATGGAGGATTCCCCCAATAGGGTTAGGATTGTGACCCCCTCCCCTTGGGAGGAGGCACAAAGAGGGTGTACCCACCCTCAGGGCTAGTAGCCATTGGCTACTAACCCCCCAGACCTAAACACGCCCTTAAATTTAGTATTTAAGGGCTACCCTGAACCCTAGAAAATTAGATTCCTGCAACTACAAGAAGAAGGACTGCCTAGCTGAAAACCCCTGCAGAGGAAGACCAGAAGACGACAACTGCCTTGGCTCCAGAAACTCACCGGCCTGTCTCCTGCCTTCCAAAGATCCTGCTCCAGCGACGCCTTCCAAAGGGACCAGCGACCTCGACATCCTCTGAGGACTGCCCCTACTTCGAAAAGACAAGAAACTCCCGAGGACAGCGGACCTGCTCCAAGAAAAGCTGCAACTTTGTTTCCAGCAGCTTTAAAGAACCCTGCAAGCTCCCCGCAAGAAGCGTGAGACTTGCAACACTGCACCCGGCGACCCCGACTCGGCTGGTGGCGATCCAACACCTCAGGAGGGACCCCAGGACTACTCTGATACTGTGAGTACCAAAACCTGTCCCCCCTGAGCCCCCACAGCGCCGCCTGCAGAGGGAATCCCGAGGCTTCCCCTGACCGCGACTCTTTGAACCTAAAGTCCCGACGCCTGGGAGAGACCCTGCACCCGCAGCCCCCAGGACCTGAAGGACCGGACTTTCACTGGAGAAGTGACCCCCAGGAGTCCCTCTCCCTTGCCCAAGTGGAGGTTTCCCCGAGGAATCCCCCCCTTGCCTGCCTGCAGCGCTGAAGAGATCCCGAGATCTCTCATAGACTAACATTGCGAACCCGACGCTTGTTTCTACACTGCACCCGGCCGCCCCCGCGCCGCTGAGGGTGAAATTTCTGTGTGGGCTTGTGTCCCCCCCGGTGCCCTACAAAACCCCCCTGGTCTGCCCTCCGAAGACGCGGGTACTTACCTGCAAGCAGACCGGAACCGGGGCACCCCCTTCTCTCCATTCTAGCCTATGTGTTTTGGGCACCACTTTGAACTCTGCACCTGACCGGCCCTGAGCTGCTGGTGTGGTGACTTTGGGGTTGCTCTGAACCCCCAACGGTGGGCTACCTTGGACCAAGAACTGAACCCTGTAAGTGTCTTACTTACCTGGTAAAACTAACAAAAACTTACCTCCCCCAGGAACTGTGAAAATTGCACTAAGTGTCCACTTTTAAAACAGCTATTTGTCAATAACTTGTAAAGTATACATGCAATTTTTATGATTTGAAGTTCCTAAAGTACTTACCTGCAATACCTTTCGAATGAGATATTACATGTAGAATTTGAACCTGTGGTTCTTAAAATAAACTAAGAAAAGATATTTTTCTATACAAAAACCTATTGGCTGGATTTGTCTCTGAGTGTGTGTACCTCATTTATTGTCTATGTGTATGTACAACAAATGCTTAACACTACTCCTTGGATAAGCCTACTGCTCGACCACACTACCACAAAATAGAGCATTAGTATTATCTATTTTTACCACTATTTTACCTCTAAGGGGAACCCTTGGACTCTGTGCATGCTATTCCTTACTTTGAAATAGCACATACAGAGCCAACTTCCTACAGCCTGCAAATCATTGGATCTACCTTTGCGCATCTGCCTGGCCTAGCGGAACGCACAGCCCACCTCCCCCACCGAGACACCTCGTCAAGCGCGCAGAGTCAGCTGAATGAGAGTGTACTCACCCCCTTGTGGCTGCTGTGATGCCCTCAAGCGCCCATCCAACTCAGGACATGCCACCGCCAGGATCTGGTACATCAGAGGGGTCATGGTGCGACGGGCACCCCTTCCACGTTGGGAGGCCATCCCCAGCTGGGCCTCCGCCGTCTTCTTGGTCCAGCGGCACAGGTCCTCCCATCTTTTCTGGCAGTGGGTGCTCCATCTATGGTAGACCCCCAGGGCCCACACTCCCATGGCGATGGCACGCCAAATACCCTTCTTCTGGTGGGCGCTGACCTAGAGGAATAGTGAAGTAAAAAAGGATGTTACTCCCCCGTACAGTTCTTCTCACACATTGGCCACAAACCTTCCACCCTGTCCCAGAAAAACATGCATTCACCATCCTCACATGCTGGCCTGTCCCCCCTGTTTCTTCCATCCACTACACTCCATACAATCATGTCCCATCCACCATGCAAACGGTTCACTCACCTGTTTGTCTGGAGGACCGTAGAGTAGTGTGTACTGAGGGAGGGCCCTATCCACCAGTTTCTCCAACTCCTCCGCAGTGAAGGCAGGGGCCCTTTCCCCAGACACTGTAGCCATTGTCGCTTCCAGACACAGGTCACAGCAGCACTTGCAGTGTAGGTCCTCTCCTGTTGAAGGTCAGGTATCAAGTGAGGGAACAGATAGAAAATGGCAGTCACTTCAGCGGCGGTTTGTACCGTCACCGCCGGCGTACATCGTCATTGGCTCCTGGAACCCATAGGGCCCAATGATAACCAATACTGAATTGCGCAGCGGTCTTCGACCGCCTACCGCAACGCTGCACAACACCAGCGCAGTTACCTCATTTCCCCTTGTCCCTCCTTACAGGTCAGGTAGCCGCCATTTCAGGGGGCCACATGGCAGGCCAATTAACTGCGTCACAGCTATTTTGGCCAGGAATACGGACAGACAAAGGCACACAGAGATAATTTCACGATTGTGCCTTGTGAAACCTATGTGGTGTATGACCCTCTGATCACCCTTCTCCTCCATAGGGCACGTCCGCTGGGGCAGGTGATGAGATGGCGGCATCCTCCGGTGTACAGACTCCTGGTGGACCTGTCGACAGTGGAAGACAGACACATCATTATCACTTACAGACTTGATCGTGCCACAATCCAGGAACTGTGTGCCCAGTTGGAGCCAGACCTGATGTCAGCTATCCACCATCCCACAGGAATCCCCCCTCTAGTGCAGGTCCTGTCAGTGCTCCATTTCCTGGCAAGTGGGTCCTTTCTAACAACAGTGGCCATGGCATCAGGGATGTCACAGACAATGTTCTCTAATGTGTTGTCCAGATTTTTATCTGCCCTGCTGAAACACACGCACAGCTACATCGTTTTCCCTCAGGTGGAGGATCTGCCCACAGTGAAAGGTGACTTTTATGTCCTGGGACATATCCCCAACATCATTGGTGCCATTGATGGTACACATGTGGCATTTGTCCCCCCCCGCAGGAATGAACAGGTGTACAGAAACCGGAAAAGGCAGATGGTGTGTTTGGCAGACCAGTACATCTCCCATGTGAATGCCAAGTATCCTGGCTCAGTGCATGATGCTTACATTTTGAGAAATAGTAGCATCCCTTATGTGATGGGGCAACTCCAGAGGCACCGTGTGTGGCTAATAGGTGAGCCCAAGGTCCCCACACAGTTTAAATAGGTGTCTGGGTATGGGAGATTCCATACTGTTTGGAGGATGTCTAACAGTTGTCCCTCGATATTTGCAGGTGACTCTGGTTACCCCAACCTTTCATGGCTACTGACCCCAGTGAGGAATCTCAGGACAAGGGCAGAGGAATGCTACAATGAGGCACATGGGCGAACTAGGAGGATAATAGAGCGCACCTTCAGCCTACTGAAGGCCAGATTCCGGTGCCTCCATCTGACAGGTGGCTCCCTGTACTACTCACCGAAGAAGGATTGCCAGATAATCGTGGCATGCTGTATGTTGAACAACCTGGCTTTGCAACAACATGGGGCCTTTTCTGCAGGAGGATGGGGCTGATGCTGGTCTTGTGGCAGCTGTGGAGCCTGTGGACAGTGAAGAAGAGGAGGCAGAAGAAGAAGATATAGACAACCGAAACAACACCATCATGCAATACTTCCAGTGAGACACAGGTAAGAGGATGGCACTGCTTCACACATCTCATACTACTTTATGGCATAGCTTATATCTGCCTTTTTACCTCTGTGTATGGACCCTGACATGTCACTTTTCCTTTCCATTTCACAGATCTGGGCCCCACTTTGTGCCCTCTGCTACGTTTACTGCTGCCCAGCAACTGTGTAACATTGGTATGTGAACATGAACATTGACATTGCTATATTTCTGAGAGGTTGCAATTACACATTTGTGAAAGTACCGACTGACTCCAGATTGATTTGTGATTCAAGGGTGTTTATTTCTGTGCTAATAAGTGGAGGGGGTGTGCAATGGGCTGGGATGATGGTGGAGGAATGTCCATGGTAGAGTTCAGTTTCTTGGTCTCACAGGTGCATTGTCTATGTGTAGTGGTGGACACACTGCTGATTGACGTGTCCTGGGGATAGTGGCGTGGGCCCGCTGGGTGGGTACTGTGGTGGTGTTTCCTGAGGGGGGAGGGTCTGTGGTGGCTTGTGACTGTGGCAGGGGAACCGACTGTCCAGAGATCCCTGATGGGCCGGGCTGGTCATCTTGATCCAGGCGTGCAGAGCTGCTGTCATTACTGTAGGCCTCTTCTGTGGGGGGACTGAATATGTCTGGCACCTCCTGTCCGGTGACGTTGGGTATGGGTCCTGTTGGGGTGTAAATGCAGATGTTTTAGTATCTGTGTGTGCCATCTTATGCATTGGGTGAGTTACCCTCTACTCCTGTGCTTGCATTATTGTGTTTGCCCTTGTGTGATTAGTGTTTTGGGGTCTGTGTGGGTATCTGTACTGGACATGCTTTGCAAATGGGTGTCCATGCTTTGGTATTGCATGGAGGGCTTGGTATTGGGATGTGTGGGTTGTGATAGTGGGGCATATGTGAGGTGTTGGAGTGATGGGGATGAGGGGTGGGTGGGGGTATGTGATGGCATGCAGGTAGGGTGTGGGGGATATAGTAGGAAAGATTTGACTTACCAGAGTCCAGTCCTCCTGCTACTCCTGCGAGGCCCTCAGGATGCAGTATTGCCAAGACTTGCTCCTCCCATGTTGTTAGTTGTGGGGGAGGAAGTGGGGGTCCACTGCCAGTCCTCTGTAGAGCAATCTGGTGTCTGGATACCACTAAACGCACCTTCCCTCGTAGGTCGTTCCACCTCTTCCTGATGTCATCCCGTGTTCTTGGATGCTGTCCCACTGCGTTGACCCTGTCGACAATTCTCCGCCGTAGCTCCATCTTCCTAGCAATGGAGGTGTGCTGCACCTGTGATCCGAATAGCTGTGGCTCGACCCGGATGATTTCCTCCATCATGACCCTGAGCTCCTCCTCAGAAAAACTGGGGTGTGTTTGAGGTGTCATAGTGTGGTGTGGGTGATGTGTGAGGTGATGTTTGTTGTGCTGTGTGATGTGTTGTATTGGGGTGTGTTGTTTGAGGTGCGTGGATGTTGTATGAGTGATGTTGTGGTGTGCCTGTGGATGCTGGTGTTGTGTTTGCCATTCTCTCTCTCTGCTTTTCAAAAAAATGCCTTTGTAAGGGTTTGTGGGTAATGTGGGTGTGTGTTTTAGAGTGGTGTGAGTGTGTGGGTGTGGTGTGTGTGTATGTGTATCAGGTGTGTGTATTTCGAATTGTCCAATGTAGTTGTGTTTTGTAAGTGTGTGTGTATTTTGAGCGTGGCGGTGTGTACCACCAAAGGATTACCGCGGTTGAAAGACAACCGCATTGATTCGTGGGTCGTGATAGCGTGGGCGTATTCTTGTTGGCGTGACGGTGTAGGTTTTGGTATCGCCAGTTTATCACTGACCTTTGGTGTGGCGGACTTGTGTGGGTGTCTGTATTGTGGCGGATTCCGAGATGGAGGTGGTAATACCTGTAGCGGATTTCCGCCGCCACCACGGTATGTTGGCGGCCTTCAGCACGGCGGTAAGCGGGATTTACCGCCAGGGTTGTAATGAGGGCCTAAGTCATTTGGCCAGAAAATGCCTGATGTGCAAATGCCGGGACTGAAACTGGTTGCCTCATTTCAAAGGTCAGCAGCCCTGGCCGTTAAACCACATCTCCTGCCAATGTTGCTCCCCTGCTTAAAAAAAAAACTCATCCATTTCTACCATTCTAGTTCTTATTCTGGATTATTTGTCAAGAAACTTGAAATTCGTGTTGTATGTCTGTCCACCTACTTTTTAGCCTTTTATGTAAAAGGGTTCTTGCCAATCGAAGCCCTGAGACCACACCCCAGAATCTGTATGGTGTACTGTGCCATGTTGAAATATGTTTTACTCTACTATAGCCTGACCTTTGTATTTGTTAAGAGTTATTCATTAAGTAAGGTTGTACGAAACCTCATCTGTAAAGGATTGTCTACTTAAACCTTCAAAGCTGCAATTAGCACTCGCACTCGCATAAACTCCTTCCAGAATAAATTAGTTAAAACTTTCACGGTTCACGACTAAAAACAGAGCTCTGAACACACGAGGTGAGTATGAATGATTCACTGGTATTCTTTATAAAGAAGAATACTGTTTCACATGCACTAAAACAATATCTCATTGCTTATTTTTAATCAAGTGTTTATAAGTATGAAAGTTTTGCAATAATGAACCTAATTTGATCTCCATGATTTATATCTTTGGACACGTTTCACAGGTAAACTGACCCACCCAGGCTAGGAGAGTGTAGACTGAGGTGGTCATTCTGACTTTGGCGGTCTTTACTGAAGACCGCAGTGTAAGAGGCCGCCGAAAGACCGTCAGGGATGGCGGTCTGAAGACCGCCGCATTACGAGTCACCAATACAACACTGCCTAAAATTCACCCAAAAAATGAAACAATGGCGTGAATGAGGCATCTGCACCACCAGTCCCACCACGCCGAAAACATCCCACCCGCCAAATAAAGAATCACAAATCTGCACCGTGGTCTCAACACAGGGCTATTCCATTGGCGGTCTGAACCGCCGCGTAAAAAAATGCACCTCCACCAGAACACTGCACCACATTGGACAATACCATAATCCCATACCTGAAACACATATACACACCTGACCACAGCACTACAAAACATACCCCCACACATACTCAGAACCCTGTGCACCCAGAAACATTGTGGGAGAGAGCAAGAGCACACTGAAGGAAGGCACTGCACCTACATATCACACTGAACAAGCATCACACAACACACCACTGTACACAAACACCACAAATCACACACACACCAACAAACAGCACACCCAGCATCCCTGCACAACACACACTCCCCACCCACAACGCAACCACCATGGCACCACAATAAAAACCCGATTCACAAACGAGGAGCTGAGGTTAATGGTTGACGAAATCGTCAGAGTGGAGCCACTCCTGTATAGAGCACAGGTTCAGCAGACATCCATTACCCGGAAAAACGACTTGCGGCAGAGGATAGTGGTCAGGTTGAATGCTGTGGGGAACCATCCAAGCACAAGGGAGGACATTAGGAAGAGGTGGAACGACCTATAGGGGAAGGTACGGGCCATGGCTTCCAGGTACCAAATCTCAGTCATGAGGACTGGTGGTGGGCCCCCACCGCTTCCCCCACAATTATCAGTGTAGGAGGAGAAGGTCTTGGCCATCTTACATCCAGAAGGGCTGACAGGAATACCTAGTGGACTGTACACTGGTAAGTCAACTACACACCCAACATGTACCCATGCACAGCATGTAGCCCTACCACCTCTCACACCACTCTAATGTGTACAAACCCACCATGGACCCAATGCCTACCCTTGCATGCCACAGCTCCCTACTGACACCATTCCCACACAGCCCCACCTAGTGCATAGATACCCCACACTGCAGCAAGTACTACAACTGCCACAATGCAACACACCCCACCCTTGCATTACTGCTACAACCACTTCACATCTCAGCACTTGCACGTTAATCCATGTCACTCCCCGTCACCAAAAAGTATTTGGAATGACCATCAGTACATGGCAAAGATAGTAGCAAGATAGATATCAACTATTCCTTGAAATAGGACCTCTGCAACATTCCATTGATGGAAACACAAGCAGTGGTCTAATAACCGTCAATGCCATTACTGCCCTGCAAATCCAGTCAATGATGGCATACAACCATGTGTATCACTTCTACAATCCCATCATGTGACACAATACCGCTCATTCCACAGGTCTCCCAAGTACTGCCACACAGCAGAGGAGGCCAGTGACAGAAAGCCCAGGCCCGGAAGTGGGTTCAATAGTAGACACATCACCTGGATGTCTGGATATGGATGACGAACCTGGCCCATCAGGCATGAGTGGTCAGTCCACCACCAACACCAGCCTCACCCTGCCCACAGCTGAAACAACCTCCCCTGTGGCATCCTTTTCACAGCAGAGCCCACCTTCCCAAACCTGTGTCCCAAGGTCACATCAATCATCATTTGTCCCCACAGGACATGGGCAGAAGTCAACGGTGCAAACCCAAGACAATGACGGTCCTGGTGTCAGTGGGAGGGGGCACACTGAACCAGGGCCACAGGCACAGGGTGCAAGGGCCAGTGGGAGGGCAATTGTGGGCCAAGGCATGAGGCAGGTACAGGACACGTCTGGTCAGGAGGCAGTCTCCAGAGTCCTGAGAGTCTACCAGCAATCCCAGGACAAGATAGGCTAGATACTCACCACCTTGCAGGCCACCCAAAGGCTGCAGGGGGAATACCGCCAGGAGGCCAGGAAGCAGTGGCAGGCACTCAATGCCACCATGGTCTCCATATTAGGGGAGTTCAAGGAACTGAACAACATCCTGTGGACATCCTCCACCCAATAGCAGGCCCCATCCAGTAGTCAGTCAACACCACTGCCCTCAACATCAGCACCTGCTACTGGAATGGAGGCCCAGCAGGAGGACCCACAGGCCATCAGTACCCCTACACCTGCAGCTGAGGGACTCCTCCATAAAAGAGGTCAGCCATCCAGACATCCTGCAGGACCTAAGGCAAAGACCAATTCCCCCACCAGGAAGTGATCCCTCTTCTTAACTGTCACCTTTCTGTGCCACTGTTACACCCTGTTGGGTGTCCAATACCAAAGTCCAATCATTCTGAGGTAAATGGATACAGGACCTGTGAAACAAACAGCTATACCACCCACTCTGATCTTCACCTAGACCATTACCCCGTCTCTTCATTGTATGTAGTGGCAATTCTGTTTACAAGCAACAAATATGTACACATGTCAACACAACAATAATGTCAAAAGTGACACATGTAGTGGGATACTCCAGCAGGTGTGTAAGTACATCCATAATGTTGTAACATCCACTGTCAACTATGCCAACAGGCAATTCAGTAAGCAGATTGCAAACAGAGATGTATCCTTAAGAGGGAAAATTAAATTAAATTAGGCACAATGTTGTAACGTATGTAATCCACAGTCATACATCAACAGCAGTTGAACACAAACACAGGATGACTGTCCCAGCAGCTATGATACCACATATGTAAGCGCCTGCATTGACACTCACACACATGTGTTGGACAGGAAATATGTCACATAGGTAACGTCCTCTACTGTCCACATCTCTGAGTAGTCAGGAACAGGTAGTTGCCACACAGCAGTATGACATGCCTACACAGCAGGACAAGACTGATAAGTCCCCCTTACATTAACCCAAACAAGCAGACTGAGGACTCAAAACATTTGGTACAACCATGAGAATGTTCCGTAATGACACCAGCACTCCACACATGTCATTAGCAGCAATGCATTTCCACTACCCCTCATGGTAAGTGATCTAACTTTCAGGGTCGGAAAATAAGATGTAAGGCTGTAGTCCCCACATACACCTTGATGCATGCAAAATCTGGGTACAGACTGGCATTAGCAATACATATTCCAAGTGCCGATGACATGTAAATCACACATACCTGTTCATCATTAAAAGTAGTGACAAATCAGGTCAGTCCTGTTGTAATGTGCCTCATCCTTGTCTGCCTCCTCCTCAGCATCAGAGTCACCGGCCCCAAACACTGCTCCAGCATCAATGTTCCCCTCCTCCAATAGTGGGATGTGCCTTCTGAGGGCCAGAGTATGGAGCATGCAGCATGTAACAAATATCTTGCAGACTTTCCCTGGTAGGTATTGTAGGGCACCTCTAGACACATGAAGGTACCTATGACCTATGCCCTTTCTCCCTGTTGCTGTGACATCAATGCAGGGACACTGCTGTTCCTCAGAAATTAGGAATCATGTACTGATCCTGGGAATGTTGCCTTTATATGTGTTATGTACTCGTCTGCAAGACACACCACTTGTACATTGAGCGAATATGTACTCTTCCGGTTTCTGTAGACCTGTTCATTGGCCCTCGGAGGTACCAAGGTGGTGTGAACCCCATCAATGGCTCCTATTACATGTGGGAGATTTGATATAATGTATAAGGCTGCTTTGACAATGGTCAATTCTGCACGTTGTGGGAGCCTGATGTACCTGTGCATATGCTTGAGTAGGGCATCCAGCACATCCTGCAACACCATACTGAACTTGGGCTGTGACATCCCTGCAGCCAGTCCCACAGTCACCTGAAAAGAGCTACTCTCCAGTAAATGCAGGACTGACAACACCTGGACTGCTGGAGGGATGGCATGGGGATTTCTCAAAGCCAGCAGGAGGTCTGCCTTCAACTGGGTGACCAGTTCCCTGAAGCACAAACGGTTAAGTAGATAGGTCAGGTTGATGTAGTGCTCTTCCATGGTTTCAAGATCTATGAGTGGCCGGTAAACTGGTGTATTCCTCATCACTCCATTTTGGCGATATCTAGGTAGGGAGACAACAATCTGGGAACATCTCACAATGTTGAGCACAAAGTATGACATACAACAATCACAAATAATTGGTCATGTAAGTTGGATGTCATGTTTTGGGAAGATACATTACTCCACACTCCGTTCCCAACCAGACAATGCCACATAATCCCTGTGACAATGGACATGTTCAGGAAATGTAAACATACACCTTCCATGTGTTCCACCATACGGATTGTCAATACTGACAAATGTCAAATGTCACCTGACACTCATTACATATGTCATTATCCACAAAGTGTAACCGAAATCAATGAATTTGTGATGATATGCAGGTGATGATGTAGTGTGAACCCAGGATAATCATGTAACATCCTGCATGCATTGGACAGAAGGAAGTGACCTCATTCTGATGGCAGCAGTCATCATGGCGGAAGGTGGTTGGAACTGCCGTGCAACTCCTCATTGGATAACATTGATGTCTATAGGGAACTGGGACCATATACGATCACCGCTGGTGCTGATGGTCATGACCGCTGCGGTCGTAACTGCCATTTTGTATGGGCCACCTCACTTGACTCTAAGCATTCGGCCAAGGAAGACCTCCACTTTGTGTGCTGCTGTGTCCTGATTCTTGGATCAATGATGGCATGCACTGCAGGGATAGGGCCCCAACCTTCACAAGTGAGGAGCTAGAGAAACTGGTGGAAGGGTCCTACCCCTGTATGAGCGGTTGTACGGTGCTCCAGGGCAACAGGTCAGTACAACATCCTTTCTCCCACATTTCAGGTGGTGTTTGAGGATGAATGTGTGTGCACATTGACATGTAATGACTGATTTGAGGTTTTGCATGTGCATGATGTGTGTGGTATATTAGCAGTGTGCATGGTCCGTGTATGTTGTGTGTCCCCAAAGGTTGCAGCTGTATTGGTATCATTTACACCAATCATGCAAGAGTGTGACACGTTAGCTATGTAGAGCCATGCAGGAACAGAAGTGGTGGTACTGTGACACACATTCAACTGTACGTATGGGTCGCTCAGATGTTCTATCATGTCACTGCCTGCATTCTCCATCTCTGCCTGTACTGTAGTAGTACTAGGTGATCATATTGGCACTGTATTTGGGTGATGACAGGTATGTTTCGTTAACACTGCAATTGCTTCAATTGCAACATCAATGGACCTCTATACCACATGTTCTCCACACATTCATGTCAGTTAGTTTGTGTGCACAGTTCATCTGATGTCAGATTTGTTTCATCCTGTAATGGATGACATGTGGTTGGTGGTGTTCTTGGGTTCAATTGGTGGCTCAGTCATTTAGCCAGTTGACAGGCATGTAGCAGTTTTCAATCAGGTGTATAGGCTGCAGGATTGAGGTGATCGCTGATAAGTTTGGGTATCGCTTGCATGACTCTATTGTTATTGATTGCAAAATGGTCTCTTGTTTACACAGCAGGCGCTAATTTATGTATTGTTTGTATGTGAAGTGGATATGTGGGTTATCACCATTTCCTTCCTTTCTGTTTCTCCCACCCTCCTTCTCTCTCCACTTCTGTGTCTGTGTGCATTAGCATCATCTGGCAAAGGAGAAAGGGCACCGGCGAGTGGGGATGCAGCAGCCCACAGGACCCAGGAGGCTGGCACTAACGAAGCTGAGGGGATCAGTGGGACGGAGGGCGCAGCACGGGGGAGACTGGAGCAACCACCACATCAGATTCAGATTCCTCCTCTGATGGTGGATCCCTGACGGTGGCCGACCCATCTGGGACCACCCCAGCACCATCCTTGTCCACCATCCCACTTACCAGCACCGCCCTCCCTGTAGCTCCCCATCCAGTTGCCCGTGCTCGCTCACCCAGGAGGGTGGGCATCTCACTTGCCGCAGGCACCTCTGCCCCTGCCCCAGTCAGCCCTGCTGCCCTCAGTGAGGATGCTATTGACCTCCGGAGGTCCATCTCTGTGGGGCAGACAACCATCATGAATGCGATCCAGGGATTGGCATCCCAGATGCAGCAATCCAATAAGTTCCTGGAAGGCATTTACAGTGCCTTGTCTGGCCTACATAGATCGTTTTAGGCTCTGGCCTTCTCGTTGATGGCAACCAGTGTCCCTTCATCTTCCGTCCCTCCTCCAGCTACTTCTTCCCAATCCACAACCCCTCTCCCTACACCCGCCCAGGGCACACATTCAGACCAGCATACACCCACTACAACAGACAAGGTATGCAAAGACATAAGCATCACAAATTAACCCACAGGCATGCACACACACAACAGATATCTGCATACATAACAACAGATACTTTCCCCACCACCTCCTCCCTTACAGTCAAATCTCCACTCACACCTGCCAGTACTGCATCATCACACACTGGTCCTGTTAGCATTCCTGTCATACCCTCAATGATCACAACAGCAGACTCACAGACACCCACCCCACACACCACATCCGCACTCACCACGACTACCTCCTCTGCCACCTGCAGCACCTCCACTTCACTTGCACACACCACCCCAACATTCACTCACACATCTCCCCTTCCCTCTCCCTGCATCTCTACCCACCATCCTCCCAATTAATGCACATGCTCCCACTCATCCACCATTCATCCACCACAGACATGCACACATTGCACACACCAGCATCCACATACAGCACACCAACATTTCAGCCTCCGCTCCCAACCCTCAAACATGTGACCACCCCGTGTACCTAAAAAAGTATTTCTTGCCTCCCTTGACCTCTTCCCTACTCCTCTCCCACCCCCTGTTACGCCTTATAACATTGTGTCCCCCTGCCCCTCCCACGTCCTTCCACCTCCCATTCCTCGGGTGCCCCCTCTGGTGTTTCCCCTGCTCCTCCACCCAGCAAAAAATCCACCCCTCCCAGAGCCAAATTCCCCCCTACGAAACCCATGTCACCTGTGTCATTGATTGGATGTGTTTTCACTGTTGTTGATTGTGTGTCATTGCTATATACAGTTTATGGTGTGCATGTATGTGTGGTATTTCACAACGTGCCTGTCTATGCCTGCGTTGAGATGTTTGTGGTTTAGTTGTCGTGTGGTTATGGGGTGTTGTGTATGGATGTGTATGACTGTGTTGGTATGTGTTGTGCTGTACGTTTGCCCCGTATCTACTTGGCTTTGTGTGTTTGTTGGGTACTTGGCTTTGACGTATTTTGTGTATGCCTCTATGCGTGTGGATGTGTGTGCTGTTACGGTACGTTTGTACTCGTGTGTGTGTGTGGCCTTCGCTGTCTGTGCTGGGAATGTGTGTTATGTGTGGGTGTGTATCACTGCCATTTCTTCCACTCTGTGCTAGGCGTACTTACGGGTGTAGTCTTTGTCGTTGTCGCTGGCCATGAAGGTGTATGGCGAGATAGAAGGCTGGGAAGACTGGCAGTTCATTTGCTGTAGCGGGCGCGTCGCTGTGTCTGGAGGCGGGTGTCTCCTTTTGTACTTTCTGTTTACGCCAGGATTTTCATCACAGCCACCCCGCCCTGGATATCCTGGCGGTGTGGTGACTCAGAATGTGGTGAGCGGCATATAGGTTTCCTTCAGCCTGAAGTTGCCTACCACCGCCGGATGTTGCTCGTCGGCAGTGGCGATACTGGCGGTCAGTTGTCTGTGTTGCATTGGGTTCACTGCCTTACTCGTTATATGGCAGTCTGCACCACCACCCTCGTGGCGGTCACAACACCGCCGACAGCCTGGCAGTCAGGTTACTGCTAAACTCGGAATGCCCACCTGAGTCAAACTCCCCAGGATGCTGCAGTTCATTCGGCTGTGGTCACATGGCTGGTGTAGTGCAGCTGCACGAGTGCTATGGAAATGTATGTGGTCTGCAGTAGCATGGGAGGAAGGAATCAGTCCCCTAGCGCCCAAAAATCCTGGGTTTCAGCTCACAACCTTGCAGGAAGAATTCCACGATAGCGTTGCCAAACAGTAAACTCATACAAAGCAGCCTTACCCCTTAGAAAGCATAGGTAGGTGAGAGCTGGATCCATTTTATGTGTGGTTATTTGTATCTACCGAGAATAGCACTATATTGAGCTGTCACTTCATAGAAGCCACTACCTGCACAACCACTACATCTGCTAAGTATGTTTGTAATTAAATTAGCAACGTTTTTGACATTAGTACATCGACAGTGCACCTAGATGGATACTAACATTAAACCTATCTCTGACCATCATCATAAACTCACTGAACCCCTTATCATAAGAATCATTTCACCCTCATCTCATATTTCACCATACCCTTAACTTTAAGCTTATCAATAGAACAGAACCATAATACTAACCATAATTTCTACTTTAACATACTCTACTCCTAAATTACCCTAACATTAAACTTTATCTTAACCGTATTGCTTTACCTCGGCCTAATCCTAAGCCTAATGTTGCCCTTAAAGCTAAGGATACTTTGTCGCTTAACCAAAGCCTTTATGATAAGCCTAATTCTAACCTTGAAACTATTGGTACCCATTACCCTGACCCTAAATACTACCCTTATACTTGCGTTGTTCAGTGTACCGGTATTCTTAGTAGTGGTATTTCAATGTTGGTGAGTTACCTTCTTTGTAACTGAACATTGAAGTAGTGAATTTCATGTAATTAGGGTGCACAGTGGACATTTAACTTTCCTAGAAAACCATTTGACCAACAATATTTCTACAAAGATCTGTCTAGATATGCTGAAAATGCCAACAGGGTATTGAAGATTTAACAAGAGTTTCACAGTTCTGGAACATCTAGCATTCAATTCTACATGTGATCTCGGCTATGTTCATCTGCTTCAAAGAACAAAGGCCCGAATTTAAGAAAAGTCACTTTTCTTGAACCCCTCAACACCCCCCTACCGCCACCATGTGTGTGCCATATTTAATATACCATGACCTAGGATTGGGGCAATAGCGTCAAACTTTTTGACGCTATTGATGTACTGTGCAATGGTATGTCCCCTTTTAATGCCTGCTCTTTGCAGATGTTAAAAATAACCGCAAAAAATGGTGCAGTGGAATCTCTTAGGCATTTTTGCCGTCCCCTAACGGGGTAACGCCCCCCTGCATACATTATGCCTGGCGCAGGCATAATGTGGCGCGAGGGGTTACAAAGTGGGGCAATGCATGCATTGCATCACTTTGTAAATATGGCATGGTGAATGTGGCCTCGGGCCACTTTAGCATCATAAAAATGTACACTAATGAGGTGCAAGGTCAAAGTGTCATTTCACCAAGAAATGAAAACAGTAGGCCTCTCTTTTCCCTCTCATTTGCTCCAAGGGTTTGAAATTCCATCCCACCAACCGTCAGAATATTATCATCCCATAAAACATTAACAAATAATTAAAAGACTGTTATTGTAGTGTCACTTTACTCACGGAAAGTCTCTTATCAATGGAAATTGTTTTTAAAATCTACTGTCTGTAAGCAAATAAAATATTTGCCTGCCTTAAACTGTTTTTTTCTTTTACTATGCCTCTTGTTCCTATTGAGCACAAAAAAAGTTTTGGGTGGAATGCTTGAATTAATGTCAACCACTGGTAATTCCTCTGGGCAGCAATCAAGTCCATTTTTTTTTTTTACCCGTTATGCTGCTGTAGACAGTAACTAGTCATTTGAAAACCATCTTTGGTCTTGCTCCAATAGGAATAGTTCAGCCCAAACTGCCAGGAAATGTCCCCTCTGAATGGGATCACAGCAGCCCCAGACAGTTTTTGGCCTATTTGGCCCTCATTAGTAAGGTGCAGCTCAAGTCCTGTGGCATGTTGAGCACAATACTTATGTCTGGCCATACCCTTCACACTTAGGGAATCGCACTGAGGACAACAAAAAGTGAAGGGTGGCTTGTTTGAGTTAATCTCAGCCACTGGTAGTTACTAAGTGCTGCAATCCAGTCCGATGGTTTCTTGCCCACCATGCCACCTCAGGCAGGAACCAGCCGTACACCAATCAGCCTTGGTTGAGCTCTAAAAGGAACACTCCAGCCTGAATTTCTCTGCCAGGTCCCCTCTCATAGGCCTGGCATGTTTTATCTTTATCAGTAGGGTGCATCATAGAACCCATGTCTGGGTATAAACACCTTATTGAAGGGTGTGCTCAGACATGGTTCCCCAGCTTACTGTTCCACAGTGTCAAAACTATATCTCATTGACGAGCCATAACAAAATATAACCCACTTTGGGTTGCTTTTATCCACTTCTGGGCGGCCTCATCTACTATTTCGGGATGGACTGTTCCCTTAAAGAGGAGAGACATAACAGATTTGCAAAAGACGGGTCTCTGTCTTGGGCGGCACAGTGCCCAAGACACTCCTCCATCACCAATTGTGCGTTTGATGTAAGGCCATATTCCCACGGCTTTACAATGCGTCAGGAGATGGTAAACTTTTACCTCCAACATGTTGTTACACTAATCTGTATTTCATTCTCGATATTCTAGCCTATTTTTCCTATGTATCATCATTATTCGCACCCACGTGTAAGTTGTATTGGATATTAGGTGACATTTCTTTTCTAACATGTAACTTGCAAGTTTGCGTTATGTAAAGTGTTTTGCCACCCTAAGGATATAGTCGTGCTGTAACAAATAGACAATTCGCAAATTAAATAAATTTGGTATCCCTATAGTTAGTTTGGGAACCTTGAGGTCAGTAGTAGCAAAAAACGTATTTAATGATAGGGAATCTTGATAGTCAATAAGTGTGTTTTTTTGCACACTATTGAAATTTGTTTGTACAAAAGAGTAGAGGCAGACTATGGAAATGCATTTATATATTTTTTTTTTAAGTGGCAAATTAACCTTAATGATATTGGAGATGTTTCTTCAATGTGTAATTTAGAGGACTGCGTTAGCGGAAAATTCAGTTAGGTGGCATAACATTTCACATGGAAAAAGAAATTGCAAATTCTGTGGATACCTGGGCCAAGAGCCGGAGCATGGCTTATTGCTTTGTACATCATTAACGCTTTTGAGGAGAATTTCTTTACGTAAAATATTTTGAAAAATAATATTACAAATTCTAAAATGTTTTTGGATTTTGCTTGTTCTTCTATTTCCCCGTCTGGGTTGTATGGGATTTCTAAATATTTGTAATGAGCATGAATGTATAGTGATGTGTAGGTATTGTTATGTAAATGGATAAACATAACTTGATTTATAATGGTTTTATTTTAGCTTTGTTGCCCTTAGAAAAGGCTTCTATCTAAACATGTAAACATGAAAATTGAATGGTAATTCAAATCAGGAATAGAATATTGAAAATAGCGTACCTTTGGTGAAAGAGCAAATTGGCACCATTGTGTCTTGAGGCCACGTAAACACACTTTTATTTGCTTTCATATCCATTGGAAAGAAAAAAACGACATATTGTTCTTGATGATGGAATTATGAATAGGTATACCTCAATTAGCAACTTGAGATACAAACCAAAGCCATAACACATAGAATGTTTTGCCCAACTAACTTGATTTTAAGTGCCCCAAACAGGATTTTCATAATGTAAAGTCCACGTCATGATTTACAGAAGCAGGTATGGTGGAACTGCCCCTTCTTATAGTGCACTCACAAATGCTTCCATGCTTGCAGAATGAATTAATTAAAATATTCATAAATTTGGGATTAGGGGCAGGATTTAGGGAATTTCTGGGCAGGGCATCCTGCACATAAGTGAAAGTATTTGGAAGTGCACACTTACAAACTCATACGCTTGAACCCTGGAAAAGCATGTAAATTTACTCTTGTGAAGATATGAGTAAGTGGTGTTTCAGTGCGAGAATGGCAGAGAACGCTCTACTAGTTAATGGTGTTGTAGAAGAAGGAGTGTATTCCAGAGTAAAATATTATATATGTGGAGATAAAAGTACATGCAGGAGCAAATGCACCTTGCATTTCATTTTCACATGCAGAATGTCCCTTCTGGTGTTAATCCCATATGCATATTATTAGAGAGTGGGTTTCTTTTTGGCAGAGGTATGCACCCTGTCCAAGCAAAAACCACATTCCTAGTCAGGGTAAGGCACAAACATGCTATAAATTAACCTGTACTCCCCAGGTACCTTGGCACAGAGCAGTGAAGCTTAACTTAAGAGGTACACGCCCAAAATAATGCAAAGTCAATGTGATCCTTTTTTAAATTTCCAGTTCAGTCTTGCTTTATTTTATGTTTGAGGAGCTCTCTGTCGATGTTCTGTGTATACAGTTACAGTTACAGCCAGTCACAGTTACAGCCAACAAGTGTTGTGTCAAGCGAAAATAATCGCTAAGACTTTATCAGGACTACTCATGTAACTCTGATATTTCTGATAGTCCTCCAGAAAAAGGCAAATAAACTGTATCATATAGTTCCATTAATAACTATAATGTCCATAATAACGAATTCCATATTCAAGGCTACAAGTGTCCAATCCTTTTTTCTTCTGGTAATGTCTACAAATATTTCAATAATGCGTGTAATCAAAAAATCTCTATGATAAGTGTGTACGCTTGTAAGACGTGTGACCACACTAACAGGGGATATGCAGCCCTTTGTGTTGGCTCAGGACACAGCCCATTCAAGTGTGTCAACTCCTCCCTCCATCATGCCTCGGATGGCCCATCAACATGCAGATAACCACTCAGTCACACCTAAGTTCCCTTTCTGTGTGGCTGTCTGGACGTAATGCACAAGAGCCCAGCTGTCGCCCACGCACATGTGCATTCAGAGACAGGGAGAAGGCACTAGAATATTTGAAGTAAGAAGATGCAAACTTTCTAAATGTGGAATTTTCAGAATTGCAATTTAAAATCTGACTTCACCATAAGTGGTGATTTTAAATTGTGATTCCAGAGACACCAAAGCTGTGGGTCCCATCTCTCCCCAATTCAAAATTACACTAATAAAATGTACTGAGTCCATCCCAATTTTGGGCCTTGGTATGCCTTGCAATAGTCAAACACAAATTTAAGAGTTGTTCACTACTTGCACATATAAAACTTAAAAGTACATGTCCAACTTTTTCAATACACTGCATTCTGCCCTTGGGGCTGTCCAGGGCCTACTTTAAGGATGACATATGTATTAAGAAAGAAGGTTTGGGCCTGGCAAGGAGGTTAACATGGCAGGTCAACATGATAATTTAAAACTGCACACACAGGCTCTGCAGTGGTAGGCCTGAGCCATGTTTAAAGGGCTATTGTAGTGGGTGGCACAATCAGTGCTGCAAGCCCACTAGTAGCATTTAATTTACAGGCCCTGGGCACAGGTAGTACACTTTACCAGGGACTTATGAGTAAATGAAATATGCCAGTTGTGGGTAAGCCTCTCTTATCATGTTTTAGGGAATGAGCACACATACTTTAGCACTGGTCAGCAACGGTTAAGTGCCAAGAGTCCTAATGCCAAGATTCCTAAAGTCAGCAAAAAACGAGGTCAGCAAAACAGGTGGTCAGACAGCAAAATGTTAGAGGAAACCACGCCAAGGATGCCAGTTCTAAAACATTTTTCTTTTTGTGCTGAAGTGCTTAAAGAAATCTTCAACTTTCATATACTGGATCTTTTATAATGCATTAAAACGTTGTAAATCTGCTTCAAATGTAGAAGTAAAATGACAAAAGGCTTCTGACTTTCTGTGTATACAATTTTTTGTGTAGGTCCTAAGGTGTTGAAGAACTTGAAAAAGTGCTTAAAAGGACACTAATGACACTATTAACCATTTGCAGTCACTTGCTAGAAATAAGAAATCTTTTCAGGAGTAAAGACTGATTGAAGCAATTGCACTACACAACAAGCATTGACAAAGCCAATAGGTCTCTCCTTTGGGACCTACTGGCTCTTCAAAGTTTTTGGTAATGCTGAACAGCATATTCAAAAGCACTTGTTTTGCCTATGTTGTTTAGTGTTGTCAAATACAAGGTGCAATGACGCAGCCTTTGCTGCCAGTCATGTTAGTTTGTAGGCACACACGTGCATAACCATGCATGCACGCATCTACGTACTTACACAGGCACCACGTTTATTTATTTTTTATTGACAGATCTAAAATAGCAGGCACCACTTAGATTTGTCAATAAAAATGAAATTGTAAGTTTGCAAAAGTGCTTTTGTGGACGGCCAGCAGCAATTTCTACACATTTCAAAGAAGAACAGAAGGAATGGAGGTCAACAGAGGAGTCAGCAGGGAAATGGAAAGAGGAAAATAATGGTAAGTAGATGGGGGCATGAGGCAAAGAGCTAGACAGAGGCCAGAGGAAAAGCATGTGAGGGAGACAACTACACGGGGTGAGGGAGAAGCATATGAGGGAGATATCAAAATAGAATGTGTGGTAGAGGTACACAGGGGAGCCCAGCAAAGAGGAGCAGAGCAAACACAGAGGTGGGGGGGAATTTGGCAGAGGAGAGAGAAACATAAGAGGAAGAAATCTAGAAAACACAAGCACGCTGATAGAGTGCTTAACCAAAAAAAAAAGTAGTTGAATAAAAGTGAGCAGTGGAAGGGAACAAGTCAGCCAGTCAAGAGGATGATAAAGAGATTATACTCCAGTGGAGGGACAAACAATAATTGGACAAGGAAAGCATAGAATACAAAGCAAGCAAATAACAGTAACAATAAACTCAACCAATGATAAGTAATGGGCCGGGTATGAGTCCCTGTAAGCTCTTTGTAAGACCACAATAGATCTTTTGTAACCAGACAGCTTGCATTGTCAGGTAGGCTGAAAATAGAACTAGGAGGAATGCTACCAACTATATGCTACCTGACTTCAATGGCGTGGGAAAAATGGATTCACTCATGCAGCAAAAAAATTAAATACTGCGAAATTAGGAGGTTACAGAATTACAGTGGCATGGGAGGACAAAACAAAAGCTTTATCAGAAGTTGTTTCTTTTTAGGATAATTAAAATAGGCTAAGACAAATTGATGAATGAAATCTACTTATATTATTGCAAAGTCTTCATGTTTTTGGTTTAAATGCTGCTTTTCAATGGAAAGCAACATAGTAATTTGGGTTGGCCGATAAATAGGTGGCAATAAGTATTAGTAAATTGAAGTGATACAGAGAAAATTTAACAGTGCAATGCCAAAAGGTTGAGTTCTTGAACAGTACTGTTCAGTGAATTCACGTGTAGAACTGAAAGTTAAAGCGCCTCTATGTGCAAGAGTTACTACATACAGGTATGTTCATTTTGCAAGCGTTTGGGGTAAAATCCTCTTCAAAAGTTTAATGATGTCTGATTTGTATAATCAAGTTTTATTGCTGTTTCTAAGTGAGAACATTAAACAACATAGTGAAAGGACACTACCACACGCATGTACGCCGTCCTACATAGGTAAGGTAATTATTTAACCTGATAATTTGAAGTTTAATTTATAACAAAGGCGGCTTAAATTTTGTTGATGCCTTTTACTTTCTTTCACCTAGTTTGCCTCGAAATGGTCAGTCAGATTTTAAATGTTTAACCTAAACGCATTCCATTTGTCACAAATGAACAACTTTCGAGCAATAGCTGCCTAACATCGAATTAACCATTGCTAAATCTGTTTTAACACTGATTACTTATTCATTTCTTTAACCAAGAAAAACAGGCAAACTGCATGCCCATTTTAGAGACAACAACATGTAATTTCTCATTTTCTCCAGCCAAACTATTTTGCTTAAGTTAGGAATTAGCCAAATGTTTTAATGTGCTCCGTCTGAATTTGCAACTATGATGCTTTAAATAATGGACTGATTACCTACGTACGTTTTTTATACTCGTAGCCCGGCTCTTTCTCCGCCTGCTCCTTAAACAATGAGGTCACCCACCTCGAATAAGGCTCCTGTACCTCCATAATCACCATATCAAAAAAATACTCTCCTCCAGTGCTCTCAGGGCCAGTCTTTCTGCTTGTTCCATAATGTTGCGTCTGTTGCGCAACACATCCTGTACAATCCCATGCGATCAGCTTATAAAGGGTATGATTGGAGTGTGGAAGTGAGCACTGGCAGCAGGACTGGAAAAAAGATCTGAACTTGGAGTAATGAATATTACCAGCAAGTAACTGGATCGTTACCTTCTGGTCCGACATTTTCAAACCTGTCCTTAGTCAATGAGAATGCAGAAAGCTTAAGTCGGGT
This sequence comes from Pleurodeles waltl, assembly GCF_031143425.1. NCBI lineage: Eukaryota > Metazoa > Chordata > Amphibia > Caudata > Salamandridae > Pleurodeles > Pleurodeles waltl. Next base: position 794,240,255 of record NC_090443.1, read on the forward strand.
CTTTTCATACAACAGTACAACATGCACACAAAAATAATGGTACATTTCTGAAACGGTATATAAATCTATATCTATCTTTATATATATATATATATATATATATATATATATATATATATATATATATATACACACACACACACACTCTCTGAAGGCAAGGGCACACCACCCCATAGAACAGCCACCTCCCTACCAAAGGTACCAGCAGCGGTAAGCACCTTGGTAGTAGACAAGCAAACCAATCTGCATGAAGTAGAAGTAGATGTCTGATTCTTCTTTCCAGCAAGCCCAAAAGTGAATGAGCAAGCATTAGCTGTACATTGGGGAGCCATGCAATGAAGGTACCTCAGAAGAGCCTTGTTGACAATACGAGTCTGTGAGCTTGGTCCCTCCCTCTCATTCAGTTCTGGAAAGACAATGGAAAGGCCAATCTCGTATTTCAAATGGAATTTCAATGGCACATTAAGAACAAAACTGACATTGCTTTGATATATGGTTTTAATACACAGATCGGACTGTACTAAAGTCCTCAATTCCCTGAAATAATAACCACAAGGAATACATCTTGACCAACTAGAAAGAGAAGATAGCCAATTGAATAGGTTCAAAGGGAGCTACTACTAAGACCTGAAAATCAAAAGGTAGATTCCACGAGGGAACACGATCCAAGCTCAACAGTTTGTGCAACCAGCAGCTGCAGACCAAGGGGAACCCCAGGGGTTTCATTATTTCATACATGCTTGCACATATCGCAGGGTTTCCTGGAACCAAGAAGGAAAGGGACTAATCCGGGAAGGCCCAATATGAGGGGAGCAAAAATAAGAATATCTATCCAAATGGCTGTCAGTTCCTACCAGATAGGGGAATTCACAAGCCTTGACGATTCCCATCCATTCCAGACAGACATTCCTACTTTTTCTAACTCACTAGAAAGTTTAGGCCAGTTGGGCCAATCTAGGAAGCCGGGATGAATTGATTTGATTTGATTTGATTTGATTTCTGAGTGCAAATTCGTGACTTATAGTCACAAAACGTCAATGTAGGCTTGTAAATCCATTTACCCACTTGTAATATATCACAAGTAAAGTGTAATCTGCTACAAATGAGGGTGAGAATTGTATAATATAACATGAGAGTAAATCTGCTTCTTGTGTAGCTGAGCTGTGTGGCGACTCTACTGAGTGACCTACCTCTCTTCACCACCATTTTAAATAGATTTTATTGTCCTCTAAACCTACTTTGTGTGCGGAGATCCAGCACTCAAGTGAGGGTGAGCGTAACCACTATCTACAACTGAGACAGTGGATGATGCGCCCACCCATATGTGACCATAAAAGGCTTATCCCTGCTAGAAAACAATTATGAGGACAACGAGAGAAACTAGAAAAAGGATCAATACTTTATGTAGTGTCTTGTGGCATGAGGCCTCCACCCACCCTCATCCACTGAGGTCACACTGGTCTAAACCGCACTCATCCAAACACCTGGAGATTCCTTTAACTGACTTTCAATGGGACACCCTTCAGCAGGATATATGTAACAATTCTCGCAGTGCGGCAGGTCGAGAAGTAAATTATAAAATATCTTTTGAATGATACTATTACCCCACCAAGCTCACGAAATTCTACCCAAATTCAAGCATATGATGCTGGAGGGGTTGTCGTATGCTGGGGAAACTTCAAGCACTTATGGTGGGACTGCCCACTAATAACGTTTTTTCTGGTCTGTAATTCTGATGGCTATGTTTAGGATCCTGGGATATCCACCATGAGTCCTCCTTTATAATACTAGGCCACAGATCCTCAGCTTTAGAATATCAAACAAAGAGAGACCAAGTGATAATGTGCAACTGTCTGGGAGCTGCCAAACCAACTGTCAGCCTTCTGGAAGAAACCAGAATCCCCACCTATGTCCACCTGGCACCTATGATTATCCGACATCTTGGCTACGGAACAACTGTCTGCTGCCCTACTGGATTCAAGGAAGCAATAGTATCAGTTTGTGCACCACTATACCCTTTCTTTTCCAGAGTCTTCTCCGGGTGGTTTGTCCAACTGTTTGAGGGCTCTGAATCTATTCCATTATTAATGAGCGCTGAGACCTTTGAGGGATGTGGTGAATGCCTCTAGGGAAAACTGTTGACATAGGACATGATGTTCACCAGACTAATGTCAACGGAATTATGAAGGGTAGTCTTCCTCTCCTGGGGGAGAGGGCAGCCAGTGTGGTTGTTGTTTTCCAAGTGCTACCCTGACTTTGCATCATCAATCAGAGCCGGAACTGAGGCCCCTGCAGCCCACGTGGTTGGAGGTCTTCAGGTTTCCTTATTTTGGAGCGGTGCCCTCCCAGCCATTAAATCACGCCATTCCATGCCCACCAGGTTGCGTGCAACGAAATAGAATGAGAAGCAGTTAAACGCTCTGTTTACTGAGCAGAAGAATAAACGTCGGGTGTTTGGCTGTAGTTTCCGATCTATTCAGATGCACCGTGTTTTGGGAAGGGCTTGAACAGAAGGGTGCGGCCATCACGTCTCAGGAAGTTGTTTAATGGAGGCATGCAGAAACGTCTCCTATAAACTGGTCGAAATTCTCATTACTAGGGGTTAATTTGCAAGAAGCTGTCTCACCTAAAGCGAGGGCAACCACCCATTTGGCTACATATATTGATAAAAGCACCCATCTCCCCTGAAGCCGTTAGACACTCCAAAGCGACTATAATCTGGCAGAACGTGCACTACGTGTAGCTAACAACAAAACATAACAAGCTTGCTTTCTTAACAAAATAACCCTAAGTTATAAAAACAAAGGATACTTGATCACACAGTTTGTGAGGGAGAGACGAAACAGTTTCAGCCAGCAGTGAAAAATCACTTTCAAATGTGAGCCTTTAAGTAGATGTTTATATGTACTTTGGTTAGTATGTTTTTTTTCTCTTGTGTCTTTTGCATATTCATTAAAATTACTTTCCCAGTGGGCTCTGGGTCCGTCTAATGCATCAATTTCAGAACAGTTTGTATTCGTATTTTGGAAAGTAGCACGCGACTTACTAAATTCTGCGAATGCCAATTATAAAGCAGTTGTATTTCTTCAAATTCCGAGAGTGCCTACAGTCAACGTCGACAACTCGTTATGGGAATCTGAGCATTTTATCATCATCTTGCATTCGGGTAAAGTAAGGGGATATCTGGATTGTACAAATTACATACAAATTCACACCTATTTAAAATGTATGAATCCGTACCTTATTATTTTTTGTTGATTTAAATGATTTTTCACTGCCGTTATTGTCTCTCAAACAACTTTCTGATGTCAAGTGCGTGAAAATGCGTTTTTCAGCAAAAATAAAGGCAGGCTTTTTCAAGCAACACTAAATAAAACAGGAATACAATACAAATATTTAATTGGAATGATTTTGTTTGCAGAATTGAACTATGAACACCGAGATTTGAATTGGACTCTGTCTTATGTTAATTTGAGTGCATGTCAGTTTACAGAATAACTACTGCTTGTACCTGTGATCCAACGGGACGATATCTGGGTTTCATGTCTGAACATACAAAAAGGAAATGTGATTATAAACTGGGTTATCACCTCCTCGCACCTCACAAGGCCATAGTATTGGCTGCATATTTTTCAGGAAACCGGAAATGATTTCGAAGAAGGGCCTGTTAGGGCGAATGCCTGCATTTTCAAGGAGATCGTCGCAGGACAACCCTCTGTGAGGTTATTTGGAGGTCAGAGTAGACTACTTAATGTTGTTTTGTAGGTGGCAAAGAAACAGTGGTTCTTCACTCAGGCCTATATTTGAGCACCACTCCAGAGTCTCAGAATGGAGACTTTATTTCACAGTTGCACCTTTTAGCGTATACATCAATGAAACACGTGTGTCATTGCTAAGATCGCAGAGGACCAATGGTTGTGTGGGTCAAAAGACAGGTGATCATGAGTTATTGAGGGTCTCTTGGGACTTTATCTCCTCTCGTCTTCTTCCCACAAGTGTCATGCAAGGTTCTGTTGGTCCGCAGCCACCACTTTATCGTCATCATATCACGATTCCCCTCTTCATTGTTATATTACCCAGGAAGTGGTGCACTTTATAGAAAGACAAGGCCGTTTGAAGACACATTCCAGATGCACAATGCAGTCAATCCCAAATGACCACACCATTATCTTGTTTTTGTGTGTGCTATGATTCACTTTTCATCTGGTGTTATTAGGTGTCACTGATGAAATTGATAAAAAGTATCACCCACCTGTGCACTGTCACCTAACTGGCTACATCAGGTATCTATGAAAATTAATCTGACATTAAAATATTGCCCCCACATACTGTTGCATTCCTGGAATCCGTGAGCTGTTAAACTCTGCATACTATAGCCTAAAGGAAATGACACTGCGTAGAAATTGTTTAATATTGTGTATTGTTTTTCCGGCAAGAAGATTTAGGCCCTTATTACAACCCTGGCGGTCGGTTATAAAGTGGCGGTAATAACGCCAACAGGCCGGCAGTAACAAAAATGGAATCATGACCACGGGGGAAACCGCCAACACAGACAGCCACTTTAACACTCCATGGCGCTATAAACAACACAGCAGCAGTAACCGCCAGTGGCCGTGGACTGGGTGGCTGAGGTGCTGGGCTGGGTTCTGGCCACCCTGGCCCAAAGTTAAGGACGGGGGGGAGAGGGGTAGGGAATAGGTCAATGTTGGTGAGGAAAAGCTTCTTAGGTACACTGGGACGGGAACAGGGTGAAGGTTTGGGAGTGGAGGAAGAGGGAATGGTTGTAGGAGGTGTCTGCTGTGTTTGGGTGCAGGTGCATGGGCTGGGTGCTGTTGTGAGGTGGATGGCTGTTGGGTGTCTGAGTGCTTGCATTTGTGTACTTTGGGAGGAGGGGGCACAGACACAGTGGGAAAGGACACCCACGACGTGTGCGTGGTGACTGCCAGTGAGGGGCGTGTAGTGATAGGCATGATGGTGATGGAGGTAGTGGATGAGGATGTAATGCATGTAGGCATGAGTAGAGACGCAACTGGGAGGGAGGTGGACGACGAGGAGGAGGGGAACACAGTGGATGGTGGTGGGATGAAGTGTGGTGCTTGTGTTTGCCACTTTTGTGTGTTGATTTGGGTGCATGCTGGTCTGAAGGTGTTCTTGGGATAGGCTGGGGTTGAGGGGATTGGGATTGGGTAGAGGAAGTTGGAGGGGGGAGGCTGGAGACAAGGACAATGGCTGCCATCAGGGAGTTGGCCAGAGCCTTGAATGCTCTCTGTTGGGCTGCCACGCCAGAGTGAATGCCCTCCAGGTATGCATTTGTTTGTTGCAAATGCCCTGCTAGACCCTGGATGGCATTCAGTATGGTTGACTGCCCAACAGAGAGGGATATCAGGAGGTCAATAGCCTCCTCACTGAGGGCAGCAGAACTGACTGGGGCAGGGCCTGAGATGCCTGGGGTAAAGGAGATGCCCTCCATCCTGGGTGAGCAGGCATGGGAAACTCACTGAGTGGCTGCCGGGAGGGCAGTGGTGGTACGGGTGGTGGCTGGTGTACCTGTAGTTGGGGTGGGCACAGAGCCATCCGCCACCGCCAGAGAGCCTCCATCGGAGGAGATGTCACTGTCAGTACTGTCCCCCCTGTCTCCATCGTGGTGCTCCCCTCGCCCTCCATCCCACTGGTGCCCTCACCGTCGGCGGATTCGGCCTCCAGGCCCATGTGGGATGCAGCTCCCTCCGTCGCCGGTGCCTCTGCTTCTCCGCCAGATGATGCTAATGCACACAAGGACAGGGTGACAAAACAAAAAGGGGGGAGAGACAGAGGATACTACAATGCCAGAAACAACACTACAGTTGGCGTACACAACTCACAGGGAACAGCCCTATGTACTAGGCCATGCACTACAAGTTACAATGCTAGTTACCAAGCCATGGGGTACAATGCCTTAGCTATTAGCTGCACACCTGAAACCCACAGGACCCTGCCCAGTAGTAGATGCACACTAACATTATTGGGGTTGGAGTGCATCTGAGCTTGCCCATCATTGAACCTACCCTGCCATGTTCGCCCTGGCCCTTTGGGCACCCACAGCCCACATCCCCCACCCAGGTAATACCTTAACGCGCGCAAAGTCATGATTCTGAATCTGTACTCACCCCCTTGTGGCTGCTGTGATGCCTTCAAGCGCCCATCCAACTCCAGGTAGGCCATCAGGGGGTCAGGGTATGACGGGCACCCCTTCCTCGTTGGGAGGCCAGCCTCAGCTGGGCCTCTGCCATCTTCCTTGCCTAGTGGTGCAGGTCCTCCCACCGTTTGCGGCAGTGGGTGCTCTGCCTGTCAAAGATCCCCAGGGTCCGCACCTCCTTGGCGATGGCATGCCAAATACCCTTTTTCTGATGGGCGCTGACCTGCAGAAAAAATACAACAGAAAAAGGTATTAGTTCTACCGTCTGGACTGTTATACTCATGGCCCACCATATCCCCCCATCCCCTTACGCACATACATTGACCACCATACATGCAGCACTCTGCCCAGGACCCCTCAGACCCCCCCCACATGAGGCTTACACACACAGCAATCCATACATTCATGCCCCACGCAATCCGTTCACAGTGTACCTGTTTGTCTGGAGGACCATGGAGTAAAGGGTACTGGGGTAGGACCCCATCCACCAGTCTCTCCAATTCCTCCGAAGTGAAGGCAGGGGCCCTTTCCCCAGACACTTGAGCCATTGTCGCTGCCAGACACAGTGAGTGAACAGATAGAAAATGGTGATCACGTCTGCGGTGGTGCGTACCCCACCATTGGCTCCTGGAACCCATAGGCCCCAATGATAACCAAAGCGGTGTTGCACGGCGTTCGGCGAGCTCCGACCTCAACAGCGCACAACGGCAGCGGAATTACCTCATTTCCACTTGTCCCTCCTCACAGGTCAGGTGTAAGGAAATGCCTCCTTGGCATGGTTGCCCCCTGACTTTTTGCCTTTGCTGATGCTATGTTTACAATTGAAAGTGTGCTGAGGCCTGCTAACCAGGCCCCAGCACCAGTGTTCTTTCCCTAACCTGTACTTTTGTATCCACAATTGGCAGACCCTGGCATCCAGATAAGTCCCTTGTAACTGGTACTTCTAGTACCAAGGGCCCTGATGCCAAGGAAGGTCTCTAAGGGCTGCAGCATGTCTTGTGCCACCCTGGAGACCTCTCACTCAGCACAGACACACTGCTTGCCAGCTTGTGTGTGCTAGTGAGGACAAAACGAGTAAGTCGACATGGCACTCCCCTCAGGGTGCCATGCCAGCCTCTCACTGCCTATGCAGTATAGGTAAGACACCCCTCTAGCAGGCCTTACAGCCCTAAGGCAGGGTGCACTATACCATAGGTGAGGGTACCAGTGCATGAGCATGGTACCCCTACAGTGTCTAAATAAAACCTTAGACATTGTAAGTGCAGGGTAGCCATAAGAGTATATGGTCTGGGAGTCTGTCAAACACGAACTCCACAGCACCATAAAGGCTACACTGAAAACTGGGAAGTTTGGTATCAAACTTCTCAGCACAATAAATGCACACTGATGCCAGTGTACATTTTATTGTAAAATACACCACAGAGGGCACCTTAGAGGTGCCCCCTGAAACTTAACCGACTATCTGTGTAGGCTGACTAGTTTTAGCAGCCTGCCACAAACCGAGACATGTTGCTGGCCCCATGGGGAGAGTGCCTTTGTCACTCTGAGGCCAGTAACAAAGCCTGCACTGGGTGGAGATGCTAACACCTCTCCCAGGCAGGAATTGTCACACCTGGCGGTGAGCCTCAAAGGCTCACCTCCTTTGTGCCAACCCAGCAGGACACTCCAGCTAGTGGAGTTGCCCGCCCCCTCCGGCCAGGCCCCACTTTTGGCGGCAAGGCCGGAGAAAATAATGAGAATAACAAGGAGGAGTCACTGGCCAGTCAGGACAGCCCCTAAGGTGTCCTGAGCTGAGGTGACTCTAACTTTTAGAAATCCTCCATCTTGCAGATGGAGGATTCCCCCAATAGGGTTAGGATTGTGACCCCCTCCCCTTGGGAGGAGGCACAAAGAGGGTGTACCCACCCTCAGGGCTAGTAGCCATTGGCTACTAACCCCCCAGACCTAAACACGCCCTTAAATTTAGTATTTAAGGGCTACCCTGAACCCTAGAAAATTAGATTCCTGCAACTACAAGAAGAAGGACTGCCTAGCTGAAAACCCCTGCAGCGGAAGACCAGAAGACGACAACTGCCTTGGCTCCAGAAACTCACCGGCCTGTCTCCTGCCTTCCAAAGATCCTGCTCCAGCGACGCCTTCCAGAGGGACCAGCGACCTCGACATCCTCTGAGGACTGCCCCTGCTTCGAAAAGACAAGAAACTCCCGAGGACAGCGGACCTGCTCCAAGAAAAGCTGCAACTTCGTTTCCAGCAGCTTTAAAGAACCCTGCAAGCTCCCCGCAAGAAGCGTGAGACTTGCAACACTGCACCCGGCGACCCCGACTCGGCTGGTGGCGATCCAACACCTCAGGAGGGACCCCAGGACTACTCTGATACTGTGAGTACCAAAACCTGTCCCCCCTGAGCCCCCACAGCGCCGCCTGCAGAGGGAATCCCGAGGCTTCCCCTGACCGCGACTCTTTGAACCTAAAGTCCCGACGCCTGGGAGAGACCCTGCACCCGCAGCCCCCAGGACCTGAAGGACCGGACTTTCACTGGAGAAGTGACCCCCAGGAGTCCCTCTCCCTTGCCCAAGTGGAGGTTTCCCCGAGGAATCCCCCCCTTGCCTGCCTGCAGCGCTGAAGAGATCCCGAGATCTCTCATAGACTAACATTGAAAACCCGACGCTTGTTTCTACACTGCACCCGGCCGCCCCCGCGCTGCTGAGGGTGAAATTTCTGTGTGGACTTGTGTCCCCCCCGGTGCCCTACAAAACCCCTCTGGTCTGCCCTCCGAAGACGCGGGTACTTACCTGCAAGCAGACCGGAACCGGGGCACCCCCTTCTCTCCATTCTAGCCTATGTGTTTTGGGCACCACTTTGAACTCTGCACCTGACCGGCCCTGAGCTGCTGGTGTGGTGACTTTGGGGTTGCTCTGAACCCCCAACGGTGGGCTACCTTGGACCAAGAACTGAACCCTGTAAGTGTCCTACTTACCTGGTAAAACTAACAAAAACTTACCTCCCCCAGGAACTGTGAAAATTGCACTAAGTGTCCACTTTTAAAACAGCTATTTGTCAATAACTTGAAAAGTATACATGCAATTTTTATGATTTGAAGTTCCTAAAGTACTTACCTGCAATACCTTTCGAACAAGATATTACATGTTAAATTTGAACCTGTGGTTCTTAAAATAAACTAAGAAAAGATATTTTTCTATACACAAACCTATTGGCTGGATTTGTCTCTGAGTGTGTGTACCTCATTTATTGTCTATGTGTATGTACAACAAATGCTTAACACTACTCCTTGGATAAGCCTACTGCTCGACCACACTACCACAAAATAGAGCATTAGTATTATCTCTTTTTACCACTATTTTACCTCTAAGGGGAACCCTTGGACTCTGTGCATGCTATTCCTTACTTTGAAATAGCACATACAGAGCCAACTTCCTACATTGGTGGATCAGCGGTGGGGTACAAGACTTTGCATTTGCTGGACTACTCAGCCAATACCTGATCACACGACAAATTCCAAAATTGTCATTAGAAATTGATTTTTGCAATTTGAAAAGTTTTCTAAATTCTTAAAAGACCTGCTAGGGCCTTGTGTTAGATCCTGTTTAGCATTTCTTTTAGAGTTTAAAAGTTTGTTAAAAGTTTGAATTAGATTCTAGAATCAGTTTTAGTCTCTTAAAAAGTATTCCAACTTTTAGAAGCATAATGTCTAGCACAGATGTGAATGTGGTGGAACTCGACACCACACCTTACCTCCATCTACAGATGAGAGAGCTAAGGTCACTCTGTAAACTAAAGAAAATAACAATGGGCCCCAAACCTACCAAAATACAGCTCCAGGAGCTTTTGGCAGAGTTTGAAAAGGCCAACCCCTCTGAGGGTGGCAACTCAGAGGAAGAGGATAGTGACTTGGAGGACAATTCCCCCCTACCAGTCCTATCTAGGGAGAACAGGGTCCCTCAAACCCTGACTCCTAAAATAATAGTCAGAGATGCTGGTTCCCTCACAGGAGAGACCAACACCTCTGAAATCACTGAGGATAGCCCCAGTGAAGAGGACATCCAGTTAGCCAGGATGGCCAAAAGATTGGCTTTGGAAAGACAGATCCTAGCCATAGAGAGGGAAAGACAAGAGATGGGCCTAGGACCCATCAATGGTGGCAGCAACATAAATAGGGTCAGAGATTCTCCTGACATGTTGAAAATCCCTAAAGGGATTGTAACTAAATATGAAGATGGTGATGACATCACCAAATGGTTCACAGCTTTTGAGAGGGCTTGTGTAACCAGAAAAGTGAACAGATCTCACTGGGGTGCTCTCCTTTGGGAAATGTTCACAGGAAAGTGTAGGGATAGACTCCTCACACTCTCTGGACAAGATGCAGAATCTTATGACCTCATGAAGGGTACCCTGATTGAGGGCTTTGGATTCTCCACTGAGGAGTACAGGATTAGGTTCAGGGGGGCTCAAAAATCCTCGAGCCAGACCTGGGTTGACTTTGTTGACTACTCAGTGAAAACACTAGATGGTTGGATTCAAGGCAGTGGTGTAAGTAATTATGATGGGCTGTACAATTTATTTGTGAAAGAACACCTGTTAAGTAATTGTTTCAATGATAAACTGCATCAGCATCTGGTAGACCTAGGACCAATTTCTCCCCAAGAATTGGGAAAGAAGGCGGACCATTGGGTCAAGACAAGGGTGTCCAAGACTTCAACAGGGGGTGACCAAAAGAAAGGGGTCACAAAGACTCCCCAGCAGAAGGGTGATGAGGCAACCAAAACTAAAAATAGTAAAGAGTCTTCTACAGGCCCCCAAAAACCTGCACAGGAGGGTGGGCCCAGAGCCTCTTCACAAAACAATGGGTACAAGGGTAAAAACTTTGATCCCAAAAAGGCCTGGTGTCATAGCTGTAAACAGCATGGACACCAAACTGGAGACAAGGCCTGTCCCAAGAAAGGTTCCGCTCCAAACTCCCATCCAGGTAACACTGGTATGGCTAGTCTCCAAGTGGGATCAACAGTGTGCCCAGAGCAAATCAGGGTTCACACTGAAGCTACTCTAGTTTCTGAGGGTGGGGTGGATTTAGCCACACTAGCTGTCTGGCCGCCTAACATGCAAAAATACAGACAGCAACTCTTAATTAATGGGACTAGAATAGAGGGCCTGAGGGATACAGGTGCCAGTGTCACCATGGTGACAGAGAAACTGGTTTCCCCTGGCCAATACCTGACTGGAAAAACCTACACAGTCACCAACGCTGACAATCAGAAAAAAGTACATCCCATGGCAATGGTTACTTTAGAATGGGGAGGGGTCAATGGCCTGAAACAGGTGGTGGTCTCCTCAAATATCCCAGTGGACTGTCTGCTTGGAAATGACCTGGAGTCCTCAGCATGGGCTGAGGTAGAGCTAAAAACCCATGCAGCAATGCTGGGTATCCCTGAACTGGTGTGTGTGAAAACAAGAGCACAATGCAAGGCACAGGGTGAAAAAGTAGAGCTGGAGTCTGGAAAAATGGCCCAGCCTACCAAGAGAACAGGAAAGTCAGTTGGGAAAACAACTGCAACACAGCAAAAGAAAGGGAACCTCTCTTCTCAGGAAGAAGTTCTGCCCTCTGAGGGAACTGAGCCTTTGGAGCTTGAACCTTATCAGGTTGAGCTCTTAGGCCCAGGGGGACCCTCAAGGGAGGAGCTGTGTAAGGGACAAGAAACCTGTCCCTCTCTTGAAGGCCTTAGGCAGCAAGCTGCTGAAGAGTCCAAAGGCAAGAAAAATGGAACGCATAGGGTCTATTGGGAAGATGGACTCCTGTACACTGAGGCCAGAGACCCCAAACCTGGTGCCACTAGGAGAGTGGTAGTGCCTCAGCTGTTCAGAGAGTTCATCCTAACATTGGCCCATGACATTCCCCTTGCTGGACATTTGGGACAAACCAAGACGTGGGAGAGGTTAGTCAACCACTTCTACTGGCCCAATATGTCCAACATGGTTAAGGAGTTTTGCCTCTCCTGCCCCACCTGTCAAGCCAGTGGTAAGACAGGTGGGCATCCAAAGGCCCCCCTCATTCCACTTCCAGTGGTGGGGGTTCCCTTTGAAAGAGTGGGTGTGGACATAGTTGGTCCACTGGAACCTCCCACAGCCTCAGGAAATATGTATATCCTGGTAGTAGTGGATCATGCTACCAGGTATCCTGAAGCTATTCCCCTTAGGTCGACTACTGCCCCTGCAGTAGCCAAGGCCCTCATTGGTATCTTTACCAGAGTGGGTTTCCCTAAGGAGGTGGTGTCTGACAGAGGTACCAACTTCATGTCAGCATACCTAAAGCACATGTGGAATGAGTGTGGAGTGACTTATAAATTCACTACACCATACCATCCACAAACTAATGGCTTGGTTGAGAGATTCAACAAGACATTAAAAGGCATGATCATGGGGCTCCCAGAAAAACTCAAAAGGAGATGGGATGTCCTCTTGCCATGTCTGCTTTTCGCTTACAGAGAGGTGCCACAGAAGGGAGTAGGATTCTCACCCTTTGAACTTCTGTTTGGACATCCTGTAAGGGGACCACTTGCCCTTGTTAAAGAAGGCTGGGAGAGACCTCTCCATGAGCCTAAACAGGACATAGTGGACTATGTACTTGGCCTTCGCTCTAGAATGGCAGAGTACATGGAAAAGGCAACCAAAAACCTTGAGGCCAGCCAACAACTCCAGAAGTTTTGGTATGACCAAAAGGCTGCACTGGTTGAGTTCCAACCAGGGCAGAAAGTCTGGGTTCTGGAGCCTGTGGCTCCCAGGGCACTCCAGGACAAATGGAGTGGCCCTTACCCAGTACTAGAAAGGAAGAGTCAGGTCACCTACCTGGTGGACCTGGGCACAAGCAGGAGCCCCAAGAGGGTGATCCATGTGAACCGCCTTAAGCTCTTCCATGACAGGGCTGATGTGAATCTGTTGATGGTAACAGATGAGGATCAGGAGGCAGAGAGTGAACCTCTCCCTGATCTTCTGTCCTCAGACCCAAAAGATGGCACAGTAGATGGAGTGATCTACTCAGACACCCTCTCTGGCCAACAGCAGGCTGATTGTAGGAGAGTCCTACAACAGTTTCCTGAGCTTTTCTCCCTAACCCCTGGTCAGACACACCTGTGTACCCATGATGTGGACACAGGAGACAGCATGCCTGTCAAGAACAAAATCTTCAGACAGTCTGACCATGTTAAGGAAAGCATCAAGGTGGAAGTCCACAAGATGCTGGAATTGGGAGTAATTGAGCGCTCTGACAGCCCCTGGGCTAGCCCAGTGGTCTTAGTCCCCAAACCTCACACCAAAGATGGAAAGAAAGAGATGAGGTTTTGTGTGGACTACAGAGGGCTCAATTCTGTCACCAAGACAGATGCCCATCCAATTCCAAGAGCTGATGAGCTCATTGATAAATTAGGTGCTGCCAAATTTCTAAGTACCTTTGACTTGACAGCAGGGTACTGGCAAATAAAAATGGCACCTGGAGCAAAAGAGAAAACAGCATTCTCCACACCTGATGGGCATTATCAGTTTACTGTTATGCCCTTTGGTTTAAAGAATGCCCCTGCCACCTTCCAAAGGTTGGTGAATCAAGTCCTTGCTGGCTTGGAGTCCTTTAGCACAGCTTATCTTGATGATATTGCTGTCTTTAGCTCCACCTGGCAGGATCACCTGGTCCACCTGAGGAAGGTTTTGAAGGCTCTGCAATCTGCAGGCCTCTCTATCAAGGCATCCAAATGCCAGATAGGGCAGGGAACTGTGGTTTACTTGGGACACCTTGTAGGTGGAGGCCAAGTTCAGCCACTCCAACCCAAGATCCAGACTATTCTGGACTGGGTAGCTCCAAAAACCCAGACTCAAGTCAGGGCATTCCTTGGCTTGACTGGGTATTACAGGAGGTTTGTGAAGGGATATGGATCCATTGTGACAGCCCTCACTGAACTCACCTCCAAGAAAATGCCCAAGAAAGTAAACTGGACTGTGGAATGCCAACAGGCCTTTGACACCCTGAAACAGGCAATGTGCTCAGCACCAGTTCTCAAAGCTCCAGATTATTCTAAGCAGTTCATTGTGCAGACTGATGCCTCTGAACATGGGATAGGGGCAGTTTTGTCCCAAACAAATGATGATGGCCTTGACCAGCCTGTTGCTTTCATTAGCAGGAGGTTACTCCCCAGGGAGCAGCGTTGGAGTGCCATTGAGAGGGAGGCCTTTGCTGTGGTTTGGTCCCTGAAGAAGCTGAGACCATACCTCTTTGGGACTCACTTCCTAGTTCAAACTGACCACAGACCTCTCAAATGGCTGATGCAAATGAAAGGTGAAAATCCTAAACTGTTGAGGTGGTCCATCTCCCTACAGGGAATGGACTTTATAGTGGAACACAGACCTGGGACTGCCCATGCCAATGCAGATGGCCTTTCCAGGTTCTTCCACTTAGAAAATGAAGACTCTCTTGGGAAAGGTTAGTCTCATCCTCTTTCGTTTGGGGGGGGGTTGTGTAAGGAAATGCCTCCTTGGCATGGTTGCCCCCTGACTTTTTGCCTTTGCTGATGCTATGTTTACAATTTAAAGTGTGCTGAGGCCTGCTAACCAGGCCCCAGCACCAGTGTTCTTTCCCTAACCTGTACTTTTGTATCCACAATTGGCAGACCCTGGCATCCAGATAAGTCCCTTGTAACTGGTACTTCTAGTACCAAGGGCCCTGATGCCAAGGAAGGTCTCTAAGGGCTGCAGCATGTCTTGTGCCACCCTGGAGACCTCTCACTCAGCACAGACACACTGCTTGCCAGCTTGTGTGTGCTAGTGAGGACAAAACGAGTAAGTCGACATGGCACTCCCCTCAGGGTGCCATGCCAGCCTCTCACTGCCTATGCAGTATAGGTAAGACACCCCTCTAGCAGGCCTTACAGCCGTAAGGCAGGGTGCACTATACCATAGGTGAGGGTACCAGTGCATGAGCATGGTACCCCTACAGTGTCTAAATAAAACCTTAGACATTGTAAGTGCAGGGTAGCCATAAGAGTATATGGTCTGGGAGTCTGTCAAACACGAACTCCACAGCACCATAAAGGCTACACTGAAAACTGGGAAGTTTGGTATCAAACTTCTCAGCACAATAAATGCACACTGATGCCAGTGTACATTTTATTGTAAAATACACCACAGAGGGCACCTTAGAGGTGCCCCCTGAAACTTAACCGACTATCTGTGTAGGCTGACTAGTTTTAGCAGCCTGCCACAAACCGAGACATGTTGCTGGCCCCATGGGGAGAGTGCCTTTGTCACTCTGAGGCCAGTAACAAAGCCTGCACTGGGTGGAGATGCTAACACCTCTCCCAGGCAGGAATTGTCACACCTGGCGGTGAGCCTCAAAGGCTCACCTCCTTTGTGCCAACCCAGCAGGACACTCCAGCTAGTGGAGTTGCCCGCCCCCTCCGGCCAGGCCCCACTTTTGGCGGCAAGGCCGGAGAAAATAATGAGAATAACAAGGAGGAGTCACTGGCCAGTCAGGACAGCCCCTAAGGTGTCCTGAGCTGAGGTGACTCTAACTTTTAGAAATCCTCCATCTTGCAGATGGAGGATTCCCCCAATAGGGTTAGGATTGTGACCCCCTCCCCTTGGGAGGAGGCACAAAGAGGGTGTACCCACCCTCAGGGCTAGTAGCCATTGGCTACTAACCCCCCAGACCTAAACACGCCCTTAAATTTAGTATTTAAGGGCTACCCTGAACCCTAGAAAATTAGATTCCTGCAACTACAAGAAGAAGGACTGCCTAGCTGAAAACCCCTGCAGCGGAAGACCAGAAGACGACAACTGCCTTGGCTCCAGAAACTCACCGGCCTGTCTCCTGCCTTCCAAAGATCCTGCTCCAGCGATGCCTTCCAGAGGGACCAGCGACCTCGACATCCTCTGAGGACTGCCCCTGCTTCGAAAAGACAAGAAACTCCCGAGGACAGCGGACCTGCTCCAAGAAAAGCTGCAACTTCGTTTCCAGCAGCTTTAAAGAACCCTGCAAGCTCCCCGCAAGAAGCGTGAGACTTGCAACACTGCACCCGGCGACCCCGACTCGGCTGGTGGCGATCCAACACCTCAGGAGGGACCCCAGGACTACTCTGATACTGTGAGTACCAAAACCTGTCCCCCCTGAGCCCCCACAGCGCCGCCTGCAGAGGGAATCCCGAGGCTTCCCCTGACCGCGACTCTTTGAACCTAAAGTCCCGACGCCTGGGAGAGACCCTGCACCCGCAGCCCCCAGGACCTGAAGGACCGGACTTTCACTGGAGAAGTGACCCCCAGGAGTCCCTCTCCCTTGCCCAAGTGGAGGTTTCCCCGAGGAATCCCCCCCTTGCCTGCCTGCAGCGCTGAAGAGATCCCGAGATCTCTCATAGACTAACATTGAAAACCCGACGCTTGTTTCTACACTGCACCCGGCCGCCCCCGCGCTGCTGAGGGTGAAATTTCTGTGTGGACTTGTGTCCCCCCCGGTGCCCTACAAAACCCCTCTGGTCTGCCCTCCGAAGACGCGGGTACTTACCTGCAAGCAGACCGGAACCGGGGCACCCCCTTCTCTCCATTCTAGCCTATGTGTTTTGGGCACCACTTTGAACTCTGCACCTGACCGGCCCTGAGCTGCTGGTGTGGTGACTTTGGGGTTGCTCTGAACCCCCAACGGTGGGCTACCTTGGACCAAGAACTGAACCCTGTAAGTGTCCTACTTACCTGGTAAAACTAACAAAAACTTACCTCCCCCAGGAACTGTGAAAATTGCACTAAGTGTCCACTTTTAAAACAGCTATTTGTCAATAACTTGAAAAGTATACATGCAATTTTTATGATTTGAAGTTCCTAAAGTACTTACCTGCAATACCTTTCGAACAAGATATTACATGTTAAATTTGAACCTGTGGTTCTTAAAATAAACTAAGAAAAGATATTTTTCTATACACAAACCTATTGGCTGGATTTGTCTCTGAGTGTGTGTACCTCATTTATTGTCTATGTGTATGTACAACAAATGCTTAACACTACTCCTTGGATAAGCCTACTGCTCGACCACACTACCACAAAATAGAGCATTAGTATTATCTCTTTTTACCACTATTTTACCTCTAAGGGGAACCCTTGGACTCTGTGCATGCTATTCCTTACTTTGAAATAGCACATACAGAGCCAACTTCCTACATCAGGCAGCCGCCATTTCATGGGGGCACAGGCCATGGCACCGAACTGCATCACAGCAGACATAGGCACATCAACTGACTTACAAGTTCACATACTGTTTCTTGAAAGCAAAAATTGCAGATTAATCTGAGAATATGTTTGAATATGATCTTCTGCTCACTGTTTTTCACCCTAGAGTTCAACCACTGAGAATGAATAGGAGATGGAGACATCCCTACGTGCACAGACCCCTGGTGGACCTGGCGACAATGGAGAACAGGCACATTACCCTAACCTACAGACGTGATTGAGCCGCAATCCAAGGACTGTGTGCCCAATTGGAGCCAGACCTGATTTCAGCTATCCGCCACCCCACAGGTACCCCCCCTGTAGTGCAGGTCCTGTCAGTGCTCCATTTCCTGGCAAGTGGTTCCTTCCAAGCGACAGTGGCCATGGCATCAGGAATGTCACAGCCTATGTTCTCAAACGTGCTGACCAGAGTGTTGTCTGCCCTGATGAAACACATGCACAGCTACATCGTTTTCCCCAAGGTGGAGGATTTGGCCACAGTGAAGGCTGACTTCTATGCACTGGGACATATCCCCAAAATCATTGGTGCCATTGATGGTACATGTTGGACCTGGCTTTTTGACAGGGACATCCCCAAACTTTTTGCCTCCTTCCTCCTATTTTTTCTGACCTGTTGTTGTTGGCTTTTGACCTCTGGGCACTTTACCGCTGCTAACCAGTGCTAAAGTGCATATGCTCTCTGTGTAAATTGTACTACTGATTGGTTTATCCATGATTGACTATTTAATTTACTTGTAAGTCCCTGGTAGAGTGCACTACATGTGCCTAGGGCAGGTAGATTAAATGCTACTAGTGGGCCTGCAGCACTGGTTGTGCCACCCACTTCAGTAGCCCCTTAACCCTGTCTCAGGCCTGCCATTGCAAGGCCTGTGTGTGCAGTTTCACTGCCACTTCGACTTGGCATTTAAAAGTACTTGCCAAGCCTAGAACTCCCCTTTTTCTACATATAAGTCATCCCTAATGTGTGCCCTAGGTAACCCCTAGAGCAGGGTGCTGTGTGGGTAAAAGGCAGGACATGTACTTGTGTGGTTATATGTCCTGGTAGTGTAAAACTCCTAAATTCGTTTTCACACTACTGTGAGGCCTGCTCCCTTCATAGGCTAACATTGGGGCTGCTCTCATACATTGTTGAAGTGGCAGCTGCTGATCTGAAAGGAGCAGGAAGGTCATATTTAGTATGGCCAGAATGGTAATATAAAATCCTGCTGAATGGTGAAGTCGGATTTAATATTACTATTCTAGAAATGCCACTTTTAGAAAGTGAGCATTTCTTTGAACTAAAATCTTGTTGTGCCCTTCAATCCACGTCTGGCTAGGTTTAGTTGACAGCTCCTTGTGCATTCACTCAGACACACCCCAAACACAGGGTACTCAGCCTCACTTGCATACATCTGCATTTTGAATGGGTCTTCCTGGGCTGGGAGGGTGGAGGGCCTGCCCTCACACAAAGGACTGCCACACCCCCTACTGGGACTCTGGCAGACAGGATTGAGCTGAAAGGGGGCTTGGTGCATTTCTTAGAGACTCTTTGAAGTCACCCCCACTTCAAAGGCACAACTTAGTATGACACAGGGCCTCTGCCCTACCTTATCAGACACTTGCGGGAGAAGAAACCTGAACCAGAAACTACATCCTGCCAAGAAGAACTGCCTGGCTGCTCAAAGGACTCACCTGTCTGCTTTCTACAAAGGACTGCTGCCTTGCTGTTGCCCTGCTGCCTTGCTGAACTCTTGTCTGGCTGTGAAAGTGCTCTCCAAGGGCTTGGATAGAGCTTGCCTCCTGTTCCTTGAAGTCTCAGGGCCAAAAAGACTTCTCTCTTTTACTTGGACGCTCCGTGCGCCGAAAATTTCGACGCACAGCTTGTTTCGCGGCGAGAAAAACGCCGCACTCCGACGCTGATCGACGCAACGCTCTGGGGACGATCGAAGATCCGACGCACGGCCTCGCAAGGACAACGCCGCCCGACCTCTAGAGGAGAAATCGACGCGACGCCTGCCGTGAGATCGTAATTTCGACGCGCAGCCCCGCAGACCGACGCGCAGCCGGAGAACAAGCAGGAAAATCCACGCACAGACCCGGGACATCTGGTAATCCCCGCGATCCACAGAAAGAGACTGTCCACGCGCCGGAAAACGACGCCGACTTCCCCGCGTGGAAAATAACAACGCAAGTCCGTGTGTGCTGGGGAGAAATCGACGCACACACCCTTTTTCCACGCACCTCTTCTCCTGTGGCCCTCTGAGGAGATTTTCCACCAGAAACCAGGTACTTTGTGTTTGAAAGAGACTCTGTTTACTTTCTAAAGACTTAAGACACTTTATATCACTTTTCAGTGATATCTTTACAAATTCATATTGCAACTTTGATCGTTTTGACCTGAAGATACCCAGATAAATATTATATATTTTTCTAAACACTGTGTGGTGTATTTTTGTGGTGTTATGCTATGGTGTTGTATGATTTATTGCACAAATGCTTTACACATTGCCTTCTAAGTTAAGCCTGACTGCTCGTGCCAAGCTACCGGAGGGTGAGCACAGGCTGATTTTGGATTTGGACTAGAGTGAGGGTTCTTGCTTGGACAGAGGGCAACCTGACTGCCAACCAAAAACCCCATTTCTAACAGTACACATATTGCATTTGTCACCCCCGTAGAAATGAACAAGTGTTCAGAAATAGAAAAAGCTTTCACTCTCTGAATGTGCAGGTGGTGTGTTTGGCGGACCAGTACATCTCCCATGTCAATGCAAAGTGGATCATTGAGCGCACCTTTAGCCTCCTGAAGGCCAGATTCCGGTGCCCCCATCTGACAGGTGGATCCTTGTATTACTCACCCAAGAAGGTGTGCCAGATCATTGTTGCATGTTGCATGTTGCACAACCAGGCCTTTAGACGCCAGGTGCCTTTTCTGCAGGAGGATAAGCTTGGGGATGGTTGTGTGGCAGTGGTGGAGTCTGTGGACAGTGACGAAGAGGAGGCAGAGGCAGAGGAAGTGGGCAACAGAACTACAACTATTCAACAGTACTTCCAGTGACACACAGGTAAGACATTGTAACTTCACCTTCCTTTGCAGTTTTGTGTTGGACATTGAACATGGCAGCCTGATTTTCCTATTTCTGTGGCTAGTTACTGTGCCCTTTGGCATCTCTATTTTCAGATATCTGTGCCCCACTCTGGCTCCTGGTGTGTTTACTGCTGCCCACTACAGGTCAGAGCTATTTAAATATTACAGTACATTTGAATTGCAACATTTACAGCTTGTTAAACTAATACATATATCAAACAATTGACAGACTCCATACTTTTAATAGTTTCAAGTGTGTTTGCTTCAGTGCTGAAAATTAAATGGGGATGTGCAATGGGCTGGGTTGATGTTGGAGAGCTGTACATGATAGAGTCCAGTCTATTAGTATCACAGATGCATTGTCCAAGGGGCCATGGGAAGTGGAGCAACGTCAGTTAAAGGTAGATAGGGTGACAGGGTGGGACACAAGGGTGACAATCAGGGGAGTCCTATTTCCTAGTGGGGATCTTGGCAATGTTCTCTGGCTTCTGCCTCAATCGCAGGGACCTTTTGCGTGGTGGTTCTCCTTCTGCAGGGTGTGGGGGGCTGGTGGCCTGCTGTTCCTGTGGTGGGGCATCCTGTCCACTAGCGTCAGCGGAGGTGGAGGGCTGTTCTTTGGTGTGGCTAGTGTCAGGGGCCCGTTGGTGTGCCACTGCCTCCCTCATGGTGTTGGCCATGTCTGCCAGCACCCCTGAAATGGTGACCAGGGTGGTGTGAATGTCCCTCAGGTCCTCCCTGATCCCCAGGTACTGTCCGCCCTGCAGCCACTGGGTCTCCTGCAGATTGGCCAGTATCTGGCCCATCGTCTCCTGTGAATGGTGGTATGCTTCCAGGATGTTGGTGAGTGCCTCGTGGAGAGTCGGTTCCCTGGCCTGTCCTCCCCCTGTCACACAGCAGTCCTCCCAGCTTCCCTGTTGTCCTGTGCCTCTGTCCCCTGAACCGTGTGCCCACTGCCACTGACCCCATGTCCCTGATTCTCCTGTGTTTGTGGGGTTGCCTGGGTTCCCTGCAGTGGCGGACACACTGCTGATTGACGTGTCCTGGGGACAGAGGGATGGGCCCGCTGGGTGGGTGCTGTGCTGGTGTTTCCTGAGGGGGAGGCTCTGTGGTGGTCTGGGTATGTGGCTGGGTCACCAACTGTCCAGAGGTCCCTGATGGGCCAGGTTGGTCATCCAGATCCAGGCGTGCAGAGCTGCTGTCATCACTGTGGGCCTCTTCTGGGGGCGACTGGATGTGGCTGGCATCTCCTCTCCGGTGATGTTGCGTGAGGGTCCTGTGGGGATGTAAATGCAGTGTCATTGTTTCTGCGTGTGCCATCTTGTGCATGGGTATGTTTCCCTCTATGGTTGTTCTTACCAAGGCAGCTTTGGCTTGTGTGAGTTGTGATTTGGTTGGCTAAGTGATTGTCACTAGTGTGCATGCTGTGGGGATGGGTGTCCATGCAGGTCTGTTATTGGGGTCCATGCATTGGTGTTGCATGCAGAGCTTGGTATTGGGATGGGTGGGTTGTGATGGTGGGGTATATGTGAGCTGGTTGGGTGATGGGGGTGAGGGTAGGGATAGGTGTTTGTAATGGCATGCCGGTAGGAGGGGATAAAGTAGTAAAGAGTTGACATACCAGAGTACAGTCCTGCTACTCCTGTCAGGCCCTCAGGATGCATAATCGCCCAGACTTGCTCCTCCCATGTTGTTAGTTGTTGGGGAGGAGGTTGGGGTCCACCGCTGGTCTTCTGTACAGCTATCTGTTGTCTTGCAACCATGGAATGCACCTTCCCCCGTAGGTTGTTCCACCCCTTCCTGATGTCATCCCTTGTTCTGGGGTGCTGTCCCACGGTGTTAACCCTGTCCACGACTCTTCACCATAGCTCCATCTTCCATGCAATGGACGTCTGCTGCGCCAGTGATCTGAATAGCTGTGGCTCTACCCGGATGAATTCCTCCACCATTACCCTTAGCTCCTCCTCTGAGAATCTGGGGTGTCTTTGTGGTGCCATGGGTGTAGTGTGAGTGGTGTGTGTGAGGATGTGTGGGGTGATGAGTTGGGGTATGTGCTGTGAGGTGCGTGGATGGTGTATGGGTGATGGTGTTTTGTGGCTCAGATTCAGTGGGTGCTCCTGGATGTCTGTCTCTCACTTGCCAAAATCTTTGGGTAGTAAAGGGTTGTGGGTAGTGTGGGTGTGTGTTTTATAGTGTTGTGGGTGTGTGGGTGTGGTTTGTGTATGTGTGCCAGTTGTGTGTAGTTTAAATTGCCCATTGTGGTGTTGTTTTGTTAGTGTGTGTGTATTTTGAGCGCGGCGGCCAGTACCACCAATGGTTTACTGCGGTTGAATGACCGCCACAGTGATTCGTGGGTCATGATGCTGTGGGCGTATTTCTGTTGGCGTAACGGTGTGGGTTTTGGTGCCGCCAGTTTATCACTGCCCTTTGGGCTGGCAGACTTATGTGTGTGTCTGTATAGTGGCGGATTTCTATGTGTGGGTCATAATACCCATAGCGGCATTCCGCCGCGGTCGTGGTATGTTGGCGGCAGTCATCATGGTGGTAAGTAGAACTTACCGCCAATGTCATAATGAGCAACTTAGTGTCCATGTGTTTCAAGAGGCAATTTTTCAGACCCGCAGCATCCTGTGCATTTTTGGAACTGATTCTTACTGTTTTAAGGGTTGAACGCTTTAGAACTAACTTTCGGCCCGAACAGCTTTTCTGCTTTTGAAATGACAGCGCATCTGTGCTGACAAATGTGTTACCCTTTTTTAGAGGTAGCTTGTAGTGAAACTTTACTTTTAAATTATGAAATGTGTATTATTGGTGATGCTTGAGGTGTGATATATTCTTTATAGTCTTTTAAATATCTTCTTGTTCGTAAAATTATGTTTAGATTGTTTGAATACAATCCAAGAGTAAATAAGATTTCCATTGAATATAGACTCATAATACAGACCTCGGACTGACCTTTTTAGACACTCTTCACTGTGCCCTACAGAAGTAGTTATGACATTTTATTTTCATTTATCACAGTTTGTGCTTCTCCTGGACGCCAGGATTTTGATTAATTCCCACTGAGTAACTCTGACTCCCTGACACTAATTCAGACTTTGTACCACTTATGCGTGTATGAGAGTTAAGAAAACACCAAACATTAACTTGCGCCCCTGGGCTTGACCCAGAGTTTAACATTGGCAGCGTGTTCCTCTAGTTCAGAGTACACAAAATCTGGTCTGGGCTTCTCCACCGGTGCTGCAAAATGGCTGCTGTTCTTAAATGACCCTGCCACAGTCCGAGGCTAACAACGTTTAACCCAGTAACAGTAACAACAAGATAGCCAAGTTCAACTGGCAGGCAGCCATGGTCTTGAATTGGTGCAGCCTTGCTCATAAGCTAAAGGGCACTCTCTATTGCCTACCTCATCCAAGATCCTCACACATGCAGGATGAGGCATTGCCTGACACAGTGCACTCTTCCCAAGGAATTTCTTTCATTTTCAAGTGTCCACAATCCCTTCAGCTAATAAAGGGTATTAGAATTACATCAATTCCTACCTGCGTTTTTTATTGTGCACTTGCACCTAGTAACTTCCACCATGCTTTGGCATGTATGTTTAAGCATTTGCATTTATATGTATATGCAGCGATGTATGGGTCCATCAATGAAATTATTTGACGCTCTCCCCCACCCAAGGGATCCCTTACCCTTTCAGAATGATGACAATTTCTTTTTACCGTAGGCAGCAGTCTCATGAACCTCTGCCTACTCTTAAAAAATGTTAGTTACATTTTTATTTTTTTGTAACCACATTTTACAATAGACCAATAGACACATCCAACTTGAAAATGTATGGTCTAATATAATATATCAGAACTCAGAATCTCACCATTGAGGGTGAGACTACGCTACGACGCCACGCTATGCTACGACACCAAGGAGCAAAATGTGGCGGCTGTGAACGCGGCGAATAGCGGGAAGAGCCGGTCGAGGCTCCCGGCCCCTTTACTCCCCGCGGAGGGCTGGTTCCTTGTCCTGGTTCCTTGTCCTGCCACAGGACTCACCAGCTCACCATCTCCCTGCCGGCCCCTTTTGATGATTCCCGTCACCCCAGTTGGAGCCGCGTAGAGGCACTGGTGACGCCACGTTGTTGAGGAGCAACGCACAGCAAGCTGTGAGCGCGGCAAGCTGCGGGTGGAGCCGGTTGCAGCTCCCAGCACCCTCACTCCCTGCTGGTGGCTGGTTTGTTGTCACGCGGCAGGATTTACCTGTCCTCTGCTGCCCCCTCAATCCCTTCTTGCATACTCCGGTCTCTTCTTCTCTGAAGGGTTGGGGCAGGCACCCCTTCCCCCGACCAGGCTACCAAGTTGTGTGCTGTGCTCCCGAGGGCTCCAGAAACTTCTCTGCCTGTGCCTGATCACCCTGGCCTGTCTGGCGAGAGTGGAGCTGCCAAACACCCAGGAAGGTCGCAAAGTCGCTGCAGGAGCCGTGTAGAACAGAATGAAAACCACTGGTGTGCGGGTAGTGGGCCGGCAAGCCGGACTGCAAGTAGTGCGGTGATCATTTAATCCACCTGGCTCATCACCTGGTTCCTGTGTGGGTTGCGGTCCCCTCAGCCGGCAGCAGGATTTGTGCAGTGAAGACAGCATATGTGCTATCCTAGCCTGGCAACCAATCTAAGTCCTGTTGGGTTTCCTTCATCTCCAGTCAGTCAAGGTGAGGAGCAGCAAGAAACTGTGTGAAGCCTGGATACCGCTGATTGAGTGGCGCAGAGTGACGCCCTATGGTGCTGTGAGGAACTTCAGGGAGACACAGGACCCACATGGAGACCTACGGTAACACTGGAGGCACTGGGTGGAGGTCATAGACTATCGTAATGAAGGTTTTCACCTGGTGCAAGTGGTGGAAACTCTACTACCAGCAGCTTTCTCAGCTGTTCTTTTAAAACAGTATTCCAATCACTATTCATTCCATCTGGCCATCTCCTTCGCCATTATCATATTCAGAAGTCTCCACCATCTATCAGAAGTCTCCACTATCTATTAGAATGTCTTCCATTGTAAATATGAGTGTAACATGCAACTTAACATTGTGGGTCACAATGACAGCTAAAAAGCTGAGACCTGGCCGATTACTCCCGGGAAGATCTTGTTCCGAACTTCAGGCCTAAAATGCAGAAATCAAATCTTCTCTCTCTGGGAAAAAGAGAAGGCTTCCCCTAATCCTCAAAAGTCAGGATCCCCAGACCACAAAGTCACTCTTCCACCAGGAGAACCTTTCCTTTCTGGTCCTTGTCCCAAGGACCCAGTTCTCCCTTATGTCTTAGCAGATCCAAACAGTCTGCCTCGTCACGCCCTACACATATTCCTTCATCCTTGAGACTCAGGCCTTTCATAAAGTCTCTTTGCCTTCTTCAACTATAACCCCTCCATCAATCCATGTTTCCACCAGCCTGGCCTTTGTGAGGGAGAACTTGCCTTTTGGATCTGGTACTGATGCTTCTTTTCCACATGCTGGCCTGGAAAATCTCCTGTGGATTTCACCCTCCCTGACCTTGATTTGGAACTCCTTAAAAGATATGGGCCCTGCCAGGAAGCAAAATCCCCCCTGCTTCTCCCTTTACCTCCATCCACGGGTTTGCAGCTGTTCAGCAGTACACCATTTAACCACTCTTCATTATGTTCCCATCTTTCAATAACACCCAACCTGAGCCTAAACGTCAATCCCCTAAATAACAACCTTGACCAAAATGTTTTGGTCTCTTCCTCGCTCTTAAGCTTAGAGCATCTCTTATCTTCGATTTTGAACCTTCTGGAAAAATTGGTTGGAGGTTCAGATTGCATCTTTGATTCCGTAACGACCATACTAAAAGAAACGACTGCTGGCAATGAAGTTAATACTGGACTATTCACACTACATCGTGATGATCACTTAGCATGACTTCATACTCCTGAGAACAACAAAATACCCTTTGGTACTGACTTTTGCTCTCAGGCTGGTCCACCCCAGGTTGAGCTACTTCCTGTGACTCCTGCTCCCATCGATAGCCCAGTCAACTCTATTTGATGTGTATTGAGTGACTTTTCATCAGAGAAAGACCCGGATCCTGACTGCCAAAACTCTGGGCCAGTCATGTTTCCAATCAGAAAGGGGGACCACGATCTCCCCAGGACTAAGGGGGTCATTCTGACCCTGGCGGTCATGGACCGCCAGGGCCAACGACCACGGAAGCACCGCCAACAGGCTGGCGGTGCTTCTGGGGCCATTCTGACCGCGGCGGTAAAGCCACGGTCAGAAAAGGGAAACCGGCGGTTTCCCGCCGGTTTCCTGCCGGTTTCCCGCTGCCCCAGGGAATCCTCCACGGCGGCGCTGCAAGCAGCGCCGCCATGGGGATTCCGACCCCCTTCCCGCCATCCTGTTTCTGGCGGTTTTCACCGCCAGAAACAGGATGGCGGGAACGGGTGTCGTGGGGCCCCTGGGGGCCCCTGCAGTGCCCATGCCACTGGCATGGGCACTGCAGGGGCCCCCTAACAGGGCCCAATTAAGATTTTCAGTGTCTGCTTGGCAGACACTGAAAATTGCGACAGGTGCAACTGCACCCGTCGCACACCAGCAACTCCGCCGGCTCCATTCGGAGCCGACTTCCTCGTTGCTGGGGCTTTCCCGCTGGGCGGGCGGGCGGCCTTTTGGCGGTCGCCCGCCAGCCCAGCGGGAAAGTCAGAATGACCGCGCCGGTCTTTTGACCGCGGTACGGTCTTCTGGCGGTTCCCGCCAGGTGGGTGGCTTCCGCCGCCCGCGGGGGTCAGAATGACCCCCTAAGTCCTTGTTGGACGGGGCTGCATGGCCCCCCTCTTGGAGCCACAGATGGCCCTGGGGACCACCTCCCCAAAGAGCCAGCTCCTGCTATGTCCCGAGGGTGCCCACCCCCAGGACATAACTGTTTGCTGTGGCTTGGCTGCAGAGCTACAGCTAAGCCACAGCAAATACTCTGCTGTGTGACAGCGGGACCTTAAGCTTAAAAGCAGGTCCAGATGTCAAACAGCAGATCTTTTATGACAGAGATGAAATGCTTCAGCCAGCATGGAGCTGCTGTCAAAGCTGAAGGATTGGAACTGCAGGGGAAGCCTTAAGGCTTCCTCTGGAGTGTCAGGTAGGTAGGCGTTTTATTATAGAGCATTTGTTTGTGGGGAAAAAAAAAAAAATAAGGAGGGACCGCAGGGGAACCCTTAAGGGCTCCCTTGCGTGTCCCATATAGCTCATAAAGGGCTAAAAAAATATATGTTTTTTTTTTTAAAGCACTGTAGCTCAGTGTGAAGGTTGCAGACCTTCACACTGAGTTTTAGGAGTTCGAGTCCAGCTGGATTCATTTCAGTTTTTTGTTTTGTTAATTAAAAAAATATAATATAACAAAATAAATTTTGGATTTTAAATTGGAAACAAATAGCTCTTTCTAAAAATTTCAGACATCAAAGACTAAAAAAACTCAGTCTCTCTCCCTATTACTTTCTTTCACTCTCTCTGTCTCTCTTTCAATCAATTCTCACACTGACACACCAACTCAGAAACTTACGAACCCACACACAGTCCCACTCAGACATTCACACACCCACTCACAGACCCACTCAGACATTCACACACCCACTCACGGATCCACTCATACCCTCATGCACTCATTCAGAGCCACAATCAGGCCCTCACTCACCCACTGAGACCCACTCATTTAGTTACGCACCCACTAAGACTGTCACACACCTACTCAAAGTCCCACCGACACCCAATCCCAGACGTACGCACATACTGATGTATGCAGTCTCACACCCAGACAGACACTCTGACAGCCACTCTTGCCTCCTGATACAGCCTCTCACACCTATTCTCACACCCAGAGAAGCAGTGGACAACTTTTTCAGTGGATGCGCAAAGGGCCATGCACAGCATCGGGTTGGGCGGATAGGGGGTTTGGCAGCAGGGACTGGCTGCAGGCCAACCCCTGTTGGCAACCTCTACTGTGCACAGGAGAAGGAGTGCACAGTGCAAGATTGGGTGCTTATAGGGGGTTGGCCTCAGGCCCTGTGGCCAACAACCACCACGCATGGCCAAAGGCCATGAGCGGCGATGACTGGATTCAAGTATAGCAAGTAAAAGTACTATATGTTAAAAAAAAAACACAGAAATTCACTGAAAGGTTATAGGGACGCTATATTTAGGTTTTGAGATTACTCGTACAAAACCATAGAAATTCAGCAGCTATAGCTAGAGTTCTTTCAACTAACTAAAACTTGCTCCCTAAGGTAACTATAACCCGCGCCTTCACCATGCATAGCTAATTACTCCACATGTTATATCATTGATGATATATTCAAAGACACCTTTCATATTCTCACTGCAACATCTGCAATAAAATTATTCATAAGAGAATAAGGGTTAGAGGGTGTGAGTTATAGTAACCTTAGGCAGCAAGTTTTAGTTACTTGAAAGAACTGTGGGCACGCCCTACCTTATATTTCTTTTGATAATTCATTTATAAGGGGACATGCAAGGTCAAACAACCATCTACCCTCATGAGCTCAAATGAACCTTTGAACTCAGATAGGTGTGAGTGTTTGGCTCTGAACAAAACAAAGTCAACAATAAACAAAACCACACAATACCATCATTAATCAACATTAGAGCCAGTAATTTAAACACACCATGAACTATTTGGCCATAAATTACCACTCCAGTTTAGTAAAGTTCAAACATGTATTGATCCTTTAGATTAACAATGCTAATATCACATAAATTAGGCACAAAACCAAATTATAAAGATACATGAATAACAGAGATTGACCAAACCTTCTAAAGATTCTCAGTTGTGACAGAATATGAATTTTTAGGCACTCAAGAATCACCATACAGAATACCAGTAATAACTGTTGCACAGTTGAGATTGAATGCATTGAGTTCACAATCAGTCATTTTGCTCAGCCAAATTCAGAATGTGTCATCCTAAATATTACCCTAATTAGATTAAGCATGTTGGACTTCATGCAAAATGAAAAAGAAGACAAAAACTAATTTGGAAAACATCTATCTATGGCGGTAGCAAAACTAGCGGTTGGGTTCCTAGAAGAGGAAAACATGAAAACCTGCAAGAAAGACAAATGCACAATCTTTGTTATACCTCTCCTTAATGGATTCAGCAGGTAGTGAAATCTTCTTCAGTTGAGAATCTTCTGGTCATCTTCAGTGTACAGTGACATATATGGGAACAGTTCAGTAATATTTGGCATTAATGCATCTGTACTGTAAGTGGCACACAGCAGATTATTTCACTAGCAGAAATAATAGCACGTCTGAACACAGCACAGACAATAACTACAGTAGAAAGAAACCTCTCTTCAGCAAGAAAACAATAAGACTGAACTGACATCACCTAAACATTGCTATATTAAAGCCCCAGAAAATAACTAGCTACTCTGTCATTGGTCAGACTATGAGGTGGTTAAGACAGAACCAATAAAAACTAATACTTATTTCTTTCTGTTGCGTTCTTATTTTCATTTTTCTCCCTCATTGGTTCAGCTTCTTCCACTGTTGTCACCAGTTTCCGTTGCAGAGATAAAACATTTCAACTACATAAAACTACTGAAAGCCATTGTCTTCTGGACATTATCAGGAACTAAGCAAAATGTTATAACAGTAACAACACGAGAACATTTCT
Source organism: Pleurodeles waltl (assembly GCF_031143425.1). Classification (NCBI taxonomy): domain Eukaryota; kingdom Metazoa; phylum Chordata; class Amphibia; order Caudata; family Salamandridae; genus Pleurodeles; species Pleurodeles waltl. The sequence goes on from NC_090443.1 coordinate 794,270,446, forward strand.
CTCAGACATTAGATCATCACACATGATGTTTCAGAAAGGACAGAACATTGGCAGTGACTTTCCATTTACATCAGCAATTTCTAAGCATCATAGTATTTCATTCTGAATTAGCTTAACAGAGGCCTGTTTAAAAACGCATTTAAATGTGCAGTGTACAACATTTCATAAAACTCAAACTATTTATTTCTGAACATGTAATCATTATGTTTTCATCACTTTCAGTAAAACATAAAATACATTTAATTAGACAGTGATTGTTGGAAGGTGGGTCATTAGTTGTGTGGCCTGCACAAGTAACAAGTCCGCACACGACCGCCACTGGGAACCAAACACCCCATTGTAGCGCTTGACTCTCATAGGGTAGCGTTGCAGAGCAGTCCAAGGCTTACTCAAGGGAGGTGGTGTGGGCTAGTAATCCCCATTCACAAGCACGCAAGCATGACTCTCAATAAATGAATGTCCAGTCTGTGCTTTTTCTTTTGATAAAGTAAAAGTACATTTATTATTCACACACACTACTCAATACTATGCAACAATCTACAAATATATACAAAGTGATAAAATCACTCTGGACCAACAGTATGTAATCGTTCAGGTCTCCTTGAGGGAGAATATAATCCAACAACCCACATGCCAAAACAATCCCAGTGCCCCCCTTGCGACATTTGAACATTCTGACAGTATTCAACAGTACAGTGCAATGATGACACCTATATTTGTGAATAAATACTTTTATCCTGCCAAGATGTGACTGTCAGTATCATTATTCAAATTAGCATAATCAGGAAACATAAGAGACCAAATTCTAGCATTATAACCATTAGGATTACTTTTGATTACTTTTAGATTACTTTTGGATTACTCTTACTGAACCATAAAATAACAGTAGAATATCTGGGGCCATACCAACCTACACCTATGGTAGGCACCCTTGCACAAACAGGAACAAAAGTTTACTGAAGCTTGTGCTTCAAACATCCCTCTAACCCTGGAGGGGTTATCTCTCAGGTGTCCCACCCTACCTAAGGTGGGGACACCAACAGATGTTGGGGGGAGGCTGCGCTGCTCCTGCAGCTCCCCCTGTCTCCCAGTTCTCTGTTGGTGGTGGCCCCCATCTCAATGGGACCACCACAGGTGTTTTAGGGGCTCAAAAAGCAGCCTCTGCCCCGCAAAGCATGCTGGGGCGGCCGCATAATTGATGAGCGGCTCTCCCGCTGAGAGGGGAGAGCCGATTCCGTTCTGCTTTTCCTTTTGGCCCTTTTCTTTTGATTTTGGGGGTGCCGGTCCCACCCGGCCACCCCCCACACCAAAACGAGGATCCCTCGTTGGAGGGCGGCTCAGGGAGCCCACCCCTGGCCGCCCCCGCCGGCTCCCCGCACGGCCAGCACCTCCGGGTGCTGCCGCGGGAGCCGGCTTGCTGCCTTAGAGTCTGCCCGCTCCAGCGGGCAGACTCGGGATGCTGGCGGCCGCTCGGGCCGCGCGGGGGAGTGCAGCGGCACTCCCCCTTCCTTCCGGCATCTTCGAGGCCCCAGGATGGGGTCCGGGGCCCCTCCTCCTCACGACGGGGAGCGCGACGGCACTCCCCGGAGTCCTCCTCTTCTTGGGGCCCCGGGATGGAGTCTGGGGCCCCTCTGGCCATATTCACGGGTAGCGCTGGGACCATCTTCACGGGGAGCGCGACGGCGCTCCCCGACTTCCCTTCTGCTGGGGGGTGCGCGACGGCGCCGCCCCCCATTCAGCTGTTCTTCACGGGGAGCACGACGGCGCTCCCCGGCTTGTCTTCGCCGCCGTGGGCCCCGGGATGGGGTCCGGGGTCCCCTTTCCACAGCGGCAGGGGGTGCGTGACGGCGCCACCCCCCCCCTCATTCAACCTCCTACACGGGACCAGGCTTCACGGGGCCCCGGGATGGGGTCCGGGTCCCTTTCTCTTGTGCGAGGGGGAGTGCGATGGCACCCCCCTTGCTCCTCTTTCTCCTGGGCAGCCCCCAGGCCCTGGCCCACCCTAGGGGCACAGTCTCAAGCAGCTGCGGAGCTCCACGCGCTTCGTAGCTGCTTTCACAAAGGTCGCCATTCTTTGTCCGGTGATATCTCGGGCCCCCAAGGGCCGATTTTCTTCATTCTTGTGTCATTCTGCTCCTGGTGACAAGCCCTTGCCACCAGGGGCACTCTCCTTAGGCCTCCTGGCCTGGAAGGGTCCCAGATTCTCAGGGAGCCAGTCCCACTGACTCCTGCGCCAATCTTTCCTCTGGGTTCCCTCTTTTCCTTCTGGGCAGCGCGCTCTCCTTGCGCCAGCCCAGTCCTTCCCCCAACTAGTCCTCTGGGGGGGTAAAGGGGCCAGCTTGCCTGGCCCTGGCATTCGCCTCGCTGGCCTGGGATCCTTCAGGGGCAGAGTCCCTGCCCCAAGGGCAGTCAGAAGGTTCTTCCTTCCAGTTGTCCATGACGCCCGTCTGCAGTCCCAGTGTCCAACAGTGAAGCACAGCCAAGAGAGCGAGCTCTCCCCTGTGCAGGACCTTTTAAGTGGGGGCGGAAGTGTCCAGCAGGTCTGCACCTCTGGCCTATCCAGATGTGCCACATCACTTCCTTGCTCCCATCCCCTCCTTCTTGCACAGTCTTCTGGGATAGCTCAAGATGGCATCCTCCAGGAGTTAGTTGCCACATGTGCTCTGAAAGTCTCAGCCCCTCCTACCTGACATTCCTCGCAGGGCTTCTCCAGCCTGCTCCTGGCACGGAATGACAGCTGGCTGATTGATGCTAGGCCCTGCTCCAGCAACTGGACAGAGCAGTAATTGGCCCTAATCCTGAGCTGAGGCAGAGAAAGATGACATCCCTGGATGACCCATAAGTTGTACAACTATGCTCCTGTAACCTTCTGCATCATTCTTTTCTTACAGGTTACAGTGTACTTTGGTGTGACTCTGGTCTCGGTGGACCCCAGAGAACTGGAGTTGCACCCTAGGCCCTCCTTTCCCATTGACATTCAATGGAGTATCCCCCCAATGCAAATATCTTAAGCACCCTGATATTGGCATTGAACTGGGTGTCCCTACAGTGAAAAGACAGTAAGCACACTGACTCTCCCTCACATGTATACACCCCTCTCATGAGACCTACTCCAGGTCACCACCTACTCTGCATAGTTCCTCCTGCACCAGGACTACCTAAGCGCAGTTCTAGGGCTGCGCACACTAGGAATCCTCCTCTCACAGCCCTCACATGGGTGCACATCCATGCGCACACATGATCACATGTAACCTGCCTGGGGCCTCCTGCCTTGCTGCGCCACAGCAGCCTTTCCTTAGCACGGCGACACCAGCGGTAAACATGTGCAGTCCATTTTACCCTGTGTTTACTGTGCGGGAGTCACCTCATAGGAGGCTTCCTCACAGTAAACAGTCAAAAACCAGGTGGTCAAAAATCGAAAAATCAGGGCAGTCCTGATGGTCAGAACCGTCCTCTAACAGTGATTTATTTCATTTTCAAAATGTCTGTGTCAATTATCAGTGGAGGCCTAAAACGGTCAGAGACCAAACTGATCTATAGTGCTCCATCATCATACACCCTCATGCACCTAAAATTAAAAAAATTGAAAGCTTTGCTTTTCATCACCGATCCACCCAGAACAACCAGAGGTAGATCAGTGAGCAAGATTGTTACAGCATAAGAGCTGCAGCCACTGCATGGTTGTTGGTAAGACTAGTCAGTAGAGCAGGACGTATGTTGTGAACAAGAGTAAGTCAGTGTTTATGAGTAGGCTGGCTTGAATAGTTCTTCTGATTTGGACAGCATAAATATGTAAGAGAGACAGTGCGTTGCCTGGTCTCATCCTCTATTTGGTGTCCAGAAACTGACCACTATACTGGTTTCAAGGGCTTAGATTTACCATAAATTCCTTATAGTCAATTTGGTTGGATAGTGGCAAGGCAGCAACCTCCTGTCTAATAACATATTCTTTGTGCCAGGGATATCTTGTTCCTTGTTCCCGTGATGTCAGATTTCAGCTCAGACTTGGCAAGGTTTTAGTGATTGGAGGTGAACCTTCATGGTGAATCTGTGTTTTGTTTATCTGTGATGTGTCTTCAATGAAAAGGGGTAGAATCGGCAATAAGCAGTATAGTAATTTCACCTCCTGTTTTCTTGGAGGGAAATGTGAGATCCCCCCCATTTCTTGGACCCTCCATAATAATGGCATTCCTCTGCAGTCTTATTAATTCACATGTCTTTCTCAATTGCGAGTGCAGCTCTTAATGTGAGAATTTGACTTTCCCAAGCTTTACAATTTACAGTGACCTCATATTGTCATGGCCACCCTGTTTCCAGAGTTTTTGTCCCATTCCTCCATTCTCCTTGGTGTTCAACCAGAATGTGTGTTGTATACAACTCACTTGGTTGAGCCCCAAGGAGTGTGGAAGGAAAAGCATTGTGTATCACTCCTGCCTGGCTGATTATCACAGGTTAGTCACTTTCTATTCAGGAATTTGTGGTATCTGACACATATTCAGCTCTTGGTGACATCAAACAGTCTCTCAAAGACCTTCAACAACCCTCCTAATGATTACAAATTAAGATGGCTGCCTATTAGCAGCATAAATACAGTGCCTCCCCCACTAGCTTGTAGCTAGGTTCGGACTATTGAAAAACACAACTAAGTTGCTATAGGTAAAAGTGGCATCATTACTTAGTCAGGCCCATTTGTTTTCTCTGCCTCCAAGGTACCTGTTTCCATTTGTTTCAGATACGTCCACTGATATGCTGCCAGGATTTAAAGTTGCAGAGAGGCATATAAACCCAATACTTAGTAGAGTGGAAATGGTGTTATAGGAGTTTTGGCTCAATTACTTAGCCCAACCTTTACCTCTGTGATTGACCTAGGGCTCTAAATATTACCAAAACTTTAATACTGCAGATTAGATGTAGAGTCATCTTCAGTTAGATCAATCTGATAAAGCTGCTTATTTATTTAGGAGGATATGCATTAAACCAGGAATATGGTTTTATACATACCATTGTCTATAACAATTGTGAACTGTTTTTAATCACAGTAATGGAAGTGATTAATTTGGTGGTTGCCAGTGGCGGGCACCAGTACTTATTTTTGGAGGCCAGCACTTATTTTTCTGCAACAGGCATTTATGATGAACAAGAAAGGGAAAAACACACAGACCATTAAGACAGAGGAAGATAAAGACGCCGAAACCATCACAAACTGAAAATGGGAACCTTCAACAGAGTTTAGCCTACTATTTTCTAAAAAGTGTTGGCTTAACTTTGTCAGTTTAATGGAGGCAAGAAGGGAGTACGGAGAAAGGATATAGCCATTGAAACATACCTTATTACTTTCCATGAAGGAATTTTATACAATCTTGTGAACCTATGCAATTAGGAGTTAAAAACATCTGAACTAATACAGAAGGAGAAAGAGATCAAAGGTTAGATTTATGTTTCTACTGCTTCTGTGTGGAAGTCAGAGCTTTGAGGAGTATTGAAGCACAGATGTAAAGAGGAGCCTGCATCAGGTGAACAACGTATTATCTTTTTTTGCTTACTGTGCTGTCAATGCCATCTCTGCCATTTGTGTGTTTATAAACAGATGCCAGTTACTCTTGATTCAGGAACTCCTTCGCCAAGTACAAGACACATCTTGACGCACTAACTTAAATCTCAAGGCAACACACAACTTGCCAAGCATCAGATTTGCAAAAAATGGAAAACAGCTGCGGGCTAGCTTTGAACTTTGTTTGTCATACACTGTAATAAGTTAAATCTTCCACAGCCTTCCAAACAACATCTAAAACAGTTTTTCTTGATTAATGAGATATCATCTGTAAACCAATAGTAAAAAGTCGAAATTTTCCTATTAATGATCTATTGTTATTAGAGCACCAGGGAGTGAAACTTGAACACAGGAACTGCATTTAGTCATAAGCACTCAATGTTTCTAGTATTATCATAGGAACACTATCAATTTCCCTAGTGCTACGTTTTCTGGTGATTTACGATGAAGCATCAGATTTGCTGTTTTGATGGCCCGGTCAAAAATCACTGGTAAAAGTAAAAAACAAGAGGGCCCAACTATGCTGCTCCTGTTGATATGTGTAGCAGACTTAAAAAGCACTGAAATTTATGGTGTGATGTTCCAGTTATATACGATTGCATGACCCTCTTTCTCTATATAACGTCGACATGTAACAAGTGTCCAGTAACTCCTTTACAGTTCCGGATTTTAAATTGGCAAAGTAGGCACCAGCCTACAGGCCCCACACTTTTTAGGGGCAACAGATCAAACTATTATTGATTTGATCTTGAAAGAAAAGTACAAACAAGCTTTCTTAAATTGTTACCAAAAGATAGAAACAATTAATCAACTCAAAGAAACAAAGACATTACAATAAAGACTCTATAAAGAAAATACTGTATTAAGGTAATGTACCCACTAACAACTTAAAATACATAAACCATAGACATCAGATTCACTTAACGGGTTGTCTCTCAAAAGCTCATCTACTGTCAGCTGTCAGTTTGTAAAAAAATATTTGGTGCAAACTACATACGTGTAATGTACAGTAGTGATGGGCATCTCCATCTAGTTGCCAACATGCACACTTCTTAGTTCAATGTTATCCCATTAGAGCGCACACACGAGAAAACCTCCAACAGAGTCACTACATTTTGCAGAGTACTGCAAACGACTGTCATTTTGGGTCTGTTTTAAAGCAGGAAATTTGAATGTGTAGGTTGTTGTGTAATCACTGTTGATTTTTTACATATTGAATAGTAGTGCCACTAGTTAAAGTATATTATCAACAAGTGTCAAAATAATAATATTAATAATAAAGATTTTGCAAATAAATTATTTTGTATTTTATCATTTTATATAAATTTAATTATAAAATGAGTAAACTTGAATTGAAATTCATTGTTAAATGATTAGAGTTTTAATTGGTAACACAATTAGATATTTTCAAAACCACCATTTTGAGTCGGAAATCATTCCCTCTCTGTCTTACACATTAGGACATTTTTGTGGTACTCTGTCAAATGTAGTGAATCTAACCTCTAGAAATTAAGCTTTCTCTGTGTTAGTGTGTTGCAAGTTCCCACCAACTCCAGACCCTAGTAGAATATTGGCAAGTAGAAGCATTGAGAGCACCGACGAGTACATATACCCGACATCTTGTCTGCATTAATAAGTTAGCTTTTCTGAGTTGTAATGAAGTTTGATTAACTTCACTGTCTAATTTCTACTGTAACGGAACAAATCTATGTTGTTCAGACACTTTTACTCATTATTGGCTGAGACTTAAGAATTCTTTCATTTTCTTTAACAGAGCATAAATATTGTTTGTCATTGCTCTTTTGTAGACCCAGGATATCGGCAACCAAAATTGTTGGTGGTAAAATTAAAAACATATTAGGAGATAAATTTCGAGGAGGCCCCCGACTTTTCGACTGTGTAGGGGCCACCACAGGGTTTAATATGGCGCTGACTAAATGAGTCAATTTTAATAGTCATGAAAGAAAGAATCATAACCTTTCTAACGGGAACAGCCTTTACAGCAGTGTCAAGGGCTAGACATAGGGATGGAATTTCAATTTTCTTAAAGTAAGGGTGATGAGCTTCTAGAAGTGATGAGGAAGTAAGAAAACATACATTCGCAACCTTTGCCCTTCAAAATGTGACACTGCTCCATCCACTTCCTTTATTCCTATTTTGCGGGCTTCCACGTTTTTCATTCTGTCCAGCAGCTTACTTTCTTACCCTTCCCTAATGGTTCAGTCATCTGCAGTTTCACCTATGCGCCTATACCCCTTGCTCTTTTCTCCCTCTCCTTCTTTCTTTTTATCACATTTTTCTTTTTCCCATCCTCTTTTCAATTTTTTGCTTGTGCCTCCATTTCTGTCAATATTTCAATCTCCCACCCTTTCATTAAAGCCAGTTCAGTGATAAGTAGAAGCCCCCTTCAGATATGGCAACAACATGGCTCAGTGAATTAACACTTATCGCTGACATTTGCTGTGATCTGCAGGTCACAAGCCTGCCATCATAGCAGGCTTATGAGGCCTACTCAGAAGCCCATACTGGCAATTTTGGTCAAATGACTAGCATCAAAACTTGTATCAGAAATGCATTTTATTAATACCATCCAGGAATGTCAGCAGTGAACATGAAGCACTGTTAAAAAAATAAGCATTGGGAAAGAAAATAGTTTTTGCACGTGTAACCAAATGGCTTTTCCAAAGGCCTTTTGGCAATGCTCTAAAGCGTTGGGTGTTTTTCTGATGCTGGGCAGCATTGTCAGATATAAATAAATAAAAAGGTGCCATGATGTGACAGCTGCTCACGGTTGCGTTATTCCAGTAGCATGCACATTTGTGGTGACATGTACACGCTTGCATCAAAACATATCCACTTCAGCACAATGACGAGGGGGCCATTTGCTTTCATTTTGTATTTACTAATCCAAGTTGGTGGATGCCACTTGGGTCTGTAAATAAAAAAAAATTGATTTTTGCTGTGGAGGAACGAATGGCGAGCAGTTTTGGGCAAGAGGGGAAACGCATTGCAAAAGGGAAATCGCAATACCGGATGTGGGAAAAGAAGTACACATAAAGCGAAGAACACGGATGGTGGGGGGGAACAGAACTCCAATGTGACAGTAACCTGAGGAGCAGGGAAGAAGCACAGAAGAGTGAGAGCAACATGGAGTGCAAGGGGCAGGGGCAAGTACATGAGAGATATAGACATGTATCAGGGGGTGGGCATTCGGGGGAAGCACACAGGGAGAGAAGGAAAGACATACAAAACACATCCACTCATAAGAAAGTTCCTAAAGGTGTGTAGTGGAAAGCTAGAATCCAGCCAGTCAGAGAGATGTTAAAGAGGCTATGCTCCAGAAGAGGGACAAACACTAGATACACCAGCTGGGACAAGTTAGTGACAATACAATTTACCCAATAGTAAGCAGTTGGAGAACTGTAAGACCCTGGAAATTCTTGGTAAGAACATAATAAATCTTTTTCAAACAGACAGCTTGCCTGTCTAGTAGGTGTGACTTCAATTAATTACTAATTTTTGCCTGCTAAAATAAGATAGTAACAAGTAGGTTGGTCGTGGGGTGGGAACTAGCATTGGGACAATGTGGTATTCACCTTGGTCAAGGAAGTAATTGCACTGAGCTTTTCCATCAAAATTTAAAAAAAATCTTATACCTTCATCTGAAAAACAAGAACAGGCAGTGAAGCAATTGCTTCCTTCTTAGCTCTTCAAATCCCTCCTATATGGAAACCTAAGCTCCCATTTAAATTGTTGATTGTCTTCCATGTAACCAAACATATTCTTAATCATGCCATCAGGTACATGGAAATAAAAAATATATTATGGCATCTGTATAATTATTAATGGAACTCTTAATCTAGAAAACCTAACTGCAAACAACAGAAATACGTAAACAAATGATGTGCTAAAACATAAAAAACATAAAAGGTTCCCAGGTATGTTAGTGGACCCCCCCTCCATATGCTAGCAGCACTTTACAGCACCTATCCAACATACACAGTCACCAAAAAGGTGTTCAAGAATTAGATAACATATACTTATTATGTGTATTTGTAAAGCGTGCTAGTACCCGCAAGGATATCCTAGCACTGAGCAAGTGTGTGTGCCTAGCCCTGCCTATGGTATGTTGGTTAATAGAAAAGCAAGGCTTTTACTTTCTTGCGGAGTTTAAGAAGAGAGGGTGAGACTCTGATGTGGAGAGGCCATTCCCCTTTTTACGAGTGATGTAAGAGAATGCCTATCTTCCTGATCTGGTTCTGCTGATGTGTGGAATGTATGTGAGTAGCAGTCCTGCGGAGCGGAGGTGTCTAATGAATGATGGTAGGGCATACAACTACTCAGGTAGGTGTGCCATAAGTAATTTAGTACCTTGAATGTGTGTCTGAGGAGTTTGAAATGAGCACCTTTGTGTATCGGGAGCCAGTGGAGTGCCCTGAGGTATGGTGTGTTGTGAGGTCTGTGTGTGACGTTGTGGACGAGTCTGGATGCTGAGTTCTGGATGATTTGCAGTCTTCTAAAGAGTTGGTTGGTGATCCCAGCATAGAGGATGTTCCCATAGTCTAACTTGCTGGTGACTAGGGTTTGAGTGACAGTTTTTCTAGTGTTGCTTGGGAGTCATTTGAAGATCTTTTGCAGCATCTTCAGAGTCTGGAGGCAAGATGCAGTAGAAGCATTGACTTGCGCGATCATGTTCAGTTTGCTATTGATGATTATTCCGAGGTTCCTGGCATCCGAGCTGGGTGTGAGTGTGGGTCCGAGTTCAGACAGCCACCAGTTGGATTCCGATGGTGAGGTGTTCTTGCTGAAGATCAGATCTTCTGTCTTGTCACTGTTGAGCTTGAAGCAGTTGGCTTTCATTCAGGTAGAAACTTCGGTCATGCAGACGGTAAACTTGTTTATTGTGTTGGGGGCTCTTATCAAGATCGAGAGTATGAAATGCATTTCATTGACATAGGAGAGGATGTTGGTATTGTGTGTGTGGATGATATTGGCCAAAAGAATCATGTATGTGTTGATGAGGGTGTTCTTGAGCCAATAAACCTTGAAGCTCTCCATTGATGAGTTGCAGCCTTCCAAGCAGTAAGGTGCCAGGCTGACAGCTTGTGTTCTATTCGTTAAGAAGAAGCAGATCTAGTGGAGAGTGGGTCGTTCAGTGCCAATCTCATGCAGCTGCCTGATGAGGGAGTGAGACCATGTGAAATGCTGCAGAGAGTTCAAGGAGAATGAGGGTTGCTGTGTTCTTTCTTTCAAGGATCATGCAGATGTTGTCTGTGGCAACAATTAGCAGTGTTTCTGTACTGCAGTTGGGCTTGAATCTGGACTGCATGTTCGTGGCATTTTTCTAGGTGTCTGGGAAGGGAATGTGGCTGAGTTGATGGTGGTGTTAAAGATGGGTGTTAGTGTTTTACTGATTGGTAGGAGTCATTGGTGAAGGCATGGTGGAAGCAAGGGTCAGATGACACCCCTAAGTGGATGATCTTTGTCGTAGCAGTGGTAGTAGCAGGTGTTGGAAAGCATGCAGGCAAGTGTGGAGTGCTGAATGGTGGTGTTTGGTCTGTATGAATGTAAGCAGGTGGCTAGTTTGTGTGAGTATGAGCGAGTGGGGTGTTCTTGGTGTGGGAGTGTAATCGGGCTTAGCTCTGGTTCATCTTTGGCATGCAGTGCTGCACCTGCTGCAGCTCCACACTGCAGTCAACATTAAGTAAGTCCTGGAAAGGGGGGGGAGGGTGCAGGATGCCATGGGCAGCAAACCAGTGATATCACATCCTGTGTGGATGGATGATGGGAAATCCAGTGATATCACATCCTGTGCAGATGAGTGATGGGAAATGCAGTTCTCTTGCTTGGCTGTTCTATTGAAAACAGTTTGGGTGATAAACCAGATGTCACTTCCTGTGCAGATAGATGATGGGAAATCCAGTGATCTCACTGCCTGTGCAAATGGATGAGCAAAATCCAGGGATGACACTTCCTGTGTAGCTCATTGGTGGCAAATCCACTAATATCAATTCCTGCATAAATGGGTGGTGGGAAAATCTTTTAATGTTTGTAATATTTTAATGTTTGTATCCACACAAATAAGTGAGTCCTTACATAAGTAATTTGTGGGAGTAATGGGAAAATCTGGATGGTTCAGTCTGTTGGGCACAAATGAAGTTTTGAGAGACTCATTCCATTTTTGTCCCTCTGGATGTCTTTTCAACTCCCTTTTGGAGGAGAAACGCCATATTAAACCAAATACAAGGGGATATAAATTGGAAAACAAATAATTAAATAAACAAACCACTACTAAATGAGAAAATAAAGATAAGCTACTGTACATGTCTGTTATTAAATATAATATTGATATAATTCGATTGCATAAGCAGGATTAGCTAGATAATAGTTCTTAAAATGTTTTTAAGGTCTAGTCGTTGGGACACAAGGGGAAATCAAGTAAAAATAGGCAAGACCCATGAGGTTAGATTAATGCAAAATAAATTATTAAGTCAACTGCTCGCACCCTTGCTCTGTTTTTATTGCTTCTAGATCTAAAACATGTTTATGCCAAAGGGACAAACAGCTTTACATAATATATTGTAGGGTTCGTGCGAAGGTACCTATTTATGTTGCGTCCAGTGTGCGTACTGTATGATATATTTAGTGCGGCCTTGTTTGGTTTCAGAATGTTGGCAGGGGAACACGTCGACCACATTAATCTCCCTGGGGTATCACTTACAGGTTCATGGCTAGGTGGTCTGAAAAGGCGCGAGCAGGCATCAAAATAATAACCCACCACTAACTTGTGAAAGTGTTAGCCGTGTATTTTTCTTGCACTGTTGTACATTCTGTCTGCAGGAAATAAGGAAAAAAGCCCGTGTAATAACTTGAACTTTTCGAAAAGAGGTAACGTCAACGGAAATGAAAATTACTGCCTAGCAATTTTCTTAAGGCATTACATAAAGCTGTTATCATGTCGGTGTATTTCTTTCGAGACGTAAGAAGTAGCGCGTGTCTGTACATTTCATGATTTGTATGATTCCACCGCGTCAAAAGAGGTGTTACATTATATCAGTTTTCTTTACAATTTTCACAAAAGATGAATCTTAGGTTCAGCGGCTTGGTTTCGAAATATGAGCCTTTTTTTATATAAATAATAGATTTCTGTGGATCGCATTATGTTGAAGGAGGATGTGCTGTTATCTAATACTATGCTATGTTAAATAATATATACATATAAATATATAATATATTCAAATATATGTGCGTGTGTGTGAGATATATTATGTCATGTTATATTATTACTACTTCATACAAGTTCCGGTCATATGATATCTAAAATATGGGAACTCCCTTCCCGCTCATCTCTCAGGAAGCTGAAAGCTATTTTCAACCCAACCGAATATTTAACACCATGAAAACAAGCACTGACAAAAGTCAATAGGCCGTGGCTCCAACAGGTAAAACCAGTGACTTTGCCAGTGCTTTTATAATTTCTTCATGATGCCTGTGCTTGCGTACCTGTGCATAGCAGCAATGTTTCAATGGGTTTTGTAAAAAAAAAGAAAACAATTACTAGATAGGTGTTGGTGCATGTAAAAGCCTCACGAGACACACACACATCGCAAATGTGTTGTGACTCAAATTCAGGCATGCTCCATAATGCATGCATGCGTGTACACCCTGACACACACATGAGTAGGTATTGTGACCTATGGTGGCCATTTTCTAACTTTTGAATTACCATGCTAACATGGTAAGCGGCCATGTTTGAAACGTAAATTAAAAGGAAATAAAATTTAAAAAAAGCGAGCAGCCCATAGGATTTTGCAGCTACTGGGCCATCTTAAAAAAATGATGTAAAATATTTAAAGCAGAGAACAGGATGGGGAGCAAAGAAGAGGAAAATAAATGCATTGTGTGGTGAGAAGTAGAGAAACCAGCAGTGCGAAACAGCAAGGAAACGTACCTGGATTACAGAGAGGGTGAAATATCAGGCAATAACTACCGTACTGCAGTATGCCCTCTGGCACTGGGGAAGTGGGCTACTGGAGGTGGCTCTAAACCCAATTTAGTGATGTTGTATTTTGAGTGCGCCTGACCTTATTTGGTCTTTTATAAATTATTCATAAGAAGATGCATTAGAGGTTCTATAGATCTTTTGACTGCGCTTAGAGGGATCTCACCATCATTGCTCTCAACTCTCTTCACAACCAAATCTAGTGACAACCAACTATTCAACAATTTATTTGTCAAAACCTTGAGTCAGTAAACTTCAGGCATCATGACCTATAGATCCATGAATAACCACACCTTTAGTAAAAGTTGGAAAGTTTATTTCCCGATATTAACAATGCTAACATCATGTATATTAGTCTCAAAACCAAATGATAAACATATATGAACAATACTGGCTGACCAAATCTTACAAAGAATCTCAATTTACCAAAACATTTACAATTAAGCATTCCAACATCACATTACAAATCAATAACAACAATAACTGCGCAATAGAAATGACATACATCTAAATTCAATCAGGTGAATAAGATCAACTCTCAGTTAATAGCATTTGTCAACTTTGGGATTAGTAACTAACCCTCCAATTAGCATAGCATGTTTGGACTTCATGCAAAAGTAATTTAGTCAAAAGTTAATTTGGAAAAGATCCAACTAGGGCTCTATCAAGATAGTGATTGGTACCTAGAAACTAAAAAACAAAAACCTACAACAAGCAATAGCATTTTGTTATACCTCTTGTTGGAAAGTGGACCTCTCTTCAATGGATCGGCAAACAAGGGCAGTGAAGGGGAATGGCTCAGACACAATAGGCTCTAAGCTATCTGAACCATTTAAGTAGCGAATTCTAAGGGCTCAGCATTCAACATTAGCATTTTAAGCAATAAAGTCAAACTTAGAAAATAAAATCATCAGTAACTCTTCAGCTCCTCAAACAGAATAAGACAGTGCATAAAACAAGAAGAATTGGAGAATGGCACAGAACTCTCCCTGCAGTCAGGCTAAATTAGAATTACCTAAAGAATCTTCCCACATTGCCATTGGTCAGAAAATTGTACATTTACAGTTGGTCCTAGAGAAACTAAAACCCAAATCTAAGATATAACTAAACTGTCTTTCACACATCAATGATTGGCTCCTCTTCTTCTGTTCCTGTCGTCAAGCTCGTCAGGTAACTCTTTTGTTGCAATCCATACTCCAGTCAGTGCATCCATTGTTGGTTCCTGGGAACATTTCAGTCTCACGCATCAAGTTTACATTGTATCGATCTTTTAGTACAAGATGGTTCTACAAGCAGTTCTCATGAGAAAGTTAAAGACAGCTGCTAATTGTTTGGTCAGCACAGTGTGAACAATGAGAGCATTAATTCTCCAGTCTTACAACACATTTTCCAACATTTACTAAACATTGCAGCTTGACATAAGGTTTAGCAAACTAGGCCCAAACCTCGCCAACTTATGGCCTAAAGTTAATAAAATAAATACGTAACATGAAACCATTAATATGATATACTAATACATTTTTCTCTATACATGCACAATAACTAATAATAATATGCTTTAACTAAAAGCATTATGAATTTAATGCCGGCCACTCAAGGCACATCTTGCAAGTCACACATTATTTTATATGTTTGCCTATTTCCATGCAAATTCCTAACTAACCGTAAGAGCCGCCATGAAAAGGCTGGCGGTAAGGGGAGTCGTGGGCCCCCTGGGGGCCCCTGCACTGCCCACGCCACTGGCATGGGCAGTGCAGGGGCCTCCTGCCACGGCCCCATGGAGCTTTTCACTGTCTGCTATGCAGACAGTGAAAAGCATGACGAGTGCAACTGCACCCGTCGCACAGCTGCAACCCCGCCGGCTCCATTTGGAGCCGGATCCCGTGTTGCGGCCGAGATCCCCGCTGGGCCGGCGGGCAGAAACCAGGTTTCCGCCCGCCGGCCCAGCAGGGTTCTCATAATAGACCCCGCGGGAGTGCGGCCATATTGGCGGCCGCCTGGCGGTTCAACCTTTGCGGGAGGCCGCTGCCGCCCGCCAAGGTTGTAATGAGGGCCTTACTCTTTCCAATTTGCTTGTTAGGGTTACTCATGGTCTGTAAAGAATTAGAAAGTTGAATGAACCCAAAAATATATAGTTATAATGCAAAACAAAAATCTCCTTTTGAAAATATTTACAGCTTTCATTTTCTTTTCCAGGACTGTTGTCAAAATAGGTAGCTTGTCGAAATCGGCACTTCTTGTCACAAATAGGTTTAGAAATTGGTGGAATCAGTTCACTCAAAATGTCTCTTCTGAAAAATTTCAATTGTGTCTCTTTTCATTTCTTAGTTTCACAACTTTTATAAAGTTCAGTTCATGGATCTTCTTCACGTGCCAAAATATTGACCTGGAATTTCACGATCAAAACAAAAAGACTAAAATGAACTGTGCCATTCACTTGTCGATGCATACGCACATTTAGGGCCTGCATACCTTCTGCTTGCAATTCGCTTTCTTTTCAATCTTTGATCTCCATTTAATTCCTCCATCGTTCAAATCTTCTCTTCTTGTTCTGTCTATTTCCTCTTCGATTGTTGTCACTGTGATTGCTTCTTTCCTCTTGGCTTATGATTTTGGCCACTTATCTCCTTTCAGTGGACCCTTGGTCAATGCTCTTTTCAGCACTGAACTCTTCCAGTTCTGCACGATTTTGACTTGATGTACCTGCAACTTCTGTTGGAGGAGTCAGATCGTTTTTTCTTTTATCCACCTCAACTCAATCCACCTCTGGGTCTGTGGCTTGCTCTGCTTGTCCTTCAAGACCGTCTGCTTCTGGGAGAGCTCTCCTCTGACTAGTCTCTCCTGTTGTTTCATATGGTGTTGGTTCGCTGTCATGCTCCTGTATGTCTTTCATTTCGTCCAACACAGGAGTGCCTGAACGACCTGCGGTCTGCTCAGATTCAGTCTCTAATTCTCCCATTTCCTGCTCCTTTTCTGGAGAGCATCCAGAAGTTGTTGGTACTCTCAACAACTCATCTTCATTGTCCAGAGGACAAGTTCCTTTCCGAGTATGGCTGGCAGGAATCCAGTTCGGGACTCCTGCACACTTCACAGCTGTAGTAGTAACCAGTACTACTTGATACGGGCCTTTCCACTAAGGCTCCAAGCAAGTCTTCCTCATGTGTTTTCTGATCACAACCCAATATCCCGCTCTCAGGTTGTGGCTTTGGTCTTGAGACAGTTGAAGAGTGATATCTTCCACCTGATGAGAGAAAGAGCGGACCACATCAGCCAGACCCTTGCAGTAGTCCAACTTCATATCATCTGTTATATTCACAAGAGCATTCGCAGGAACGTCCGGCAACCTCATTGCTCTGCCCATGAGGACTTCATGCGGCAACAGTCCAGTTTTCCTGTCAGGTGTGTTTCTCATACTCATCAGAACTAGCTATAGTGAGTCTGGCCATCTCAGATTCGTCGACGCACACATCTTTGCACGTCTTGACTTCAAGGTACCATTCATTTGCTCAACAAGTCCTGATGCTTCGGGCGGTAGCTACAATGCAACTTCTGCTCAGTATTTAAAGCTGAAAAAATCAATTTAATGACTTCATTGTTGAAGTGACTTCCTCTATCTGATTCTAAAGAGACCGGAAACCCAAAATGAAGTATCAGTTTCCTAAGCAGTAATTTTGCTACAGTAAGACTATAATTTCTTCATGTGGGGTAAGCCCCAATCCAGTGACTAAAAATGCACACGATCACCAGCACATATCTTGATCCTTCATCTCAATAAAATCCCCCTGCATCCTGCTAAATCAACCTTGCGCTCTTACAATGTGGCTCAAATTAACCACAGTTTTCTTTACCACGTTATCTGCTGGCAGATGATGCAACGGTGGCAAACTGCTCTGGCAACGTATCTAAACTTTGGATTGAACCAAAACCGTTTAAATATGAGAATCATGGCATCTCTCCCAACATGTGCTTGACCATGATAATATCTAGCTGTTTGAGTCAACAAATTATTTGGTGAAACCACTTGTCCTTCCCCGGACACCCAAACATCATCTTCTCGTTGAACACATTTCAATTTGACCCAAGTTTTCTTCTCATCTTTGTCAACATTATCCTGAAGCTCTCTCAATTCTTCACAAGTGTCAATCACATTTAGGGCATAATTGGTACATATTTCTTCCTCTGGTAACAGTTCCCATTTGTCCTTAAAGGATATACATTTAAGGGTGCAAAACCTTACAACTTGATCCGCATATCCATTTCCCATTGCTACAAAATCTTGTGATTTCAGGTGTGCGCTGCAATTCACCACAGCAATCTTTTCAGGCATTTGTAAGGCTTGTAACAAATCATGGATTCTTTCACCATTTCTGATTGGCGAACCAGAGGAGGTCAGGAAACCTCTCTGTGACCATAGCTGGCCAAAGTCAATGGACTATTCCAAATCCATACTGCCAATCAGTATAAATGGTAACTTTAAGCTGTGCAGAAACGTGGCATGCTCTAGTAAGAGCCACTAATTCAGCCACCTGTGCGGAATACACTCCTCAAAGTCAGGACGCTTCAAGTATACCAGTAACTGTGCACACAGCATATCCTGCTCTCAATGTTCCTATGTTATCTCTTAAACAGGAACCATCAACAAAAATAATTTGTTCATTTTCTTCCAATCGAGTATCTTTAATGTCAGGTCTTGGTTTTGTTCACAAATCAGTTACTTCCAGATAGTCATGTTCAACTTCCTTCAATTTATCAGTTAACATTTTCTTTTGGAAGCAAAGTTGCTGGGTTAAGCACTGTACACCTTTTCAGTGTGACATTTGGAGAACCTAAAATCACAGTTTCATGTCTGGTCAATCTAGCATTAGTAGATGTTGGGTCTTGGTGCAGGTAAGCAAAACATCAATGGAGTGAGGGACCATAACAGTTAAAGGATGTCCCATCACAATGCTCTCACTCTGAGTGAGGCTCAGTCCAACCGCTTCTACTGTGCGCAAACAGCCAGGCACTGCTGCTGCAACTGGGACCAAAGTAGCTGAAAAATATGCTACTGGACGGTTTACACCACCATGGTGTCGCGTAGGCTCTCATTATTCTAATGAGACTACTGGATTTTGAGCAGTAGAATCGCCCACGGTGTGGGTGACTAAGTCAGACCCACTGCAGGTGACACCTGTCGCTCCAATCCGGGTTTTGCTCTGGCCAACTAGCAGTGCCTCATCACCACCAAAGGGCAGAGATGACTGGGCAGCCGAGGGAATGACATAATTAGTTTCTCAGGGAAGCCTCAGGTCTCATCCGTTTCTCTCAGTTACCTTAGTCTCATATATGAAATGACAAACAGAGGAAATATATGTTTCAATGATGATTTTAATAAAGCAACTGCATCTTATATAGCAAAGCATGAGCCGCAATAACCAAGACGACACAGCATGATAGTATTAAAACTGTGACGAGAAGAGTGAAGCATAAAAATAACGCTATCAAATTGTCACTACAGTTGATAGACCAACTCCTACCTAGGCTATGATAGAGCACAGCATGTTAAGCTCTAATTCTGCCCTTCAGGTTCCCCTGGGAAGACATCATCCACCCTACCTGAGCAAAGGCCTTCAGTCTGTGTTAGCATCTGTAGCGAAGCATTCGGCAATCAGCATACAGTCCTGGTTCTCTGGCTGGAATATCCCTCTAACGTGTATAATAAAACAGCTGATGGTCTGAGAAAATGTCCCTACGTAAGGATGTGTGTTTTCTACGAATGTCGGAGACTAAATTTATACCACGTTCACAGGCAGTGTACCGTGCTGTAGCATTGGAAGAAGCACAGAGTGAGCAAGTATGTCTTGTTTGAGAACAGAGTGCTGGATTAGGCAAAAACAATTAGATAAACGGAAAATAAAACAAGACCGTAAAAGTGGCTACTGTAACAATGAAATAAAGCTGAATAAAATATATCTAGGTTAAAGTGCACAGCGGCTTGGCCTAGTGTGTTAAAATAACGTGCCCGGAGCTATAGCTAAAATGGCTACACAACAATAGATTTGAGTCAAAACAGACAAAGAACATGCATCACACTCATTACAAACCAACATGAAGGGTTATGTATGGTCAGGCATTTCCACAGCTGGAGATTGGCAAAGACTCTCTTTTAATTCAGTGAAGGATTTCATACAGGCTTGGTCTAACACTAAGGGATCAGTAACTTCTTTGTGAGTCAGCTTCTGCAATGGCTTTGAAATGATTGAAAAGTTGGGAATCCCCTGGCGACAGTAGAGCACCATTCCTAGAAACATTCTGACATCTCTCTTTATGTCCATTCTTTCCCAAGTGATTTAACAAAGCAATAGTATCATACTTACATGCTTGTCTCGTCTTTGAAGCAACCAACAAATCATCAGTGTACTGTACCAAAGTCGATTGGAAAGGCAATTCCAATGACTCCAGATTCTTATTCAAAATCTGATTGAAAATGGACGGTGACCTTGAAAACCCTTGAGGAACTCTACACCAACAATAGACTCTGTCCATGAATTTAAAGCAAAAGAGAAACTGGCTATCCTCATGAAGAGGTACAGAAAAGAATGCTTGGGGAAAGATTTACTACGGTGAACCATTCAGTATCTCATGGGATCTGAAACAATATCACTGCTGGATCTGGCACCACGGGACAACATTTAATCACAATGTCATTTACTTTCCTCAAATCCTAAACAATTTGAAATTCCCCACAAGGTTTTCGCAATCCCATTATTGGTGAGTGTCATTGGTTGCTCAGCACTTCTTTTAAAACACATTGGTTTACAAATTCTGCAATTATGGGTGCAATCCCTTCTATTGTATCCAGTGTGATGTGGTATTGTGGTATCTGAAGGAAAATCGCATTTGGCCTGACTGGGACCTTAACTGGTTTAACTCCCTTGATAGACCAATGTCTTTTGCTGAAAAATCCCACACTTTTATTTTAACTATTCCCTGTAAGTCGGAGGGTAGATCTCATTTTGTAAAAACTGGAAAGCAACTAATTAGAGGGTACTCCACATTCACTGTGTCACAATCTGTTCCTGCAGGCAAGTCATCTTCATCATCACTGTTAGTCTGGATGGCAATGCCATCATTCAAACAGGTAATCAAACATCTTGTTTTGCATAGCAAGTCTCTTCCTAGTAAGGATACCAGACTTGAGTCGCAAACTACGAATTTGTGTAACCCTTTCAAATTTCCAATTTTAACCTGAACTGGTTCTGTAATTCGGTTTGTCCAATACTGATTTGCAACTCCTACAATCTGTGTTACTTTCCCTGAAAGTGTCAAGTTTGGAACTTCTGCAGTCCTCACTGTATTGCGTGTAGCTCCTGTGTCAACTAAAAATGAGACTTTGTGACCCCTAACTTTTCCCTTCACGTATGAACCCTTTTGATCTCCTTCTAATTAAGCTGCTAACACACATTCCTCCTCATATGAACTCTCACTTACCCAATCATCATGTGCTTCATCATCCCTGTGTAGTGGGTATTGGTGTATTGTGTTATTACTTTGGTAAAGCCTTTGACCTGTGGCTTGCTGAGGAACCATTACCTGCTGCTGCTCCACTGGGGTTTGAGGTATCTGAATTTGCTGCCTAGGTACTATTTGGACTTGGGGTTGCATTTGCTGTGACTGGGGCATCTGCAAACATGGCATTTGCATCTGTTGCATAGGCTGAAAACCTTGCATCTAGTTCACATTACTTTGGAAATTTGGATTTTGACCTCTCATTCTGGGTCCTCTCATATTTGGGAAATAATTGATTTCATTCATCTGCTGAGCATCACCTTCCTGAATTATCATCAGACACTCCTGTTTCCAATGTCCAAGGCCTCTGCAAGCGTGACAAGGCAGCATCCTTTTCATCCCTTGCACGTCATTCTGAATGACCACAGTATTCAAATCAGGACCGCAGTTCATATTTCCAATTCCACCACGACCTCTACCTTTTGCCTGGTTCTGCAACCATGCGTTTGCCTGCTGCTGCTGTGAAAAACTCCCCTGCTTTCCTGATTGTGCTACTTTAATCTGCATCACCATTGCATTTTCTTTCAACTTTCTCTGTCTCATCACCACAGTACTTTGCATATTGCAACACTTCATCAATCAGCTTCGCTTGCCAACAAATCAAATTACTCTTAATCATCTGGCTAATTTCAAGTCTCAACCCTTCAACAAACCTAAACACAAAATGAATCATGTCTTTCGACTCAATTGTTTATATCCCACTGTAATGTTTGAATGCCTGCAATAATATGTCATAGTATGCATGTATCGACTCTTTCCCTTCCTGAGCTGTTCTGTCTATTCTCTGCCAATCAATATTCTTGGGCGATATTCTCGTTTAAAGAAATTCAGTCATCTTATAGTAAAATTGAATTACATCAGGAGACGGTGCACCTGTAGCCGGATCTCTCTGAGGTTCTCATGTTGGCCAATCTACTCTACTCTTGCATTCGACCCATGAGTCTCCTGGAGCTACTATTGCTAACAGGGTGTTCAAATCCTCCCACAGGCATTTTACGAGTTTCACAAACCTATCTGTTTGCTGGTACCATTCCACTGGCTTCTTTCTGAACCTGGGATAATCATTGGTAAACAACATGTCACTTCTGCTCCAAGGGACATGAACAAAATTCCCTCCCGAAATTTCTCTCATTGGCAATATTTTTACTGGGTCCTCAACCTGCTGCACATTTGCAGTAAGATTCTGAGAATCCCTTTCTTCTTGTCTCTTTTCTTCACCCATCTGCTTTCCCACTTATCTAATACTCCCCATGTTTGAATGTTCTGAATTAATTCCCTAATGTGAATTTTCATTCCCGGTATTCTCATGTTCTCAAAGTCCTTTGAGTCAAACTCTAATCTGTAAATCCTCTTTAAGTGTTTTGTTTTCTCAATTTCTATGTCATATTCCTCTGCCAGATCTCCTAATTGCTGATGTACTATTCCTTCTTTGTTGGTAATCAGTTTTCACAAATAACGCAACTTCTCTTCGCAGTATGAGTCAATTCTGTCTATCCCTATCATTCCTTCAATTAAAGTCTTCAGCTTCTTGTCTAAGACTGGTCCAATTCAGTGCACTTCCTCCTTGTGTGCTACTCAACTTCTCCAACCATTCAGTTAACTGCTGAGCTGTGAAACCTTGTAATTAAATGTTGTTATTGCTTTCACCGGCCACTTGCTGTAATGTTAGGCTCGGGGTCTCTGGTGTTACCATGCTTGGATTGGAACCTATATGGAATCTCCCCTGATTATTTGAAGGAGTCTTAAAAGATCTCAAGTCAATTAACAGACCTGTTTAATCAAATGTCAGTCTCATGGTAGTCATTATTCCTCTGTTTTCATTGAACCTCTCCCTTTCTATGCTTGAATTTAGGATTTTCTGTTCACTGCTCTTATTATTTCCCTGGCAAGCAATGGTATAACTGGACCTATGGTGACCGGTACTGACACTGCATCTGGACTTGATAGGACATTTTGTGCCACATGTACGAAATTTCGGATTTGCGACCCGCAAATTGAGAGTCAGAGTGACTCGCAATTTGCGAGTCACAAATCCAAATGTAGGATGGTGTCCTTGACCCCATCTGTGATTCGCAAGGGGGTCGCAAATGCTCACCTCATGAATAATCATGAGGTGGGTCGCAATTTGCGACCCCCTTGTGAATGGCGGCCCTCACAGGGATGGTGGCCTGCTGTGGACAGCAGACTACCATGTCCATGACTGCTTTTCAATAAAGCAGTTTTTTTTGTAATTCAACCCGTTTTCCTTAAAGGAAAACGAGATGCATTACAAAAACAAAAAATGTTTACAGCGACATTCACAAAGGGGAAGGGGTCCCCTGGGGACCCCTTCCCTTTTGCTAATGGGTTAGCACCCATTTGAAATGGGTGCAAACTGCAATTGGTTTGCGACCGCGTTCGAGGTCACAAAACAATCCTACATTGCACTGCGAGTCGCAATTAGGAAGGGAACACCCCTTCCTAATTGCGAGTCGCAAACCCGTTTTGCGATTCGGTAACCAGGTTACCGAATCACAAAACTGGGTTTGTGCAAAAAGCTACCTACATGTGGCCCTTGGATCTCTAGGGTACATTACTCCTATATTCTGACTTGTCAATGTAGACATCTCCATCTGTGAACCTGTTATGAGGGTGTATCTCAGGATCATCTGTGTTTGTATTGGAGCCATTAAGTTTGGGGTAGACTCTATCTGGATCAATGTCAGCTTCTGAGAGACCTGTCTCATATGGGCAGCCTGTCATGTCAGCACTACTAAGTTTTTTGCAGCCTATAATGGGCACATCGGGATAAATCCTCTGTATGTCAATCTGCGGCATAGGCATTTGAATTGCAGAAGTGGTAGGCACATAATGGCTAACCTGTATCTGTCTCTGTGCATTTTCAATAGGCATCTGAACTGTGGGGTCTAGTGCTTGAACCTGACTAACGTGCTGCATACGGTGGGGGATAATTCCTCAATAGACTTGTCATCATCTGAGTCCTTATCAAAAGTCAAATTCTTCCTAGACTCAGTCGATCTCTTCCAATTCTCTGTAAAGTCTCAGTTCTTCAAAATTACTGCTTACTATCTCATCTTGCTTTGGCTAAAGTCTTCTAAGCCTTTCTCATTCTCCTCTCAAATTTCTGTTGCTGTTACTGTTTGGCACCAATTCCTAAATAGCTAATGCTTCAAATTGTGCTGGTCTCGGAGGAGGTTTTAAAACATACAGTATTCTCCTCAAATTCGCTAAAATCCTCAAAGTAAATGTTCCATGGGCAGGGAATGCTAAGCTCCCGTCTCTCTCTGTTTCTTAGCACCATTGTTTCAGACAAAGACATGGCGTAGCACCTTGTTCTTCGAATACAATATAGGCGGGTGTACCTTCTAGTGGTGTAATTTCTCCTATACTAGCTGGAATGAATGCATCTCCCCTTAGGGCACTCTTTAAAGCTTTGAAAAATGTAATTTTCTGTAATTTACGCTACTTCAATCAAATCAGGAAGTATATTTCCATCCCAAAATCCTTTTCGTCTACCTTCTCAACCAATCACGTTTCAGGTTGTCCAAAAATCCGTTCATGACCCTTCTCACTAACCGACCTATCCCAGCATGGCTCTAGTGACATCACACTCACACGTACAGCAGCTGACAAAGCCTTTCGGCTTGCCCTCCTAATCTCAGATCCGCGCAAAACTAAGTGCAAATATTGCGAGCACTAGACTTGTCTGTTTACTACATGTGGGTAACACTCTGTTAGACTTGGCATCCCTGGCGTGGTCTCCCCAAACTTTTTGCCTCTGTTTCCCAGGTTGTTGATATGTGCTGGACTCTGTTTTTGCTGTTTTTGTTGCTCTGGGCACTTTACCACTGCTATCCAGTGCTAAAGTGCAAGTGTTCCTATGTAAAATGTGTATGTAATTGGATTTCCATGATTGGTATATTTGATTACCTGTAAGTCTCTAGTACAGTGCACTAGAGGTGCCCAGAGCCTCTAAATCAAATGCTACTAGTAGGCCTGCAGCACTGGTTGTGCCACCCACATAAGTAGCTCTGTAATCATGTCTCAGACCTGCCACTGCAGTGTCTGTAGTTGCAGTTTTAAACTGCCAATTCGACTTGGCAAGTGTACCCACTTGCCAGGCCTAAACCTTCCCTTTTCTTACATGTAAGACACCCCTAAGGTAGCCCCTAGGTAGCCCCATGGGCAGGGTGCAGTGTATGTTTAAGGTAGGACATATACTAAGGTGTTTTATATGTCCTAACAGTAAAATGCTGCCAAATTCGGTTTTCACTGTTGCAAGGCCTATCCCTCTCATAGGTTACCATGGGGACTGCCTTTAAATATGATTAAAGCATAGATTCCCTATGGGAGTGGATAGACATGCGGAGTTTGGGGTCTCTGAACTCACCATTTAAAAATATATATTTTAGTAAAGTTGGTTTTAAGATGGTGTGTTTGAAAATGCCACTTTTAGACAGTGGTCATTTTCTTGCTTAAACCATTCTGTGACTCTGCCTCTTTGTGGATTCCTTGTCTGGGTCAGATTGACAGTTGTGCTGTTTGCACCTCTCTCTAGACAGTGACACAAAGGGAGATGGGGTGTAGCCTGCATATCCTGATGAGCTATCTGTGCCAGGAGCGAGGGGATGAGTGGTCACTTACACCTGAAAGGGCTGTGCCTGCCCTCATATAATGCAGTCTCCAACCCCCTGGTGTGTGTCTGGGGCCTGGCCTGGGAAAGGCAGGATTTCACAAACAAGAGAGACTTTCCTTTGAAGTAAGCCTACTTCAAAGGCCAAAATGGGTATAAGAAGAGCACCCAAAACCACAGACTTTAGATCACCTCCGGAAATCAAGAGGAACCTCTACCTGGAGAAGAGCTGAGCAGAAGTGCTGCCCTGCCTGTGACTGGGCTTTGGGCAAATTCTGCTGTTTTACAGTGCTTATGCAACTTTTTTGATAAGGTCCCTGCTTATAGTTACATGGCACCCAACCCTAGGGGCACATAGGGCACACCTTAGGGGTGACGCATATGTACAAATAAGGTAGTTTAAGATTTGGGAAGTACTTTTAATTCCAAAGTCGAATTTGCATATAACTTTAATTTAAAAGCAGCCAGCAAAGCAGGCCTGCCTTTACAATGACCCTGGCCACCTCAGCAGTGCACCTATGGGGGCACTACCTATGCTGGGGTCCCTAAATCTACATGCCGTACCATATACTAAGGACTTATAGGTAGGTTGACATAGCCAATTATAATTAGCCTAATTTGCATACTTATTTTATACAGAGCCATTAGAGTCAGGACAACACCAGCAAAAAGTGAAAAATTGAGGCAAAAAGTTAGTGGGCCTCTGCAATCAGCGCTGTTTTCTCACACCTCTCCTCAATGGATCGACAAGCTGTGATTCTCTTCGGCAGCTGGACATCCGTCTGGTCAGCTTCAGCACTGGGGCAGTGAAGGGGAATGGCTCAGACATGGTAGGCTCTCAGCATTCACCATTAGCATTTAAGCAATTATGTCAAGCTTAGAAAATAAAATCATCAAGAATTGTTCAGCTCCTCAAACAGAATAAGACAGTGTGTAAAAGAAGAAGAATGGGAGAATGGTACAGAACTCTCTCTGCAGTCAAGCTAAGTTAGAAGTGCCTAAAGAATCTTCCCACATCATCATTGGTCAGAAAATTGTACGTTTGCAGTTTGTCCAATAAAAACTAACACCCAAATCTAAGATATAACTAAACTGCCTTTCACACGTCGATGATTGGCTCCTTTTTGCCAGTTCCCATCGCCAGGCTCATCAGGTAACTCTTTTGTTGCAATCCAAACTCCAATCAGTGCATTTATTGTTGGGTCCTGGGAACATTTCAGTCTTATGCATCAAGTTTACATTGTTAAAGACATCTGCCAATAATGTTGTTAGCATAGCATGAGCAAGGAAAGCATGAATTCTCTAGTCTTACAACACATTTCCCACCATTTATTAAACATTGCAGCTTGACATAAGGTTTTGCAAACTAGGCCCAAACCTTGCCAAGTTACAGCCTAAAGTTAATAAAACAAATACATAACATGAAACCGTTAATATGATATGCTAATACATTTTTCTCTACACATGCACAATAACTAATAATAATAGGCATTCACTAAAAGCATTACGTATTTAATTACGGCCACTCAAGTGGGCACATCTTCCACTTCGCACATTATTTTCTATGTTAGCCTAATTCTATGCAAATTCTTAACTATTAATAAATGAAAATCATTAGTAATTAATTCAGCTTTCACAGTATCTACCAAACACAAATAGTGAGACCTTTCACATGCCTTCATAAGGACTCGTGCCACTCCACTACTCAAATGGCGCATTACTTATCTGTAAACACAGCCAGGTGTTTGACCTGCTTGTTTATCACATCTGCCTTATGTGTGTCATGGAATCGATTTTAAATCTGTCCTCGATACCTGCCACCAAATACGGCAAATTACAAAAACATAAATAATATGTGTAAGTATGATGGAGGGTATGCCCCGTATGCCTATACTGAATGTGATATTTCACAACTGCACCGATTGCCATAGCAATTGTTCTTTCCCCCCAAGAGACAGCATGGTGTCATAGACTCTGTGAATACTACGACGCATGCTTGGCACAGACTAATGGCCCAATAGGCACTTCCTCTATTGTACTCCCCACAGGTGAAGATGGAGTGATGTATGTGGTTCCCACTGAGCCAAGATAAAGGTGCAATGGTGACACTTAGGAAGTTCAGTATAAATGATGTGGCCAAGTTTTTACGAGATGGCAGAATGCTTCCTTGGGAAGGCTGTATTACACACACTAATGTGGAGACTCCACTCATGGAATACCAATATTAGAGAGCTTGGGATGCTTTCTGTGAGTTAGTTGGAGATGATCTTATTGAGCCCTCTGAGCTACCAGCTCTCACCTGGTTAATCCAAGACACAACAAAGAAGAAATTAATGACTACACTATATGCTTTCACACAAGAGGCACGTAAACCTGGGTCACTAAAGGCCAGAGTAGATTGGCAGAGAGACATGGGCATCACACCATCAGATGATCAATGGCACTATTGTTGTTCGAAGATGCGATCTATATCCTTAAATGGGAGGCACAGGTTGGTCCACTTTAAATATCTTAATTGAGTTTATTACCCTCCCACTTGGCTACGGAGATATGGCTTCTGGGATTCGGCTGAGTGTCAGAGATGCAGAGCAGAGGAGGCAGGCTTCCTGCACAGGGTGTGAACTTGCCCAGGTATCCAAGAGGTCTGGTCGAAGGTGTTTGCTGAGTTGAAGCAGATAAAGGGAGCAGGGCTTAGGGCTACGCCATTGCTGGCACTGTCGGGATCTGACAGAGATGTGAGGAAGGAGGTAAGTAAGTTGATCGTCATGGGTCTGCTTTTGGCAAGGTGCCGCATTGCGATGAGATGGGACCCGGAGCCACTGCCTACTCTATGTGATTGGCACCAGGATATGACCCACTGCAACACCCAGGCTGATACCTACAATGAACTGTCACCACCACAACTTCATTCAAAGAAATACTGGGGCACATATCAAACGTATTTGATTGGTAAGGAGACAGGCGAGACTGAGGGTGGTAATTCTGAATAACTGGCATGAGGAGCTGTTTGATTCACCAGTGTCACATACTGTCGGACCCAGGGAGAGAGTCAGGGGGTTGGGGAAGATGTCTGAGGAGGTGGAAAGTCAGATGGACATGGCGTCTTGTAAAGCTGAGGATGTGGAATAACACAGTACACACCACTCCCCACCTGTAAAATATTTAGATACCTTGGATGGGACTGTGATAAATGTACTGTAACTAATGTACTTACTTACTTTTATCCTCTAATTGGAGGTTTGATGTTGGAATTATAAATACAAGTTTAAAAAAAATATTTGATGGTGGCAAAATGATGGTGTTTGCACTGTGCAAACTATAGTGAAATCTTCAAATTTCAACTGCCATCACTAGGTGGATTTGTCTCGAACTAAGGCACAATATTGATTTTTCAATATCATATAAATGACGGTGAAAATATTTTGCCCCACAGAAATGACAGAGAGTAATAGATTTGCAAACCATGAAGGTTTAGTAACAAATTAGTAGAGTTACAAATTCAAATCAACTCAGTTTAGCCAGAAATCGATAATCACCTGAATACAGCATGTTTGAATATAATCCAGGATATTCAAACAGCCAATGCAAAGTCAAGGTATTTAAACACAACATAGACAAATCACAAGGAGCTCAATTCTCCTGAAGGGAACTTCCCTACCGCTTAACTAAAGTTGCTATTTAATTAGGGAAAATTCATAGGACACAGGTGTCAGCAAGGACAGTGTCTAAAACAGAACCAAATAAAGGTTCCAATCAGGAAATGAAGGAAAAGAAGAAAGGTGCTTGCTCAAGAAATGTATTCTATATGCAGAAAGAAAAGGAGCATCAGGTTTCAACGGTAGGAGAGGGGCGTCCTCCTCCAAGGCTTAAAGGAAGAAAGTCTAACTAGGTTTCAGGTGACCCAAATTCTCGGGATCTGCACGATGCTGATAAATGAGCCCACCTCCAGGTACCACCAAGTCAGATGCCTTTATGGCGCTGAACTTTGGAGGGGCCCGGCCAGGGGAAGGGGTAGTCGGGAAGGATCAGCTTGGAGGGAGATCTGAAAGGGAAAAGGTTAATACAGAATATACAAGAATACAATAAACGATTATGCAACAATAAATTGCTTCCTAACTCTAGTTTCAAAATGTCAACAAGAAGCTAATTCCACAAAGGGAATTGTGGCATGAAGACTTGCACTATTATTACATTAGAAATCCAGGAAAAGCCACAGAACAATGCGTCTCGCAAAACAAGGACTTTAAACCTAAATGAGAATCCCTCTCAATAAAACCTGTTGGTATTCTCTTTATAAATTACTAAAACAATCTGAAACAACTAAAGTTTTTATTCAATGTCTCTTGTGCTATGTAAAATTGGTAAATGGTCCTTTTGTTTTTTCTATCTGAAAATTACATAACAAATATTAATAAAAACCATATTAGGCCCAAAATATAATATCACTGTTTTTTCCCAACTTCACAACGTGACACCACACGAGACAAACAACACTTTTCATTGCACAATATTGAAATCCAAAAACATTCATGTAGCGAGCCTTTCTTCTAAATGAGAAACGCGGAGAAAATCGCTATTCTGAAACACAGTCACAATCGAGTGAAACGATGTTGCTAAACAACATCATCAAAGCGTTCCCATTGTTCAAAGACTCCAAGTACGGAGTTCACAACAAGGGCAAGGGAGCCCAGAAAGGAATGTTCTCACCGCTGCGAGCCAGCCGCTCGCAATAGAATAGGCAAGTCTGTACTGGTTCGAGCAGCAACACGAAAGACAACAGCTCACTGCAGGAATCCAGAATAGGAAGCAACGGTTAAAGGGTATGGCAGTTATTTATAGCCTGACCACACCCAAAATGGCTGTCATTAGGAAAGCTGGGAAATGAAGTCCCTCTCAGCTTCCTGACAGCTGTAAGTAGTGTCAAGGATAATGTTGGGAGCAATGAAACCACCAATGGCCCGATTGCCAGGGCAGGTGACTTTTGCCACAAAGGGATTGTGGCCTAACAAACATGGTGGCTGCAAGAAATTAGCGGTTGCGCCCACACACAAATGACCGATGGTACCCATGCGCAGCTGGAGTTCTGACACTAGGTACAATCAGTGAACCAAAATTAAAACACAAAACCCAACCGAAAGATACACTTCTATGACTCCACCAAGAAAGAACTAATTAAACTAAACATTCATGTAACAGTCTATGTTAGCCCACTTCTCATGAGTAATACAGTGCAAAGTTTTTCAGCACTCTTGCCTAGAAATCACACAAGGAAGGATTCTTTTTAATTGGCTCTCTACTCACACAGGTGCTAAGATTCACGACCTAAACTATTACAATATTACAGCAACAAACTTCACATAGAATTCTAACAGTAACAATACAGGTAACGATAATGTGGTAAGCCTTGGTGCCTGAAATGAGAGAAAAAAACATTCCCTTTAAAATTGAGTTTTTCAACTGAGGCCGGCAATTACTCCAGCTAAGTTAACATGAACACATGTAAACTATGGTGAAGTGTTAATGTCACACAAAAATAGTCATTCTAAATATGAAATTATTCATGAATGTGTACATAAATTATTATGGGCCTGATTTAGATGTTGGTGGTAACTGTTCCACCATCGACTTTTTGGCAGTAAAACCACCCACCGACTTGACGGTCCACCCATCCTATTTAGATGTCAGCAGGAGCGTAGGCGAAAGACTGTTGTCGGTGCGCTGTCACAGCAAAAAATCATTACCAATTTTGACAGCTGTCAGCGGCGGAACAACCACCCCTTTTATCGCTGAGCCAATTACGATGTGCAGTCCTGCCGACGCAACTGTGGCTGCACACCTGAGCTGGCAGATTGGCATCTATATAAACACAAGACCCACCTTTTGAACTCCTTACACAATGCGGAATTGTGTAATGTTGAAGTATGAAATTGATAAGGATAGACCCCTGGACATTAGTAACACCCACCAATTAGTGACGAACTGCCTACATGGCAATAGACACCTACACGAAAAGTCACAACAATCACAAATATGGATGTGTCCACAAAGGTACAAGCAAGAATGTACCCAAACATTGAAAGGGACAATTTGAAAAATAACCCCAAATTTCACCCAAAAACCCATTCCAATGTAGCACAAACACTGCAAGATGCTACAGGTGGTTTTATCCGGAATGTAACACAGTACTCACGGGTGAACTGCAAACATGTCAGAGATGTAAAAAGTCACATGTTCCCTTGGTGTGTGCAACATATCACAAACATATGATCACATAAAATGTAAAGTGCCAGATCATTTGTGTAATGCATATGTGCATATCATTGGCATAACATGTAAAAAAAAGGCACATGGATTCTCCAGTCACAATAACAGAAACACACAAACTTTTGGTGGAAGTGTCCAGTAACATGATGAATGCATGTACCAAAATTAATATGTCCATCACAAATGTACAACACTAATGTATGCATTTAAATTAATTGTCAAAATACACAACCTTTGCCCTGTCACTGTTGCAAATGCGAGGAAGCGCATGGCCCACACAATAACATCATCAGCCAATATTTAATAACAATCCAAAAATAAAGCTAGGACAAAGGTATTTTCAAAATAAAAATGTGTTATAGAAATGAGATAAATCTCTCATAAATAAAGGAAATTGTAAAGAAAACACAAAGGCACCAGGCCGGTAGTCCGTAGTGTTGCCTCCTAATGTCACTGCCAGATTAAACCTCCTCTGGAAGGGGCATCCATGGGGCAGACAGCAGGCACCTCATAGATGTTATTAGGGGTGAGTTTACGTTTGGGAGGGTTGGTTTGGGATTTGAAAGGGGTGAGTTTGGGAGGGGCGGTTTTGGGTTTGGAAGAGATGGGTTGGGATTTGGAAGGGGTGGGTTGGGATTTGGAAGGGGTCAGGGCAGGGGAAAAGAGCAAGCTCTCCTTAGGGAAATAGGTAGGGTGTTCAGGACTGAATTGGGTTTGGGAGGGGTGGTTTGGGATTTGGAGGGGGTGGGTTTGGGAGGAAGGAAGGGGTGGTTTGGGATTTGGAAGGGGTGGGTTTGGAAGGGGTGGTTTTGCATTTAAAAGGGGTGGACTGGGATTTGGAAGGGGTGGTTTGGGATTTGGGTGATTTGGGATTTGGAAGAGGTCAGGGCCAGGGAGAAGAGCAAGCTCTCCTTAGGGAAATGGTTAGGGTGTTGTGCATGTGTCTGGTGAAGGTGGGGATGCATGATGGTCTGGTGTATGTGGTGCATGTGCACATCTGTAGGTTTGTGTTTTTTACTTGAAGGACCTAACAGCTCTCCTAGTGCCAAGCTCCCTGCCCAGCACCAGGCCCTTCTGACGAGGCTCAACCTGCCTCCCTGACAGG
Source organism: Pleurodeles waltl (assembly GCF_031143425.1). Taxonomy (NCBI): domain Eukaryota; kingdom Metazoa; phylum Chordata; class Amphibia; order Caudata; family Salamandridae; genus Pleurodeles; species Pleurodeles waltl. The sequence continues at coordinate 794,303,549 of NC_090443.1, forward strand.
TCCTCTGCACAGATTGAACCCACCAGCAGCACCAAGGTCTCCTTTCCCCAGGAGCCTTGTTAGCTGTATTGCCCTCAAGATCCCGCTCCCCCATACTCCTGGTTCCTTCCCTTCTGGCTCTCCTGGTTCCTGCTCCTTTTCCCACCCTCTCATCTCCCCAGGCCCCTCCCCTTCCCAGGACCTATTTAATGGAAACCATGTCCTAACCAGCTCTCCCAGCACCAGGCTCTCTGCCCAGCACCAGGCCCCTCTGACCAGACTTGACCTCCCTCCACACAGGTCCTCTGCACAGGTTTCCCCCATCAGCAGCACCAAGGTCTCCTTTTCCAAAGAGCCTTGTTAACTGCATTGCCCTCGGGGTCCTGTTCCCCCGCGCTCCTGGTTCCCGCCCGTCCCATGCTCCTGGTTCCCTCTCCTTTTCCCTCCCTCCCTCCCGCTCCCCATCCCCCCCTTGCCTCCCAGGACCTATTAAATGGAGGCCACTGTGCAACGGACATGTGCAGCAGCCCCATCGCCACGATTGGACCTCACCCAGCACCAAGATCCCTGGACCTCTGGCCTGCCACAGATACTATGCCACCAATCTTCACTCCCTTCTTCCTTCCCTTGACCCTGGTCATAACAACAACTGCTACCAGGCATCACCCGTACCACAGTGGGACCATTTAACTGCCTCCACTGCCGCTCCACATCCAAGACAGGACTGAGTACCCCCACAGCATCCCCCACTGCTCTGTCAGCACTGATCACCACCACTCGGGCCAGCTCAGTTGCATCTTACTCAAAGCCAGATCCGTCTGCAAGCATGCCACTGAGATCTGGGACACCATTTCCACCCTCACCACAGACGGAACCTTCATTACTGAAATCTAGATCACCCAGCCTCCACACCTAACATCCCCATTGCAATTCCCACTGGATACAATAAGAAACACCAGGACTGCACTAACACACACGGAGGCGGCATCGCTGACATACACAAGGAGTTGAAATCCTGCACCATCACCAACGACCAGACAACGCCAACCATGTAACACATGAACTTCCAGGTCCGCCCTGACAACAACACCACAATCAAAGGCATCCTTGTTTACAGACCACCAGGACCACAGACCAGAATGAGCTACGCCATTGCTGAATTCATCACTCTGCTCGCCATCGAATCTGAACACTACATCTTCCTAGGAGACCTCAACTTCCACCTTGGCGAACCCACCAACACCAACCTCCTGGAAACACTGGACAACATTGGCTTCAAGCAGCTAGTCACCAATCCTACACACATAGCAGGACACACTCTGGACCCCATTTTCTCATCTAGCAACAGAATTAGGTACACCCACTCCTCGGACCGCTCCTGGTTGGACCACTCGATTGAACACTTCAGCATACCTGCACTATCACTATCCCTATCCTCCACAGCGCACCCTACTGCAGCTGGAACAAGGTCTCCCAGCAAGCCAGCTAGAGCTCTCAGACCAGCCAGGCAAGTCACTTGGTACACCCTGGAACTCAGCTGGATCAAATGCATATGCAAACAACTTGAGAGAAGATGGTACACCAGCAAGAACGCAATCGGCAGAGCCACCTTCAAATCAGCCTTCAACGTGTACTACTGACAGATCAGAACAGCAAAGAAGGAGGCCCTGACCTTTCAGATCAACACTAGCTCCAACCGAACCAAAGAACTCTTCATCATTGTCAGAGAGTTTACCTGCCCTTCAGCAGCCAAAAAAAGCAATCCCCTTATCACAGAAGCTCTGCGAAGCCCTCGCTGACCACTTCCACAATAAAATAGAAGCCATCTACAAGAACTTCAACCTCCAAGCCACCAACACCCCCAATCTGCAACCTACTACCACTACCGACCACCAGCTCAATGTCTGGAAACAACTCAGCAACACAAACACAACCACCCTTGTAGGCTCCATCCACTCCACAACACACACAGCATCAGGCAAAGTCTGACCAACTTACATCATCAGAAATCATCATGGGCTTCGGGTGTGTGCCTTTGTCGCAGTTGTTGGCATAGAACATGGCTGGGAAGTAAAGAGGTTAAAACATAACAATATCCATAAACAATTACCCCCTTGTTGCTGCTTTGGGCCTCAACTGCCTATCCAGCTCTGGTTAATCAGCTGCAAGGCTGCAGGCCAATAGGGGGTCAGGATGGGTCACACCCACCTGGATCGCTGGGAGGACTGGCTGATTTGGCTTTGGGCAGATTTTTGAGTTGCCTGACGCAGGTCCTCCCACTGCTTCCGACAGTGTAGGCTAAATCACTTGAGGACCCCCAGGGTCCGCAGTTTCTTCCCAATGACCTTCCACATATCCCACTTGTAGGAAGTTGGCTCTGTATGTACTATTTCAAAGTAAGTAATAGCATGCACAGAGTCCAAGGGTTCCCCTTAGATGTAAGATAGTGGCAAAAAGAGATAATTCTAATGCTCTATTTTGTGGTAGTGTGGTCGAGCAGTAGGCTTATTAGAGGGTAGTGTTAAGCATTTGTTGTACACAGTGAGGAACACTTTCTCAAAGACAATTCAAGGCCAATAGGTTTTTATATAAAAAAATATCTTATCTTAGTTTATTTTAAGAACCACAGGTTCAAGATTTACAAACAATACTTTAAATGAAAGGTATTTCACTTAGGAACTTTAGGAACTTTGAATTAGCAAAATAGCATATACAGTTTTCACACAAATGGCAATTAGCTATTTTAAAACTGGACACACTGCAATTTTCAACAGTTCCTGGGGGAGGTAAGTGTTTGTTAGTTTTGCAGGTAAGTAAACTACCTACAGGGTTCAAAGTTGGGTCCAAGGTAGCCCACCGTTGGGGGTTCAGGGCAACCCCAAAGTTACCACACCAGCAGCTCAGGGCCGGTCAGGTGCAGGGGTCAAAGTGGTGCACAAAACACATAGGCTTCAATGGAGATGGGAGTGCCCTGGTTCCAGTCTGCCAGCAGTTAAGTACCCGCGTCTTCGGAGGGCAGACCAGGGGGGTTTTGTAGGGCACTGGGGGGGACACAAGTCAGCACAAAAAGTACACCCTCAGCGGCACGGGGGCAGCCGTGTGCAGAGTGCAAACAGGCATCGGGTTAGCAATGTAGTTTAATGGGAGACCCAGGTGTCTCTTCAGCGAAGCAGGCAGGCAAGGGGGGGACTCCTCGGGGTAGCCACCACCTGGGCAAGGGAGAGGGTCACCTGGGGGTCGCTCCTGCAGTGGAGGTCGGAACCTTCAGTTCCTGGGGGCTGCGGGTGCAGTGTCCTAACCAGGCGTCGGGTTCTTAGAAGCAGGCAGTCGCGGTCAGGGGGAGCCTCTGGATTCCCTCTGCAGGCGTCGCTGTGGAGGTTCAGGGGGGTCAACTCTGGCTACTCACGGGCTCGCAGTCACCAGGGAGTCCTCCCTGTAGTGTTGGTTTTCCACAAGTCGAGCCGGGGGCGTCGGGTGCAGAGTGCAAAGTCTCATGCTTCCGGCGGGAAACGTGTATCCTTTCAAAGCTGCTTCTTTGTTGCAAAGTTGCAGTCTTTGTGGAGCAGAGCCGCTGTCCTCGGGAGTTCTGGTCCTTTTAGATGCAGGGTAGTCCTCTGAGGCTTCAGAGGTCGCTGGACCCTGTGGAGCGCGTCACTGTAGCAGTTCTTTAGAAGTGGGGAAACAGGCCGGTAGAGCTGGGGCCAAAGCAGTTGGTGTCTCTGTCTTCTCTGCAGGTTTTTCAGCTCAGTAGTCCTTCTTCGTCTTAGGTTGCAGGAATCTATCTTGCTGTGTTCTGGGAGCCCCTAAATACTCAATTTAGGGGTGTGTTTAGGTCTGGGGGGTTAGTAGCCAATGGCTACTAGCCCTGAGGGTGGCTACACCCTCTTTGTGCCTCCTCCCTGAGGGGAGGGGGGCACATACCTATCCCTATTGGGGGAATCCTCCAGATGGAGGATTTCTAAAAGTCAGAGTCACCTCAGCTCAGGCACCTTAGGGGCTGTCCTGACTGACCAGTGACTCCTCCTTGTTTTTCTCATAATCTTCTCCGGCCTTGCCGCCAAAAAGTGGCCGGAGGGGGCGGGCAACTCCACTAGCTGGAGTGCCCTGGGGTGCTGTAACAAAGGGGGTGAGCCTTTGACCAAGTGTTACAGTTCCTGTAGGGGGAGGTGAGAAGCACCTCCACCCAGTACAGGCTTTGTTACTAGCCACAGAGTGACAAAGGCACTCTCCCCATGTGGCCAGCAACATGTCTGGTGTGTGCCAGGCTGCTAGAACTAGTCAGCCCACACTGGTAGTCGGTATGGTTTCAGGGGGCATTTCTAAGATGCCCTCTGGGGTGTATTTCACAATAAAATGTACACTGGCATCAGTGTGCATTTATTGTGCTGAGAAGTTTGATACCAAACTTCACAGTTTTCAGTGTAGCCATTATGGTGCTGTGGAGTTTGTGTATGACAGACTCCCAGACCATATACTCTTATGGCTACCCTGCACTTACAATGTCTAAGGTTTTGCTTAGACACTGTAGGGGCATAGTGCTCATGCACTTATGCCCTCATCTATGGTATGTGCACCCTGCCTTAGGGCTGTAAGGCCTGCTAGAGGGGTGACTTATCTTTACCTATAGGCAGTGTGAGGTTGGCATGGCACCCTGAGGGGAGTGCCATGTCAACTTAGTCTTTTTATCCCCACCAGCACACACAAGCTGGCAAGCAGTGTGTCTGTGCTGAGTGAGGGGTCTCCAGGGTGGCATAAGACATGCTGCAGCCCTTAGAGACCTTCCCTGGCATCAGGGCCCTTGGTACCAGGGGTACCAGTTACAAGGGACTTATCTGGATGCCAGGGTGTGCCAATTGTGGAAACAAAAGTACAGGTTAGGGAAAGAACACTGGTGCTGGGGCCTGGTTAGCAGGCCTCAGCACACTTTCACATCATAACTTGGCCTCAGCAAAGGCAAAAAGTCAGGGGGTAACCATGCCAAGGAGGCATTTCCTTACACAACCCCCCCCAAAACGAAAGAGGATGAGACTAACCTTTCCCAAGAGAGTCTTCATTTTCTAATTGGAAGAACCTGGAAAGGCCATCTGCATTGGCATGGGCAGTCCCAGGTCTGGTTTTCCACTATAAAGTCCATTCCCTGTAGGGAGATGGACCACCTCAACAGTTTTGGATTTTCACCTTTCATTTGCATTAACCATATGAGAGCTCTGTGGTCAGTCTGAACTACAAAGTGAGTACCAAAGAGGTATGGTCTCAGCTTCTTCAGGGACCAAACCACAGCAAAGGCCTCCCTCTCAATGGCACTCCAACGCTGCTCCCTGGGGAGTAACCTCCTGCTAATGAAAGCAACAGGCTGGTCAAGGCCATCATCATTTGTTTGGGACAAAACTGCCCCTTTCCCATGTTCAGAGGCATCAGTCTGCACAATGAACTGCTTGGAGTAATCTGGAGCATTGAGAACTGGTGCTGTGGACATAGCTTGTTTCAGGGTGTCAAAGGCCTGTTGGCATCCTACAGTCCAGTTTACATTCTTGGGCATTTTCTTGGAGGTAAGTTCTGTGAGGGGTGTCACTATGGATCCATATCCCTTCACAAACCTCCTGTAGTACCCAGTCAAGCCAAGGAATGCCCTGACTTGAGTCTGGGTTTTTGGAGCTGCCCAGTCCAGAATAGTCTGGATCTTGGGCTGGAGTGGCTGAACTTGGCCTCCAGCTACAAGGTGGCCCAAGTAAACCACAGTTCCCTGCCCTATCTGGCATTTGGATACCTTGATAGAGAGGCCTGCTGCTTGCAGGGCCTTCAAAACCTTCTTCAGGTGGACCAGGTGATCCTGCCAGCTGGAGCTAAAGACAGCAATATCGTCAAGATAAGCTGCACTAAAGGACTCCAAGCCAGCAAGGACTTGATTCACCAACCTTTGGAAGGTGGCAGGGGCATTCTTTAAACCAAAGGGCATAACAGTAAACTGATAATGCCATCAGGTGTGGAGAATGCTGTCTTTTCTTTTGCTCCTGGTGCCATTTTGATTTGCCAGTACCCTGCTGTCAAGTCAAAGGTACTTAAGTATTTGGCAGCACCTAGTTTGTCTATCAATTCATCTGCCCTTGGAATGGGATGGGCATCTGTCTTGGTGACAGAATTAAGTCCTCTGTAGTCCACACAAAACCTCATCTCTCTCTTTCCATCTTTGGTGTGAGGTTTGGGGACTAAGACCACTGGGCTAGCCCAGGGACTGTCAGAGTGCTCAATGACTCCCAATTCCAGCATCTTGTGGACTTCCACCTTGATGCTTTCCTTAACTTAGTCAGACTGTCTGAAAAATTTGTTTTTGACAGGCATGCTGTCTCCTGTGTCCACATCATGGGTACACAGGTGTGTCTGACCAGGGGTTAGGGAAAAGAGCTCAGCAAACTGTTGCAGGACCTTCCTACAGTCAGATTGCTGTTGGCTAGAGAGGGTGTCTGAATAGATCACTCCATCAACTGAACCATCTTTTGGGTCTGTGGAGAGGAGATCAGGGAGAGGTTCACTCTCAGCTTCCTGGTCCTCATCTGTTACCATCAACAGATTCACATCTGCCCTGTCATGGAAGAGTTTGAGGCGGTTCACATGGATCACCCTTTTGGGGGTCCTGCTAGTGCCTAGGTCTACCAGGTAGGTAACCTGACTCTTCCTCTCTTGCACTGGGTAAGGGCCACTCCATCTGTCCTGAAGTGCCCTGGGAGCCACAGGCTTCAGAACCCAGAATTTTTGCCCTGGCTGAAACTCAACCATAGCAGCCTTTTGGTCATACCACATCTTCTGGAGTTGTTGGCTGGCCTCAAGGTTTTTACTTGCCTTTTCCATATACTCTGCCATCCTTGAACGTAGGCCTAGTACATAGTCCACTATATCTTGTTTAGGCTCATGAAGAAGTCTCTCCCAGCCTTCTTTTACAAGAGCTAGTGGTCCACTTACAGGATGGCCAAACAGAAGTTCAAAGGGGGAAAACCCTACTCCCTTCTGAGGCACCTCTCTGTAGGCGAAAAGCAGACATGGCAAGAGGACGTCCCATCTCCTTTTGAGTTTTTCAGGGAGCCCCATGATCATGCCTTTCAATGTCTTGTTAAATCTTTCTACAAGTCCATTGGTTTGTGGATGGTATGGTGTGGTGTGGTGAATTTGTAAGTCACCCCCCACTCATTCCACATATGTTTCAGGTATGCTGACATAAAGTTCGTACCTCTGTCAGACACCACCTCCTTAGGAAATCCCACTCTGGTAAAAACACCAATGAGTGCTTTGGCTACGGCAGGGGCAGTAGTCGACCTAAGGGGAATTGCTTCAGGGTATCTAGTAGCATGATCCACTACTACTAGTATATATTGGTTCCCTGAGGCTGTGGGAGGTTCAAGTGGACCCACTATGTCCACACCCACTCTTTCAAAGGGGATCCCCACCACTGGAAGTGGAATGAAGGGGGCCTTTGGGTGTCCACCTGTCTTACCACTGGCTTGACAGGTGGCACAGGAGACACAAAACTCCTTGACCTTCTGGGACATGTTGGGCCAATAGAAGTGGTTGACTAATCTTTTCCACGTCTTGGTCTGTCCTAAATGCCCAGCAAGAGGAGTATCATGAGCTAAGGTTAGAATGAACTCCCTAAACTCCTGAGGCGCTACCACTCTCCTAGTGGCACCAGGTTTGGGATCTCTTGCCTCAGTGTAAAGGAGTCCATCTTCCCAATAGACCCTATGTGTTCCTGTTATTTTTCCTGTGGACTCTTCAGCAGCTTGCTGCCTAAGGCCTTCAAGACAGGGACATGTTTCTTGCCCCTTACACAACTGCTCCCTTGAGGGTCCCCCTGGGCCTGGGAGCTCACCCTGATAAGGTTCTAACTCCATGGGCTCAGTTCCCTCAGAGGGCAGAACTTCTTCCTGGGAAGAGAGGTTCTCTTTTTCTTGTTGTGTTGAAACTGGTTCCCTAGTTTACTTTCCTTTTCTCTTGGAGGGTTGGGCCCTTTTTCCAGGCTCCAACACCACTTTTTCACCCTGAGCCTTGCACTGTCCCCTTGTCTTGACACACACCAGTTCAGGGATACCCAGCATGGCTGCATGGGTTTTGAGTTCTACCTCAGCCCATGCTGAGGACTCCAGGTCATTTCCAAGCAAACAGTCTACAGGGATATTTGAGGAGACCACCACCTGTTTCAGGCCATTGACCCCTCCCCACTCTAAAGTTACCATAGCCATGGGATGTACTTTAGTCTGATTGTCAGCGTTGGTGACTGGATAAGTTCGTCTAGCCAGGTATTGACCAGGGGAAACCAGTTCCTCTGTCACCATGGTGACACTGGCACCTGTATCCCTCAGGCCTTCTACACTTTGCCCATTAATTAAGAGTTGCTGCCTGTATTTTTGCCTATTAGGTGGTTAGGCAGTTACCCCACCCTCAGAGACTAGTCTAGCTTCAGTGTGGACGCTGATTTGCTCTGGGCACACTGTTGATCCCACTTGGAGACTGGCCATTCCAATGTTAGCTGGAGTAGAGTTAGAAGTGGAACCTTTCTTGGGACAGGCCTTGTCTCCAGTTGGGTGTCCTTGCTGATTACAGCTACGACACCAGGCCTTTTTGGGATCAAAGTTTTTACCCTTGTACCCAAAATTGGATTGTGAAGAGGCTCTGGACCCTCCCTCCTGAGCAGGTTTTTGGGGCCCTATAGAAGACTCTTTAGTTTTTCCTTTGGATGTCTCAACACTCTTCCCCTGAGGAGTCTTTGTGACCCCTTTCTTTTGGTCACCCCCTGTGGAAGTCTTGGTCACCCTAGTCTTGACCCAATGGTCCGCCTTCTTTCCCAATTCTTGGGGAGAAATTGGTCCTAGGTCTACCAGATGCTGATGCAGTTTATCATTGAAACAATTACTTAACAGGTGTTCTTTCACAAATAAATTGTACAGCCCATCATAATCAATTACACCACTTCCTTGAATCCAACCATCCAGTGTTTTTACTGAGTAGTCAACAAAATCAACCCAGGTCTGGCTCGAGGATTTTTGAGCCCCCCTGAACTTAATTCTATACTCCTCAGTTGAGAATCCAAAGCCCTCAATCAGGGTAGCCTTCATGAGGTCATAGGTTTCTGCATCTTTTCCAGAGAGTGTGAGCAGTCTATCCCTACACTTCCCACTGAACATTTCCCAAAGGAGAGCACCCCAGTGAGATCTGTTTACTTTTCTGGTTGCACAAGCCCTCTCAAAAGCTGTGAACCATTTGGTGATGTCATCACCATCTTCATATTTAGTTACAATCCCTTTTGGGATTTTCAACATGTCAGGAGAATCTCTGACTCTATTTCTGTTGCTGCCACCATTGATGGGACCAAAACCCATCTCTTGTCTTTCCCTTTATATGGCTAGGAGCTGTCTCTCTAAAGCCAATCTTTTGACCATCCTGGCTAACAGGAGGTCATCTTCATTGAGGCTGCCCTCAATGCTTCCAGAGTTGCTGGACTCTCCTGTGAGAGAAGCAGCTTCTCTGACTATCACTTGTGGAGACAGGGTTTGAGGGACCCTGTTCTCCCTAACTAGGAGTGGGGGTGGGAAATCCTCCACTTCACTAGCTTCCTCCTCTGGGAAGGTATCCTCAGAGGGGTTGTTCTTAGCAAACTCTGCCAAAAGCTCCTGGAGCTGTACTCTGGATGTGGTTTTGCAGAGAGACCTTAACTCTGACATCCTAAGATGCAGGTAAGGGGTGACGTTGAGTTCCATCACAATCTCTTCTGCAATAGACATTATGGGGGTCATTCTGACCCTGGCGGTCTTGGACCGCCAGGGTCACGAATGACGGAAGCACCGCCAACAGGCTGGCGGTGCTTCAAATGCCATTCTGACCGCGGCGGTAAAGCCGCGGTAGCCCCGCAGGGGCCGGCGGTTTTCCACCGTTTTTGCCCCGGCTGGGAGAATCTGCCAGGGCAGCGCTGCAAGCAGCGAGCCCTGGGGATTCTGACCCCCGTGCCGCCAGCCTGTTTCTGATGGTTTTCACCGAAAGGAAGAGGCTGGCGGTAAGGGGTGTCCTGGGGCCCCTGGGGGCCCCTGCACTGCCCATGCCACTGGCATGGGCAGTGCAGGGGCCCCCTAACAGGGCCCCGGCTAGCTTTTCACTGTCTGCTTAGCAGACAGTGAAAAGCGCGACGGGTGCAACTGCACCTGTCGCACGGCCGCAACACCGCCGGCTCCATTCGGAGCCGGCTCCTGTGTTGCGGCCCTCATTCCCGCTGGGCCGGCGGGCGCTAACTTGGTTAGCGCCCGCCGGCCCAGCGGGAATGTCAGAATGGGGGCTGCGGAATTTTGGCCGCATGGCGGCCAAATGGCGGTTTCCGTCTGGTGGGCGGTGGTAGCCGCCCGCCAAGGTTGGAATGACCCCCTATGTTTCTAAAAGTTGGAATACTTTTTAAGAATCTAAAACTATCTCTAGAACTTAATTCAAACGTTTACAAAACTTTTACACTCTAAAAGAAATGCTAACAGGGACTAACAGAAGGGCCTAGCAGGACTTTTAAAATTTTTGAAAAATAGCTAAAATTTCAAAAATCAGTTTCTAATGACAATTTTTGGAATTTAGTCGTGTGATCAGGTATTGGCTGAGTATTCCAGTAAATGCAAAGTCTTGTACCCCACCGCTGATCCACCAATGTAGGAAGTTGGTTCTGTATGTACTATTTCAAAGTAAGAAATTGCATGCACAGAGTCCAAGGGTTCCCCTTAGAGGTAAGATAGTGGCAAAAAGAGACAATTCTAATGCTCTATTTTGTGGTAGTGTGGTCGAGCAGTAGGCTTATCAGAGGGTAGTGTTAAGCATTTGTTGTACACACACAGGCAATAAATGAGGAACACACACTCAAAGACAATTCCAGGCCAATAGGTTTTTATAGAGAAAAATATATTTTCTTAGTTTATTTTAAGAACCACAGGTTCAAGATTTACAAACACTACTTTAGATGAAAGGTATTTCACTTAGGAACTTTAGGAACTTTGAATTAGCAAAATAGCATATACAGTTTTCACACAAATGGCAATTAGCTATTTTAAACCTGGACACTGCAATTTTCAACAGTTCCTGAGGGAGGTAAGTGTTTGTTAGTTTTGCAGGTAAGTAAACCACCTACAGGGTTCAAAGTTGGGTCCAAGGTAGCCCACCGTTAGGGGTTCAGGGCAACCCCAAAGTTACCACACCAGCAGCTCAGGGCCGGTCAGGTGCAGAGGTCAAAGTGGTGCCCAAAACACATAGGCTTCAATGGAGAAGGGGGTGCCCTGGTTTCAGTCTGCCAGCAGGTAAGTACCCCCGTCTTCGGAAGGCAGACCAGGGGGGTTTTGTAGGGCACCGGGGGGGACACAAGTCAGCACAAAAAGTACACCCTCAGCGGCACGGGGGCGGCCGGGTGCAGAGTGCAAACAGGCGTCGGGTTAGCAATGTAGTTCAATGGGAGACCCAGGGGTCTCTTCAGCTAAGCAGGCAGGCAAGGGGGGGGCTCCTTGGGGTAGCCACCACCTGGGCAAAGGAGAGGGCCACCTGGGGGGTCACTCTTGCACTGGAGGTCGGATCCTTCAGGTCCTGGGGGCTGCGGGTGCAGTGTCCTTACCCGACGTCGGGTTCTTAGAAGCAGGCAGTCGCGGTCATAGGGAGCCTCTGGATTCCTTCTGCAGGCGTCGCTGTGGGGACTCAGGGGGGTCAACTCTGGCTACTCACAGGCTCGCAGTCGCCGGGGATTCCTCCCTGTAGTGTTGGTTCTCCACAAGTCGAGCCGGGGGCATCAGGTGCAGAGTGCAAAGTCTCCCGCTTCCGGCGGGAAACGTGTATCCTTTCAAAGTTGCTTCTTTGTTGCAAAGTTGCAGTCTTTGTGGAGCAGAGCCGCTGTCCTCGGGAGTTCTTGGTCCTTTTAGATGCAGGGTAGTCCTCTGAGGCTTCAGAGGCCGCTGGACCCTGTGGAGCGCGTCGCTGTAGCAGTTCTTTAGAAGTGGGGAGACAGGCCGGTAGAGCTGGGGCCAAAGCAGTTGGTGTCTCCGTCTTCTCTGCAGGTTTTTCAGCTCAGCAGTCCTTCTTCGTCTTAGGTTTCAGGAATCTATCTTGCTGTGTTCTGGGAGCCCCTAAATACTCAATTTAGGGGTGTATTTAGGTCTGGGGGGGTTAGTAGCCAATGGCTACTAGCCCTGAGGGTGGCTACACCCTCTTGTGCCTCCTCCCTCAGGGGAGGGGGGCACATCCCTATCCCTATTGGGGGAATCCTCCATCTGCAGGATGGAGGATTTCTAAAAGTCAGAGTCACCTCAGCTCAGGACACCTTAGGGGCTGTCCTGACTGGCCAGTGACTTCTCCTTGTTTTTCTCATTATCTCCACCGGCCTTGCCGCCAAAAAGTGGGGCCGTGGCCGGAGGGGGCGGGCAACTCCACTAGCTGGAGTGCCCTGGGGTGCTGTAACAAAGGGGGTGAGCCTTTGAGGCTCACCGCCAGGTGTTACAGTTCCTGCAGGGGGAGGTGAGAAGCATCCCACCCAGTACAGGCTTTGTTACTAGCCACAGAGTGACAAAGGCACTCTCCTCATGTGGCCAGCAACATGTCTGGTGTGTGCCAGGCTGCTAAAACTAGTCAGCCCACACTGGTAGTCGTTATGGTTTCAGGGGGCATTTCTAAGATGCTCTCTGGGGTGTATTTCACAATAAAATGTACACTGGCATCAGTGTGCATTTATTGTGCTGAGAAGTTTGATACCAAACTTCACAGTTTTCAGTGTAGCCATTATGGTGCTGTGGAGTTCGTGTATGACAAACTCCCAGACCATATACTCTTACGGCTATCCTGCACTTACAATGTCTAAGGTTTTGGTTAGACACTGTAGGGGCATAGTGCTCATGCACTTATGCCCTCACCTATGGTATATTGCACCCTGCTTTAGGGCTGTAAGGCCTGCTAGAGGGGTGACTTATCTGTACCTATAGGCAGTGTGAGGTTGGCATGGCACCCTTAAGGGAGTGCCATGTCGACTTAGTCTTTTTATCCCCACCAGCACACGCAAGCTGGCAAGCAGTGTGTCTGTGCTGAGTGAGGGGTCTCCAGGGTGGCATAAGACATGCTGCAGCCCTTAGAGACCTTCCCTGGCATCAGGGCCCTTGGCACCAGGGGTATCAGTTACAAGGGACTTATCTGGATGCCAGGGTGTGCCAACTGTGGAAACAAAAGTACAGGTTAGGGAAAGAACACTGGTGCTGGGGCCTGGTTAGCAGGCCTCAGCACACTTTCAAATCATAACTTGGCATCAGCAAAGGCAAAAAGTCAGGGGGTAACCATGCCAAGGAGGCATTTCCTTACACCACTTTTGATGAGCGTTGACCTGTATAGCTGACATAATAAAACAGGAAAAGGCAATTCAGCGTCACTATTGGGCAGCACTGCTGTGACATCATTTATTCCCAATGAACACGTACATTTACAAGACAGTTAAAATTTCTTTTGTGAACAAAGCAGTCATCGGTAGAGTGGAAATACTGATTTGCAGTGATATCAAGTGCACCATTAATACTTGTTAGATCCTCATGTTACCTTCTCAGGCCTACACCATCATATTGACCAAATCTATGCAACAAATTCTGGGAACCACCCATTATCACTCACTATCATTGTGAGCCACTGTAGGCCAAACAATCTATACAATCCTTGCACATAATTATACTCACATCCTACATTGGCTTCCGGCCTAAACCCCCAAGAGTCGAAATCCATGGTCTACATCACATACACTGACTGAGGTCAACAGAGGCGGGTTGCTATGTGTCAATGAGAGCAGGGATTTGTGGGTTGTTTGGACATGTGTAGATTCTAATAGGACAGACTGGGATGGATGATTATGAGCCACTCTCATATGAACCTGCTGCACCTAAAATAAGTTTAACTATATGTTAAAATGATACAGAGCTAAATGATTGACAATATGTGCTGGACTCCCACGTGCCAGTACAGCATCACACAACTACAGATCCCCAAAGGTTTCTAGCCTAATCACTGATGTTTCAACATTGGCTGTATGGTATTGGTCATACAATTGACACACTGTCTACTGGCCATTGTCAGTCAGTGGCCTGCAATTCGTGTGAGGAAATAGGATTTGTGTGATACATAGGCACACATTGCAGCTTCTACTGTCAGGTGGATTAACATTGTCATACACAGAACAGTCATACATTGGTCACAAAGATCTGTTCCACATACATCATTCTGTCAACTCAAAGCACAACAACAACCACATTTCCAAAAGGGAACCAAGTATCCTGTGAACCATAAAGGAAGAAGTTATTCAGTCAGACATTCCCAAATCAGACATCTACCTGTTCCTATGGGGTCCCATTAAGTTGGCCATACAGGTACAGAACCTCCCTGGTAAGGAGCTCCAGCTCCTCATGGGAGAAGGCAGGGGCCCTGCCAACTGTGTTGCCTGGCATCCTGGCTTCCAGAGGTCAGTAGCAGCAGCAAAAATCAAGGAGGTCTTAATGGCTGCAGTGTTAGGAGGCAAGCGTTTTTGTTTACAAAATGTATCACACAAGTACATGGCGCATGTGATCCGTGATGCAGATGGACAAAGCCATTGGCTTTCGTGTGTAGCCGTCAAACATGTTAGCTTATGACAAGGACCATCGTGGAGGTTCCCACCTACTATGCAGTCAACGTCCGCTGATGGCGGTTGGCTATGTAAGTTCCTGACAGCAAGGTCAGGCTGCCGCCATTTTAGGGTGTTTATCTGCACATTTTACAATTGTATATGCATCACCAGCACTCAAAATGGTTGTTAGTGCATTTCTAACAGTCAGATATGAATGAAACTTTTCTGGGCAAGATATGACATCTACAAATGTGACTGTGTCAATGATAGTGCCGCTGGGGTAGTACTACCCCCATTGACAGAATTGTTTCTAAATTATTATTTTTTAAATATAGGTGCAAATAATACATGTCAAATTTATTATTTGCACATAATGATGAAACATCATAAATGTGTATAATTTACATATTAGTGGGACATATATTTGATGTCAGTTTGTACATGTTTCACCTAATGAACTTTGTACTGTTACTCAGTAGCCACATGTGCTTTGACATTATTAGCATGGCATGACCATTTCATCTGACATTCTCTTTTCCATACATATAGACGCCTGAACCCAGTCATGGTAGGAGGCAACAGCCCCACACATTCTGGCCCTTTCCAGACCTTGCCACTGTTAACGCAAATGTCTTAATTAGAAATTATTAATGAATGTTTATGTATTCTGAATAATTAATTTGATAGAAAATGAATAACGTATGAAAAATAATGTGCACGTTTGAAATTCTGACCTCGGAAAATGGCCACCACTATTCATGAAATGTACTATATGAGTGATTAACATACACAAACTATTGAAAATGTAGTAGAATAATGTAGTAATATGTCATATGGAGAGAGATATAACCTATGTTCTTTATAAATTGTAGGCCTTAACTTAGCGAATGTCTTGGCCTAGTCTTACAAGGCCTCATGCAGAAGCTGTATTTCTTAACGTTCAATGGAAAATGCTGACAAAATGAACTAACCGTGAACTGCTCATTGTATAGTAAAATGCTTAGTCGATGTTTTCTATGAGAACCGACGGACAGGAGATGAAGCTACTAGTAATGTATCATTTTTGTGTATAACATGCATGAGATGTACTTTCCCAGGATGCAAACAATGAAGACACTGACTGGAGAAGAAGATGCAACATTTTTGATACCTGACGAGCCGGATGATGAGAAAATCGCAAGGCGAACCATTCAACATGTGAACTGTGAAATATTAGAATTCATAGATTTGGAGTAGTAAAACTATTGAATATAGTCATAATGTGTGATTAATTGACCAATTGGAAATTGGGGAAAGTCTGGGTTACTTTGATATAACAACGTGACAGAGGGAAAAAAGTTCAGATGTTAGGGGTGAGAATTGCGAGAGCAGATCTTATATTGAAATTGCGAGACCGCAGAGGTGATTTGAGATTGTCACTGGGCTCATACTCTCAGACTGAGCCTGATGTGATGCTAATCGACTGATGACCTGAGGACGAAAACTGACTCTGTTGCTGACCCATACCGTGGATAGGTAGATATGACAATGTGACTGAACTGTATTTGTTCCTTTCCTTTCTACGTACCAACAGCGCTGTCTTAATAGTATTCTTAGTTTAGATGTTTTCTAAATTCTTGTTTCCTAAATTGTTTTGCATGAAGTACCACATGCTGATGCTAATCTGGGTTAGATGAGGTTTTCCTTACATGACGATTTGACAGATTACAGAGACAAATGATTGACGGACAATTCTGCTGATCTTTATGACTAGGAGTGAGTTATTGTGTTTGTCCTTCATATTGACTTGTGCACATTTGATGCAAGCTTTGATTAGATTATGTTATTGGTGTCTTCTGACTAACTAATGCTGTTGCAACTAGTTGAATTGAGTTTAAATTAATCTCATGAATTAGTATTGTAACAAAAGGGAAATAAAATTACTAAACCGTATTCTGAGGTGTGGTTATTCATGACTGAAAAGTCATGGTGTGATGTTTATTGCTTTTATTGATTAATTGACTAATGCTTTATATGATGTTCATTGAAATTTTGTACTTTGATCGCTGTGTACATTGATCACATCTTGGCTAGGATACTCCATGCAAATCAAAAGGTTCATCGACCTATACGCGTCACCTTGTAGGTTTACTTATCAAGGACTGACGCAATAAGAGTTTTTGGTAGCAGCTTGATGGTTAGTATCCTTGGAGGACTAGTTATGTGGTGACCGATGGTTATGGTGATAGTTTAAGTTAGGTTAGTTATTCATTATTATTAAGATTTGGATTTTGTTTTTGGAAATGGCAATTGTAGCAAGAATGATGTTCCCTTAAGCCCAGAAATGACTTTCCCAGATCTTGGATCCTACTAGTAGTGTTGGGTATGTTCTCGACATTTTAGTGACAGTATGAGAGAGAGATAGGTTGCGCTTGAACAGCTTATGCACATCGCTGGTGAATTGTGAAGTATGTGAGGGAGGTTAGGGAGTCTGCATACTCCAAATGAAGTTTTAGTAGGAGTGTGCGTACTCCGCAGTATGAGAGTAGGGAAGTCGTCGAACTTCATATGTGTGTGGCACTTTGTGCTAAAAAATTGTCCACATGGTTGTTGATGTACGGACCCTGCATGGTCTAAGACTCCGGAATATATTGACAAGTGTAGGAGACACTTGGTTATATGTTGTAATCTGTTTGGTTTAGTAGGTTCATCAGGTGTGGTCAACGAGTCAGTGTGTGAGTTAAAAGTGAGCAAGGGAATTTTTTGACTGAGATTTGGTGAGTCCTATGTGCACCAGGATAGAGCCATTGATCAGTTTAGAGTGAAATTTGTGGTTGGAATTTTGCTTGCGAATCTGGGATACCGAGAAAGAGGGATAGCTGCATGAGCGAAAGGGTCATCAGCGAAAATCTGTAAGGTTTCTGAAGCGATTGTGTTACCCTTCCTGTAGTAAACCAGCAGATTTGTTTTTTTGGGGGGGGTTTTGGTTTTTGATTAATGCTCGCAATATTTTGCATTAGTTTTGAGAGATTCTGAGTGTAGGAGGACGAGCCGCAAGACTTTGTCAACCGCAGTATGTGTGAGTGTGATGTCATTGGAGCCACGCTGGGATAGGTTGGCTAGTGAGAAGGGTCATGCACGGATTGGTAGCCGTCCGTGAGAGGCAATTGGTTGAGAACGTGGGTGAAAGGAATCTTGGGAGTGAAAGTAATTTCCTGATTTGAATAGAATACACAAACAGTAGAAAGATTACGTTTTTCAAAGCATTTAAGAGTGCACTAAAGGGAGATGCATATATTAAAGCAACTGTAGGGGAGCCTACCCCATCGGAAAATTCTCCGGCTTACATTGTGATGGAGGAGCGAGGTGTCGCGCCATGTCTATGGTTAAAGCAGTGGTGCAAACTGACAGAGAAACAGGGAGTTTTACCATTTCCGGAGCATGGAATGTTTAATTTGAGAATTGTGGACCAGTTGCATATGACGCTGTATGAAACAAGGCCTCTTCTAAGACCAGCACAGTTTGAGGCAATAGCGGTTTGGGAGCTGATAGCGAGACAACAGCAGGAAATAAAATGTAAAAGGAGAGTAAGAAAGGTAGAGAAGTCTCTAGCTGAAGCAAGATGGGATTGGGAACAGAAGAAGTGGAGAACAGTGACATTTTAAAATGTTAAGTTGTTTCCTGCTATTACACAGGAAGATGAGACTGAACGGAAGAAAACGACTAGCAAAAGTGATAACAGTTTGTCTGGGAATAGAGAGGCAAAAAGGGCTTCCATAATAGAAGAAGAATCAGATGATGAGGCTCTTATTACTCAGATACTGAGAGACCGACCTCCACCATCTGAGGTGCATGAGTGGGGTCCGAGTACTAGCACTGATCCGACAGCCCCGGCACAGGCAATGAGGACAGTGAGTCCAGTACAGGGTAATGATGAACAGGCACAAGGTGTGGTGCAGGGTAATCCTAGCGGGTTGACTACTTCAGTGGTCCAAGAACAGTTGCATCCGCCACCAATACAGAGAATTTATCCTCAAGTGCCAATTCTTGAGACAACTTCTAACTTAGTGGTGCCTACGGAGCAACTGGTTCTCAGACCATTGTTGGTCCAGACTGAGCCAACTTCGATATTGAGGCCCCAGGTACAGCCGCAAGGTATGCCGAGGTTTACACCAATGACCGGAACACAGTCAGATTTGACTCCGGTAATTAATCAGTGTATGGGAGTTACTGTTCCACAGAATACAGGTGCTAGAGCAGCCCCAGATGCAATAACGCTACTGGTTACTGTTGGTCCAGTGGTACCATTATTTGCGCATAAGAAACCAATCACAGGAGAGCAGGGTGAGATGTCTCAGAGTCCAGTAAGGAGTGGAATAAGTGAACAGGTCCAAGTAGTCTCTACCATGGGTCAGACTTTTGATGGATCAAGGTCCTTAATGGGTCTCAGTCTACTTGCTGCACTTCATGATGCGGTAAATAGTCCGAGTGCAGGTCAGAACATAAAGCTGTTGACTCTGCAGACTCCAAGTGCAGTGGTGCTGCAGGTGCCATCACTAAATGCAAGTAAGATTTCGTTACAGGGGCTGACAGCACAGCAGCTGAACAAGTGGCTAGACAAGTTGAGTACCCCACAGAATGCTTCCAACAGTGAAGAGCATATCGATTGTGTTAGACTGAGTGTGGAAGTAACTGAGTTGATCGAGGGAACAATAGGAGTGAACAGGTTAGAGTCTTACACAAAGGCAGAATCAAGATATCTATGTCCAAGAATCACAAGAGAAGTGGGTAAGATACATCAGAGATTGGCAGAATTGGCAGAGAAGCATGACATAGAAATTTAGAAAACAAAGCAGTTGAACAGAAGCTACAGGTTAGATTTTGCGACAAAAGATTTTGAACACATGAGGTCAGCTGGGATGAAGGCACATCTTAAAGAACTATTGCAGAGTGCTCAGGTTTGGGGGGCACTTGAGAAATGGGAAGGCAGATGGGTAAAGAAATGAGATAAAAGGAAACGAGATTCTCAAGAAGGGTCTGAAAATGTACAAAAGAACAAGGATCCAGTAAAGATTTTACCAATGAGAGCAATTCCAGGAGGGCAGTCTGTTCATGTTCCTTGGCATGGGAGTGATATTCTCTCTTTCA
The DNA here is from genome assembly GCF_031143425.1 of Pleurodeles waltl. Lineage (NCBI taxonomy): Eukaryota > Metazoa > Chordata > Amphibia > Caudata > Salamandridae > Pleurodeles > Pleurodeles waltl. The sequence continues at coordinate 794,323,281 of NC_090443.1, forward strand.
CAAATGATTATCCAAACTTGAGGGAGAAACCGGTTGAGTGGTATCAGCAGACAGACAGGTTTGTGAAGCTTTTGAAATGCTTGTGGGAAGACCTAAATACCTTATTGGAAATAGTAGTTCCAGCAGATTTGTGGGTTGAGTGCAAGAGGGCAGTAGATTAGCCAACGAGTGAATCAGATAGGGATAGAAGCACAGGTGCACCATCTCCTGAAGTAATGAAGCATTATTATAAGGTGATTGAGTTCCTGAAGACAAGAATTTCACCTAAAAATATTGATTGGCAGAGAATTGACAGTGCAGGAGGTAAAGGAGTCGATACATGCAAACTATGAGAGATTGTTGAAAGCATTCAAGGAGTACAGTGTTAAGGAAGCCATCGAGCCGAAAGACATGTTGCATTTTGTGTTCAGGTTCGCGGAAGGACTGAGACCTGAAATAGGTCAGATGGTTAAGAGCCATGTGATTTGCTGGCAAGCGAAGCCGATTGATAAAGTGTGTAGTATGCGAAATACTGTAGTGACAAGACTGAATTGAAGCAGAAAAAGTTGAAGGAAAAGGCGATGGTGATGCAGATTAAGGCAGCTCAAACAGGAGTGCAGGGAACTTTTGTGCAACAGATACCGCAACAGCAGGGAACTGTTATGTTCCAGCCTCAGATGAGAGGTAGGGGTCGTGGAGTTAATATGAATCGTGGGCCAGATTTGAATACTGTGGTGGTTCAGAATGAGGTGCAAGGGATGAGGAAGATGTTACTGTGTCACATTTGTGGAGCCGTGGGACATTGGAAGCGGGAATGTCCGATGATGATTCAGGAAGGTGTTGTTCAGCAGGATGGTGATGTCAATACATTTCAAAATGTAAGAGTAGCAAGAATAAGAGGTCCTAATCCAAATTTTCAGAATAACATGAATCAGATGCAAAATTCCCAACCCGTGCAGCAGATGCAAATGCCTCGAGCACAGATGACACAGCTGCAACCAGTGCAGCTGCAGGGTCCTATGGTACCTAGACAGCAAATGCAGACACCTCAAGCCCCGATGGAGCAGCAACAGATGATGCTTACTCAACAGGTAACGGGTCAGAGACAAGACAGAAGTAGTGACACAGTGCACCAATTCCCGTTACATACTGAGAATGAAATAAATGGTGAATGGATGCGCGATAGTTCAGATGAGGAGCCACGTGTGCTTGCAGCTTCCTTAGAAGTAGATCAGAGAGGGCCCTATATGAGAGGGACGGTGATGGGCCACAAGGTTTCATTCTTGGTGGACACAGAAGCTACACGCTCGACAGTGAGGAGTGCAGAAGTTCCGAATTTACCTCTTTCAGGAAGAACAGTTCAGGTTGCAGGAGTAGCTAACAAGCATTTGACAAACCTAATTACGGATCCGGTGCAAGTTGAGATTGGCAACTTTCAGAGACTGCATAAGTTTGTAGTCTGTGATTCGAGTCCAGTATCCCTACTGGGAAGGGACTTATTGTGCAAAACAAAATGTTAAAGTACTTGTTTAACTGCTGGAATTGAGATTCAGACAAATAGTGATGATGAAGAAGATCCAGTTCCAGAGACTGAGTGTGAAAATACAAATGAAGAGTACCCATTGATTGAGTTTTTCCCGATGTTCACAGTAAAGGATCTTCATTCTGATCTGCAGGGAACAGTGCAGTTAAATGTGTGGGATCTGACAGGTAAAGAAGTGGGTTTGATCAAGGGAGTGGAACTGATTAAAGTTACTTTGAAGCTGAATGCAGTGTTTCAGCAGCTTCCACAGTACAATATGACACAAGATGTCTTGATGAAAGTGGCTCAGATAATTGGAGAGTTTGTGAAGCAGGGAGTCTTGAAGTACTGAGCAGCCCATGGAATTCACTGTAATGGGTTTGAAGAAGCCGTGTGGCAAGGTGAGAATTGTCCAGGATTTGAAAAAAGTGAATGACATGGTGGTCAAGTGTTGTCCCGTAGTGCCAAATCCAGCAGTAATAATGTTTCAGATTCTATGTGATGCAGAATGGTTCACAGTGGTTGACTTGTCGCAAGCATTCTTTTCTGTGCCTCTTCATGAGCATAGCCACTTTCTCTTTAGTTTTAAATTCCTAGGCAGAATCTACAGCTGGTGTAGACTTCCTCAAGGGTACACAGAGTCACCATCCTTGTTTAATCAGATCTTGAAAAATAATTTGGAGTCATTGGATTTACCATTCCAATCAATCGACTCTGGTGCAGTACATTGATGATTTGTTGATTGCATCCAAGACAAGGGACGAGTGTAAGTACGACTTGATTGCCCTGTTAAATCATTTGGGAAAATTTGGTCATAAGGTGTCACCACTGAAGTTGCAGTACTGTCAGAAGGTAATGAAGTACTTGGGTCACCAAACTGAGAAAGGGTTGAGGAAAATATCCAGAGAAAGGATCACGATGATATTGCAGAGGAGTCCTCCGACCTCACAGAGAGATGTCAGGATGTTTCTGGGAATGGTAGGTTATTGTCGACAGTGGATTCCAAATTTTGCTGAGATTTCAAAGCCATTGCAGAAGCTGACACATAAGGATGTCACTGATCCCATAACCTTAGACCAGGAACAGATGAAAGCATTCACTGAGTTGAGAGAGAGTTTGTGCAGAGCTCCAATGTTGGGTATGCCTGATTACACAAAACCATTCACATTGTTTTATCATGAGCGTGATGCATGTTCATTGTCTGTCTTGACTCAGGCCCATGGTGATGCTCATCACCCAGTAGCATATTTTTCAGCTACCTTGAACCCAGTTGCAGCAGCCTTACCAGGTTGTTTGCGTGCAGTAACCGCAGTGACCAAAATGCAGTACTTGACTGGTGCCAGACTGACAAGGTATGAGACGAGCATTTTGGGTGCTCCTAATGTGACATTGAAAAGATGTACAGTGTTGAACCTGGCAAATTTACTTCCAAGTGATACTACTGAAATTGAAAAAGAGGAAGACATTGAACATGATTGTCTTGAAATAACTGAGTTGTGCATAAAACCGAGACCTGACATTAGAGATTCCCAATTGGAGGAAAATGACCAAATTGTCTTTGTAGATGGTTCTTGTCTTAGAGATGGTACAGGGACATTGAGAGCAGGATATGCGGTGTGTACAATTACAGGTACCTTCGAAGCTTCCCGGCTTCTAGGGGTATATTCTGCACAAGTAGCAGAGTTGGTAGTTCTTACTAGGGCGTACCATGTTTCTGCCAGATTGAGAGTCACTATCTATTCAAATAGCCAATACCGATTTGGAATTGTTCATGATTTTGGTCACAAAGAGGTTTCCTGACCTCTACTGGTTCACCAGTGATGAATGGGGAGAGAATAAAGGGGTTGCTGTATGCAATACAATTGCCTGAAGAGATTGCCGTGGTAAAATGTAGTGCACATCTAAAATCACAGGACTACGTGTCACTGGGGAATGGATATGCGGAAAAATTCGCAAGGTTTTGTGCATTGAACTGTATATCGTTCAAGGACAAGTGGGAGTTGTTATCTGAAGAAGAAACTACATGTATGAGTTTTGCATTAAAGGTGATCAATACATTAGAAGAATTGAAAACTTTGCAGAGTAATGTTGACAAAGAAGAGAAACGTTCCTGGATCAAGATGAAATGGGTTCAAAGGCAGGATGACCAGTGGGTATCCGAAGAGGGTCAGATGGTTTTGCCAAATAGTTTACCATCACAAATGGTGAGATAGTATCATGGTAAGGCGCACATTGGGAGGGATGCCATAGTTCGTCTGTTTAAAATTGATTGGTTGAACCCTAAGTTTAGGCAGGCAGCTGTAGTAGTATGCCATCGCTGTGTCATTTGTCAGCGATTAAATGCGGAGAAAGGGACCTTAGTGAATTTGAGCCACATTGGAAGAGTAGGAGTTCCATTCAGCAGAATGCAATTGGTTTTCATTGAGATGCCCGAGTGTGGAGGTTTGAATATGTGTTGGTGACTGTGTGCATTTCTAGTCACTGGATTGAAGCGTACCCCACAAGAAGGAATGATAGCCTCACAGTAGCAAAGCTGTTGCTTAGATAGTTGATATCACATTTCGGATTTCTGATCTCTTTAGAATCAGAAAGGGGAACGTACTTCAATAACGAGGTGATTAAACATTTGTGTGCACCATTGAATATTGAGCAGAAGTTGCATTGTAGCTACAGCCCTGAAGCATCAGGACTAGTGGTGCAGATGAATGTTACCTTAAAATCAAGAATTGCCAAAATGTGTGCAGCTATGAATTTGATATAGCCAGACACATTGCCTTTGGTGTTAATTTCAATTAGAAATACACCTCACAGGAAGACAGGATTGTTGCCCCACAAGATCCTCATGGGCAGAGCAATGAGATTGCCAGCAGTTCCAGCCAATGCACTTGTCAATATTACAGATGATATGGTGTTGGATTACTGCAAGGGTCTGGTTGATGTGGTTCGCTCTTTCTCTCAGCTGGTGGAGGCCACCATGCTGCAACTCATACATGATCCAGGGCACAACCTGAGAGCCGGTGACTGGGTTGTTATCTGAAAACATGTTCGCAAGACGTGTTGGGAGTTACGTTGGAGAAGGCCATACCAGGTGATCTTGACAACTACGACAGCTGTGAAGTGTGCAGGAATCCCGAACTGGATTCATGTGAGTCACACAAAGAAAGTGGCATGTCCACTGGATCATGAAGAAGCGTTGTTGAGAGCACCAACAACTGGGAAGCAAGTTGCAGCACCAGAAACAGAGAAAGAACAAAGAGAGCCTGAAGTCGAACCAGAACTTGTGGAAGATGGTTCTATCACCTGTGTAAGAGACAAAAGCAAAGAGCTACAGGAGGGTGCAAGTGAATCTATATTGACTGATGCAGCAGAAGAATCTATCACAACTGACACAGCTGGACAGCCTAGCGCAGCAGGGGTTCTCCCAGAAGTAGTCAGATCTGAGAAACAAATAGAGCAAGCGCTAGACCCAGACGGGGAGGGAGTTGAGCAGGGTCAAAGTCAAAGTGATCCGACTCCTCCTGAGCCTATTGCAGGTCCATCAAGAGAAAACACCACAGAGAAAGAAAAGGAGAAGAGTCCAATCTTGAAGAGAATATTGACAGAAGGTACGAGAAAGGGAGATAATTGGCCTGAATCACAAATAGAGAAAGGAAAGGAAGTGGTCATTGATCAGACAATAGGGGAAGAAGTAGATACAACGAGAAAAGAAGAATTAAGTGAAAGAGAGTTTAGTGGTGATCGAAAGTTAAAGAGAAAGAGAATAGCAAGTTGAAGATACACAGGTCCTGAATGGGCGTATGCAAATACAAACGAATGGCAACAAAAGTTTATGGGGGTCATTCTGACTTTGAGGCCGCCCGCCAAAGTCCCGCCGGCAGAATACCGCTGCGCGGTCAAAAGACCGCCGCGGTAATTCTGAGTTTCCCGCTGGGCTCGCGGGCAACCGCCAGAAGGCCGCCCGCCAGCCCAGCGGGAAACCCCCTTCCATGAGGATGCCAGCTCCGAATGGAGCCGGCGGAGTGGAAGGGGTGCGATGGGTGCAGTTGCACCCGATGCGATTTTAAGTGTCTGCTTTGCAGACACTGAAAATCTTGGTGGGGCCCTGTTAGGGGGCCCCTGCAGTGCCCATGCCATTGCCATTGGCATGGGCACTGCAGGGGCCCCCAGGGGCCCCACGACACCCGTTACCGCCAGCCAGGTTCTGGCGGTCAAAACCGCCAGAACCAGGCTGGCAGTAAGGGGGTCGGAATCCCCATGGCGGCGCTGCTTGCAGCGCCGCCATGGAGGATTCCCCTGGGCAGCGGGAAACCGGCGGGACACCGCCGGTTTTCCGTATCTGACCGCGGCTGTACCGCCGCGGTCAGAATGCCCATGGGAGCACCGCCAGCCTGTTGGCGGTGCTCCCGCGGTCGTTGGCCCCGGCGGTCCATGACTGCCAGGGTCAGAATGACCCCCTATGTCTTTTTGTTTTGATAGGGAAGTTCCGAGTCAATATTTTGAGGTAACCTGAAGATGATCAAAGAGTTGAACTGCTGAAAACAATCTGAGAAATATCTTTTGAAAAAGAGATTGTGAAAAATAAACAGGAAAAGACATTGATAACCTGATTTGACATTTGAAAAACTGGATGTGATAAGCTGCTAATCGATTTTGACAAAGAAAAAGGGCTCCTGGAAGCAAAACTGAATTGCTGAAGGAAGAGATTGTCTATTTTTGATTTTTGCTGCAAGTTTTCTAAGTTACTTCTGCTTTCTGATTCTTTACAGATCATGGCGGATTTTGATAAGCAGGTTAGAGATGCTAGGCGCTGTAAATACATGAGCATTGGTTTGTCAATTATGTGTGGAATTCTGTTTATAGTATTGATTGTGGGTATGCTTGTTCTTGGTGCAAAAGGATGCAACCATACTTCTGCTTTCGAGACTACTACACTAACAGCTTTGGAGAAGTTTAAGTTAGATGAGAAGTATTTGCATGATTATACTAATGCTCAAGGAGAACTTTCTTCTAATGTTTTCTATCGCTTATTGAGTGACTATGTTGAGACGATGGATGCAAGGGATTGTCTAGTATGTGCGCAAATTCCTTCATCAGTTGAGGATGGAGTTACCTACCACAGTCTTCCACTATCATGAGTTGTAGTCTGCTACTAACAAGGTTTTTATGGCCAGGAGTATATCCAATATTTTTACTCTAATCACGACGTAGTGTTTTCGTTTGTTCCTATCATTAGGTATCTGAGTAGAGTAGCTAAAGGATCATGACATAGTATTGGTTAAAGGATTCTTTGAGCCCACACTAACGTTTGGGACGGCTTCTGCACATTGAAACGATCTCACATGCTTGCTTACACCATTAGAAAAGAGCTTCTTAAGTCATACTGACGATAGGAGAAAAGCATTAAAAGAGAAATTAGAAAAAGGATTACAGAAAAGGACTTACAAGAATGATTATGCTTACACTGCAATAAAGGTGCAAGGGAAATTAGCTTTAGATGCACTACATGTAGGGAAGCTTTGTATATATAGGCCAAAATCGTGCACTGACACTTTATTTGTGGGAACGAGTGAATGTAGGCATGTGTTTTTGTTTCAGAGTAAATGGACTCTTATGCTGAATGGTCAGGACCCTGCGATTCCGGGGATTTATTATATTTGTGGACTAAATGCTTATTATTGTCTTCCGAGAGGATGCTATAGGACATGTTATTTGGGGATAGTATTCCCAAAGATTTATCAGATAGAGGATTTGAAAAAGTTTCCGAAATTGACTGAATTATATAATAAGAGACAGAGGAGGGAGTCCTCTTCTGCTATAGTGGGCGATATATTTGGTGCAGTGATTGCTTCACTGGGAGTCATCGTGAACTCAATCAAGATGCGAAAGTTGTCTACTATTGTGGATAACATGCTGACAAATTTTTACAGGGGCAATACTCCTGATAGATACCGAATTGGCTGCGGATAGAGCTATGACTCTTCAAAATCATCTTGCTTTAGACATCCTTCTAGTGAAGGACAGCAAAGTCTGTAAAATGATTAACTCTAGTCATTGCTGTTCGAATATCAGGGTGGGGGAAGATTTCAATGTGGTCTTTGATCCTGCTGTTGATACCATCCAATTATAGATGTGCAGGCGCTCGGCGACTCAGTAACTGGGCCGATGCTTTTGGTTTGTGCAAAGCATGGTGCTTGTGGAACCCCAGACAACAGTACACTCATACCTCTGCCCCTCACCACTCTCAGGTTCATATCAACTTGGTCCTCCTACCAGCAGCGGACTGTCTGCAACTGACCAAGATTCAGATTTTCCCTCAGGGATATCCGACAACGTACCAGTTCTTTTTTATTTGGGTGTCAAGCCTCAGTCTACCTTTGTCTGTTGAGGTGGATGCATTAGAGTCTGTCTCTGTGCTTCGGCTAGGTTGGGGAAGGAGGAATTTGGACTGGGAAGAGGAAGGTGAAGGAGGGGTGGAAGACACGGGGTGACTAGCTGCCCTCAGTGTGGAGGCCAGAGCCTAAAAATACCTCTGTAGGCAAGCCATTGCACTGTGAATGCCCTCCTGGAACATGTTGGTCTGGTGGACTTGGTTTGCCAGTTCATCAGTGGCATTCACAATGGCGGATGACACTCAGAAATCGACCTCAGGAGGTCAATAGCCTCCTCACTTAGGGCAGCAGTGGTAAATGGACTGGGGCAGAGGTGCCTGTGGCACAGGAGTCCAGCAAACTGGGTTGGGAGCAACAGGGAGGGTGGTGATGGAACGGGGGAGGGGGGCAATGATGTGCTGGGGGATTTCCAATGGGTCTGCCACCACTAGGGAGTGACCAATGGAGGAGGAATCAGAGGATGTCTGTGAGTGAATCCCTTACCCTAATCACATCTGATGCACACATCACTGCAAGTCAAGCCATGACGCATCCCAACAGTCAATCTTTATCCAAGTGCAATGCACCTCCAAATATGATTCAACATCAAAGGTACATATGAACATGAAGTGGATCCACACTAGGGCCCTACCTGTCATGTTCATCATAGCAACTGTAGTTCTACATTACTAATGACATACTATGAGGCATGAATTGATCTGTCAGACAACATATGATGGTGACAAACACCTGTCTGTGGCACAACAAGAAATTAATGACCTTTGTAGATATACCATTACAACAACGGTATTCCATGCACTTACATGTGAGAGACTCCATACATAATGGCTAGCACATCCCTAAAACAAGTGCATATATATGTATCCTACGGGGAATGGACCGATTCTGACATGTTGGCACAGGGAATGATGGCTACAGTGATGACACATCACTCATGACAATGCACATTCCCCACTTACAAGGGAAAGATGTTTGCTACAGCTGTCAATAATTAGCCATGTAAGTCATGTCACATGTACTATGGACACCTACACATCACAGACTGCAGTGAGGCACCAGCACCCAGCCTACACATGAGAAAACTAGCTCCTGAGTGGCAGACGTCAACCTACACATATCCCCAGACAAATGGAAGAGCACAGTGAGCCACATCCTACTTACCTTTGGGCTTTAACATTTGGGAGGAGTGGTCTGTCGGTGAAAACTAACACCCACCAGAGGAGGTAATACAGACAGGAAACACAGCTATATGTTCTCCCTAATGAGCAAATGGACTGTGGATTCCACACAGTCTTGTCCTAGGTTCCAGGTCCAAAAGGCAGAGCACAACGGTTGGAAACACATGGCCCGTCTACACAAATTAGCTCCCAAATGTTCTGTGACACATGACACATGACACATTCCTCATTGTCGGGGGAGCAGTCAGTCCCTCACTCAATCACCTAGCAAAGAGTCAAGCAGGAACTTGCTTTGTACTCACACCCTTGTGGTTGCTGTGCTGCCCATCCAACTCCAGGTCGGCCACCACCAAAATGTGGGCCACGTTGGGAGGACAGCCGCAGGCTCGGCCTCTACGATCTTTCAGACTAATCGTTTCAGGTCCTCCCACCTCTCCCAATATTGGGTGCTCTGCCGACTGTGGACCCCCAGTGTGCACACTTTCTTACCGATGGTCCTCCATGTCCCTTCATCTGATGGGCTTTGACCTGCATGGATGCAAAAGAAAAGACAGGAAATTATATCCACATGTCTCGTACAAACTGGCTGACTCACATACATTTCAACGTGCCAAGCTAAGAACATCCTGTCCTGACCATCCTGCACACTGTGGCACATAGCAATCATTGGACACAGGGACATGACTACATCCACTTCCCAAAAGGCTGCCCAACACACCACCCAGCTCAGGCCCTGCAGTGACTAGGTAGGTCAACTGTGACATGAGTTAGCAACCGGACAATGATCAGATACACAATGGAACACATCAAACAAAGTGGCAACAAACAGGCACACCCTTCAGCCAAGAATGCATACAAACCTCCACTACCTCTGAATATCACCCGCTGCATACAGTCCCTACAGGCCACAGCCAGCCTACAACCTGCTCCATCGCACTTGGTTCACAATGAAGGGAGTGACATGTTAGGCATCCAAAGAGTCAAGCCTGGGCATGTGTGGACAGGTGCAGAGGAGGATGCAGGCATATACCACTTCAAGAGGTGGGGGTCTGTGTGTCTCATCCACATCACAATACACACGTCCACACATGTGTGTCCCCTAAACCTGGAGTACCTTCAGAAAAACATGGGCACCCATTGTCCATGTCCTGCTCTATGCCAAAACAAGAAGTCAGATATAGTGGCTCATCAGTGAACAACACATTGTGTTCACTAATGTAATGATCAAAATACAAGGACCCTGAACAGGAAATATTTGAGCTGGATGAAAGAGACAACAGGGCTGTGGGATCAAGGGAGCTGTCAAGGCTATGTAACACACATTGTCAAAGATCGTAAGAGCACATCAGTCACAGATCCCCAGCCTATCCCTAATACCATGTTGTTAGAAATTGAGGTGAGCTTCATTTGGGCAATGAGGCATGAATTGGCATCATAACATGTTGTGCAGGCATACTGGGTGTTGTCACAGTGTCACACTTGCATAGCAAAAGAGAATCCATGCCAGCCCAGATTTCCCTTCTACTGTGAGAAACAATAGACCGGCCCAAGTCCTCGAGGCTTAGCAGAAAGACCTACATTAAACACCATGGGCCATATTTATACTTTTTGATGCACAACTGCGCCAACGCATTTGTGCGTCAAAAATTTTAACGCCTGCTAACGCCATTCTAAAGCACCATGCGGGCGCCTTATTTATTGAATGACGTTAGCCGGCGCTGCGGACTGGTGTGCGTCAAAAAAAATGACTCACACCAGGCAGTGCCGGCGTAGGGGAAAATGGAGCTTGGGCGTCACAAAATGGGGCAAGTCAGGTCTGAGGCAAAATTTTGGCCTCAACCCGATTTGCGCCATTTTTTTTTACGCCCAACCCCCATTGAAATGACTCCTGTCTTAGCAAAGACAGGAGTCATGCCCCCTTGCCCAATGGCCATGCCCAGGGGACTTATGTCCCCTGGGCATGGCCATTGGGCATAGTGGCATGTAGGGGGGCACAAATCAGGCCCCCCTATGCCACAAAAAAATAACGAAAAAAATACTTACCTGAACTTACCTTAAGTTCCCTGAGATGGGTCCCTCCATCCTTGGGCGTCCTCCTGGGGTGGGCAAGGGTGGCAGGGGGTGTCCCTGGGGGCATGGGAGGGCACCTCTGGGCTCCTTCCGAGCCCACAGGTCGCTTAACACCTGCCCTGACCAGGCGTTAAAAAATGATGCACAAGCGGCTGGACGTCATTTTTTAAGGCCCGCCCACTCCCGTGCGTCATTTTTGCACGGGAGTTTAAATAAGGCGCACATGCCTTAGAGTCCTTTTTTAGAAGGGAACGCCTACCTTGCATATGATTAATGCAAGGTAGGTGTCCACGCTAAAAAATGACGCAAACTCCAAGATCTTTGGCGCTGGACGGGTCTAACGCCAAAGTATAAATATGGAGTTAGCTTTGCGTCGGATTTGCGTAAAAAAAAACGACGCAAATCCGGCGCAAACAGAGTATAAATATGCCCCCATATCCAACACTTACGTGCATAACAGTACATCATGTAGCCTACAGCCAATTGTCATGTGGTGTCTATGTGCAGAGTTCGGAGACATAGTGAGTCATTACCTGGCTTCCGAATAACAGTCCAACAAGGCCAGATGTGGCCTGAGAACACTGTGTCAACATAGATACAGTTCAAGTTGCATGCAACCAGCACATACAACATGCATTCATCCTTCTTGCTGTCATGCAATCTGTCAGGAATAAGGCCATGCGCGGTCCAGGTCCCGACCACTTGTCATCCCCTTTTGTTCCAAAGGTGGCCATCAGCGTCGTCTGCCCTGTGGCAAAGCTCATAGAGCTGCAGGTTCAGGACATTGGTGGACAAGATGCACTTATCAGTGCTATTCCATAAAGGGACTACAATTCCCATGTTTTTAGAGGCAGCATCCATCGTGGGGTGTGGCAGACCAATAAAGCCCAGCCAAACCCAAGCACGTTTCTCACTATTTTGAAGACTTCGATGCAGTCAGACCTTGTGGGGGTTTCTCTGAAGAATAGCAGAGTTCCTGCATGGCAGAGTGACATCCAATCGAAGTATCCTTGTTTCCATGGTGAATTAAAAAAACGAGTGGGTCGTACTCGTAGCGGTAAGGCCTTGATGAATCCAATTTTGGAGGAAGTTGTTACTTCCAGACATAAAGCGCCCCTTAGCACAACGAGCAAAGCGTTTTCAGTTTCCAGAGTACATCGGCCTTGGCGCAACGATAAAAGGCGTTTCAGAGCACAGGTGTAAAGCATTCTTTGCACGGCAATTCAAGCGCTTCAGTTCACAGATGTAAAGCGATCTTGGCACGACAATTCAAGCGCTTCAGTCCACAGGTGTAAAGCGCTCTTGGCACTGCAATCAAAACGCTTCAACCCACAGGAGTAAAAAGGCTCTTGGCACAACAATCAAAGTGATTCAGGCCACATGAGTGAAGCGCCCCCTTAACATAACAAGCGTATCGCTTCAGGCAAGACAAGTAAAAGCGCTTCCTGTATTATAAGTAAAGCGCTTCAAGTTCAATGAGTAAAAAACTTTTCGGCCTTTATAGTTGTGAATGTGAAAGTATTTTTGGAGATAAGCAAACATAGTTTTCATTGTTTTTTTTTGGAAGGCATAATATGTGAAAAGCATATTTAATTCTTTGAGATTTTCTAGGTCATGATCAAAGGTTTATGTTATGAATGCATAGATGTTATAGGATTGATATTCTGAGTATGATCATAGTCCAAAGCTCTTGCAATCTCTTGTTTCTGAGGTCGTATTCTTGTTCCATGTTTCAAAGAAGGGGCTTTGCCCTCATTTCAAAAGAGGTCTCCATCTGATATATCGGAGACGCATTTAGTCAAGAGTCTATTGATGAGTTACATTTCTATGAGTGAGTAAGTGCATATTTGTTCTAACCTTTTTTTTTCAGATCTCTCTCCCTGCTGTTCCCTACCCTAATTCCCTTCCCCCCGACTGGCTTCATCATAACTCTGTGCTATAATAGCTTTCTGAGTTGGTGACGCCGGAAGGTAGGCCTTTGTTCAGCAACGTGCAGATCCCGAGGAAAGGACACTGTGACACAATCACATGTGACCACTCATTGATAACATCTTCTGTCAAGAGTTGCCTGGGGATGACTCTTATGACACCTAATCTAGTCATGTGCATCCAACACAAGTTGGGTCATGGAACACTCAATACTCACTCATCACGTTGTCCCAGGACACACTATCTCTAGGCAATCTAAAGGTAAGATATGTTGAAGTACTGAGAAAAGTGTGCAGATGGGGCCCTTACCTGCTCCTCTGGTGTATCATAGAGCCATCCATACAGGAGTAGCTAGTCATACAGGAGTAGGACCTCCTCCACGAGCTTCTTCAACTCCTCTGGCGAGAAGGCAGGGTCCCTATTACCTGCTGGACATGGCATGATTACTCCCAGAGGCGGTACACAGCAGCTCAGGTAGTAGAGATCTTGCTAGCAGCAGTGTCAGGAGTCAAGTCAGGGATTCAGAAGAAGATGGTGGTCACGTCTGCCACAAATGCAACTGTCTCCGCTGATGGATGCAGCCACTGGCCCAAGACTGCCACAGGCAACAGTGTTGACCTATGGCTGTGTCCACTGCAGTAGTATCTGCCTACCGCCATGACAACTTCAGCCGGTGGTCGCGGGTGGTTCCTAATGTCCAGTGGAGTAGGTCAGGCACTCGCCATTTTAGTGGCATACAATGCTACTAATGGCATTTTCTGATGCGTCACAATTCCAAAAAAGTTGTTCAGGCAATTCATGACTGCTGCCCTTGTCATGTCATGTAGGTCATTTGATTTTGTAACATATTGGTATAATGTCAATCACATATGACAACATAATGAGGAGCACAGCCCCCATCACCTCCCCCATGGGAAACTTAGGATTTGGGGCATTAAATCACAGTCCAAGTGGCAAGTTACATGAACACATTGTTGCTGTCCAGATAGATGATGTATACACATATGTGTAAAAGCAAGAGACAAACGTGTCACTTAGGTGTAATTGTGAATGGTGACTGTGTACCATGTCCTCTGCTACTCACATGGCAATTCACTGTTTGTAAATGACATGTATGATGTAACTTGCAAGGGACAAATTGAATGATGGCCCTATTCTACTTTTTTTCCCACATAGTTACCCTGGGAGGGGTACAACCTCCTGTGTACCGTCCACTGGCAGATGTTCAGACCATGGAGGACAGACATATCATCCAGAACTATCACCTGGATAGGCAGACAATTGTGGATCTTCGTAGTCATTTGGAGCCAGATCTGATGCAAGCCATCAGTCATCCAAATAGCATACCACTCATCACTCAGGTCATGGCAGTGTTTCACTTCTTGGCCGCTGGGGCCTTCCAAAATACAATGGCCCTGTCTGCTGGGATGTCCCAGCCCATGTTCAGCCTGATCTTGAAGGATGTACTCTCAGCAATGTTGAAGCAGCTAGACAGCTACATCCGCTTCCCTCAACGAGAGGATTTTGATCATTTGAAGGCTGACTTCTATGGTTTGGCACACATCCCACAAGTTGTGGGAGCCATTGATGGTGCACAAGTAGCCTTTGAAATGAACATGGAAATGAACAAGTCTATGAGAACAAGAAGAACTACCATTCCATTCATGTCCAAGTTGTTTGTTTGGGGGACCTGAACATTTCCCAGGTCTGTGCCCGTCATCCATATTCAGTCCATGATACCTTCATCATGTGGAACAGCGCTATTCTACAGCTGATAAGACAACTGTACCCATAGAGGGCCTGGCTGGTTGGTAAGTCACATATGTCATGTGTGTTTTTATGCTATGTCTTCTCCTAGTGAGATGCTGCTTGGGACTTAAGGATTGCACATATGTTGCAATCCCTTACAGGGGACTCTGCATACCCAAACACTCCATGGTTGTTGACGCCGGAGAGGAACCCAACCGCGCCAGGCAAAGTCCACTTCAATGAGGCTCACGGAACGGCATGTCGTGGAGCGGGCTTTTGGGCTCCTGAAAGCCAGATTTCGTAGCATTGACAAGACAGGTGGAGCCCTCTTCTACTCACCCAGAAAAGTGTATAAAATCATTGTGACCTGCTGCATGCTCCACAACATTGCCGTGAGGTGAAATATCCCATATATTCCAGATGAGTGGGAGATAGCTACCACCGGGTGAGTCTGCTGAAATGCCAAGTGAGGGTGACAGTTATGAGGATGAAGCTAGAGACCTGCGGGCAGATCTCATCAATCACTACTTCACTTGAGTGTAAGTATGTGATGTTATATGATTACAGTGAATGGGGAACTATAGGGGCCAGGATGTGTTGATGACGGTGTCTCTGTTTTCAGGAGACAGGGCATCTCATGCTATGCATCATTCAGCCACGGCTTGAAAATGTGACTCTCTTGTTCATCTTCTTTGTTTGGGTCAGTTACATTGCACTGTCAGTGGATCAACTGTAGTTGTAAATTAGGTTTGGGCCATTACCTAAACTCCTTGTATATCATTCTTTCCTCCAGTTGCCTTCACCATGCTATCCTCATGTGAACATTTCGGAGTCATATCATTGGCGGGTAGCTGCTGCTGGTCTGACATGTGAAGTGGACACGGATTGATCCAGGTAATGTTGGGCACAGATTTTGGATGTATGAGTCTTATTCCCAACCTGCCTGGACAGTGGGTGGGCAGGAATCTGAGATGCACAATAGACTTGTTAACTGTGATGTGTTGGTCTAATGGTCTCATGTGTGTGATCATGTGAACTTGTAACATGTCATCCTGTGCCAAACATACCTTCTACCTTCTCATTGTGTTGACATTGATCCTCCATGATCTGTTGGTGGTGGACAATGTGTTTCTGGATTGCAGGCCAGTGTGCCTGTGCCACACCACTGACATGGGTTTGTGACATTCTACCAGATGCTTGCTCATAGTAATGGGAAGGACCTGGGCTCATGGTATTTTGTACTGCGCTCTGTCTGTGCCATGGCATATGTTAAGTTGGCAGCAGTAGAGGCTTGCGGGGCGCGGAAGGGGTGAGGTGGTGCATGGGAATAAACATTTATTTAATTTAATTAAAAAAACAACCACTTACCTTCCCTCGCCGCCGCGTCGGTCCTCTCCTTCGTCGCTGGATGCTGCAGGCACAGGCACCAAGCCTGCCGTGCGGCCAATCCTGATGCTGCTCAGAGCAGCATCAAGATTAGCTGAGTGCGCCCAGCCAGGGCACTCCCAGGCAGACTGGGAGCCTGTGTAGGCTCTCTCCAGCTGGGCTGGAGAGAGCCCTGTGCACATGTGTGTTTGGCCAGCCCGAGACGACTGGACAAACACACATGCTCTCTGAGGGGGGCGTGTTGAGCACTCCCCCTCACTCCTCATCACCCCTGTAGCCCTGCTCCCTTTACCAGAAAGCGATCATAAACAAAGTTTATGATAATTTTCTGATAAAGGTTTTGCAGCTGCCGCTGCTGGCGGGGACAGCAACGCTCCTCCACCCAAACAGAGGAGCCGCCCCTAGTCGGCAACACTCCTTCACCCAAACAGAGGAGCCGCCCCTGGTTGGCAGACATGATTTTGGTATGAGATAGGGGTCAAACTGGTGACAAAATCCTACACTCTATTAGCCTAATCTACGGGCAAGGTCTGACAAAGCCCCTGCTTGTGGTGTCTGGGGGACTGTACATTTGGGATATCTGGCCTGTCTCAGAATGGCTAAGATGTTCTTGGCTATGACTGTCCAGAAATCTTTTAACAGCCTATGTGAAATGCATAACAATAAAACGTTTAGGTTGACCATACACTTGTGATATTGTGTTGCTAGTCATCATCAGCGTGACACTACCTGAGACATATCCCTCCATCCAATACCTTCTTATGTCTTACTCAAGTGCTTCACATGTGATTAGCATTCGATATTTCAGACAGGTAAAAAACAGAGGTAGTAGGCAGTGTTTTTGTGATGGGTGTGTTTATTCACATTACTAAAGAAATCAATAGTGATACCAGAATTGGACAAAAAAGAAGTAAGGCGAAGGGATCAGTCATGGTGAATGCAATCAACAGAGTAGAGGCCACATCATTTGAAGTCCAAAGTCCAGGGGCCTAATAGCATGAAAAGTAGCATAGAAAATGGAAAATGGTTAAGGAACAGTCAACAGAGTGAATCTGTGGCACACAACGAAGTGACATCAGTACGTGCTCAGTTGCTGGCAGTGGTTGAGTTTTTGCCATCAGCACCTCCTGGTTGCTTGGCTGGGCACCCCCACTTGCGGGAAGGCTCAGTAACTACAGAGGCAGGGGTGTTTGACATGGGTGCTTCCCTGGCATGCCCTCCCTTCAAGTGGCTGGCAGTGATGAAGGGGTGTAGATGCGCCAAAGGAAGGGGTGGGATGTTGTTGTCGATCCCTCCTCAGGGAAGTGTTCATGTCCTCAGCACCCTTGTTAGGTAGGTCATGTTGGTATTGTGTGCCTCCCATTGTTCACGCATTTCAGATGGCTACAAAATCATCCACAAGGACCATGTCAACCGATCAGGAGGAGGCTTTGGCATCGTACACAAAAACCCCCTCCGCCTCACAGCCAGCTCAGATGAGCTCTCACCCGACATGGAATACCTCCACTTCCAGATCCAGACCAACCTGAACACCACCCTCCATGGCACCCTCGTTCACAGACCCCCCCAGATCCTACACCCTGTTAGTGAAGCCATAGCTGACTTCATCACTCACCACGCTCTCGCCTCAATGGACTATGTCTTCCTCAGCTATCTCAACTACCACCTGGACAACCTCGACAACCACAACACCTCATCCCTACAGGAGAACCTTACCATCATTGGACTCAAACAACTGGTCACAACTCCAACCCACTCAGCAGGACACATGCTCGACCCCATCTTCTCCGCAAGAATCAACATTTCCATCAGCCACACCTCCAAGTTACACTAGACCGACCACCAATGCATCCACCACTCCTTCACCAAACCCACCATACGCCACCACGCTAACCGCAATCTTTGCAGAAGCTAGAACAAGGTAATCAAAGACCATCTCATGACCTCCCTCACCAAAACCCCACCACCGACAACCATGGACACCAACACACCAGCAAGCAACCTCCGTCCCTGGCTATCTGACTGCGCCAACACACTGGCTCCCCTCAGGAAACCCTCAGACAAGCAGCCATTCAAGAAAGCCAGCTGGCTCTCCCCCTGCCCTCCAAGAGTCCAAGCACACCTGCAGACAGCTTGAGAAAAGATGAAGGAGCACCAAGACTGTGGCAGACCACACAGCCTTCGGAACCACCTTCACCATACACCACAACCTCACAAAGAAAGCAGCCACACAGGAACTCATCAACACCAACTCACACAACAGCAAAGAACTCTTTGCTGTAGTTAAAGAATTTGCCAAACCCAACATAAAGACACCAGACATTCCCCCCTCTCAAAACCTCTGCGACAACCTCCTTACCTTCTTTCACTGCAAGATCAAGTAGATCTGTGGCAGAAACCTAAAACCCTGAACCATCCTACCCAATGACTCTATACCCCAGCAGGTTTTATACAACAGGACCACCCTCACCTCTGACGACACCCTCAGGATCATGAAGACCATCCACTCTAGAGTCTCCTCGGATCCCTGCCCTCACCACATCTTTAACAGAGCCGGCACCTCCAGTGCAACTCTGCTGCACCATCAACTGCTCCATTGAGTCCGCCACTTTCTCAGAAGACTGGAAGCATGCAGAGATCAACCCCCTGCTGAAGAAACCCTCTGCCAGCCCAACGGACCTCAAGAACTACAGACCCATCTCGTAATTCCCCTTCCCAGCCAAAGTCATAGAGAAAGCTATCAACACCCAACTCTCTGAGTTCATTGAAACTAACCACATCCTGGGCCTCTCTAAATCGGGCTTCAGAAGCAACCACCTCATCGAGACAGCTCTCCTCGCAGCTACGGACAACATCCGCACCCTCCTCAACAGAGGCAAAATTGCTGCCCTCATCTTCTTGGACCGTTCAGCCACCTGCAACACCGTTTCCCACCACACACTCTGCACAAGACTCCATGAAGCCAGCATTCGCGACAAAGCCCTAGAATGAATCTGCTCCTTCCTCACCGGCCGAACACAAAGAGTTAGGCTTCCACCATTCAGCTCACAACCCACTGAGCTGTGGAGTGCCTCAGGGATCCTCCCTGAGCCCCACCCTCTTCAACATCTACATGGCCCCACTTGCAGCTATCATCAAAAGCCACGGACTCAACAGCATCTCCTACGCCAACAACACCCAGCTGAATCTCTCACTCACAGACGAACCCACAACCACCAAGAGCAACTTCCACAATGGGATGAAGGCAGTCGCGACCTGGATGAAGAACAGCTGCCTCAGGTTTAACTCAGACAAGACCAAAATCCTCATCCTGGGCTCCGCCCCCTTCACCTGGGATGACTCCTGGTGGCCCACAGTGCTTGGAACCCCCCCACACCCACAGACCACGCACCAAACCTCAGCATCATCCTGGACTCCTTGCTCTCAATGAACCAGAAAATCAATGCTGTTTCGTAATCCTGCTTCCACACGCTCTGCCTGCTTCAAAAGATCTTCAAGTGGATCCCCACTGAATCCAGGAAAACTGTCATCCATGCGCTCGTCAGCAGCAGATTTGATTACAGCAACGCACTCTATGCTGGCACCACCCAGAAACTCCTAAAGAAACTGCAGAACATCCAGAACGCCTCTGACAGACTCATCCAGAATATCCCATGCTGCAACCATATCACAGAGACCTTCAATGGCTACCTATCAACAAAAGAATTACCTTCAAGCTACTCACGCACAACTACGAAGCCCTCCACAACACCGCGCCTGCACACATCAACCACCACCTCTCCTGCTATGCTCCCAACAGACATCTCTGCTCTTCCCAACTAGCCGTGGCCACCATACCACAGATCCACAATACCAGGGCTGGAGGAAAATCCTTCTCCTACCTCGCTGCGAAGACCTGGAACTCCTTGCCTCTGCACCTCAGGCAATCACCATCGCTGCTGCAAACTCAGGAATGTCCTCAAGACCTGGCTCTTCAACTAATCCTCAGATCCACCCCCCCACTCAGTGCCTTGAGACCCTCACAGGTGAGTAGGTGCATTTTATAAAAACCCTGAATGATTAACATCTTTGCGGATGTGGAGGCAGACGGGATACAAACTAGATCATGGTTATTAATACTCCTACAGTCTATCCCCTGGCTGGGGAAGATCTCTTCTAAAGATATCACTCTGGTTGTCCAGCCACATGTAGGAGGGTCATCAGCGGACTAGCGCAGTGATGGAAGAGGTCATAAAATTGCTAGATGGCCTTAGGCAGTCAGGCTTTGATGTATATGCCATGCTGTTAAAACCCTGAATGATTGACATCTTTGCGGATGTGGAAGCAGACGGGATACAAACTAGATCATGGTTATTAATACTCCTACAGTCTATCCCCTGGCTGGGGAAGATCTCTTCTAAAGATATCACTCTGGTTGGCCAGCCACATGTAGGAGGGTCATCAGCGGACTAGCGCAGTGATGGAAGAGGTCATAAAATTGCTAGATGGCCTTAGGCAGTCAGGCTTTGATGTATATGCCATGCTGTTAAATCAGCAAGATCTCCCATCACATCAGGTATTGTCAGCTTTAAGCGATGAAGTCTGGCCAAATTATTCTGCTTTTTCTTTACGGGACCCTGTGTTTTCTCCTGTGGTCAAGGATAGCTGTACTGGGGTTTGGAGGGAGCAGCTATTTGTGGTGAAGACCGCTCAGGGTAGAAATTTCTTTTCCAATTGTGTGCAGCTGGTGGACGAAAGTAAAACAAATAGGAATTGGATCAGTGGGAAAATGAACCCAAAAACGGAGTTGTCAAAGCCCCTATTCTGTAATAATTGATACCTTAGAGGTTATTTTTCTGTTCTGGAGCATTGTGGGACTAAGAAAGAACTTTGAGGCGCCCCTATCGGTCATCAAGGACAATAAAGTAGTGGTTGTGACCCTGCAGGGAACCTGCGTTACGAAGGAATGGGTGTTGCCAGAATTCGTTATTTTCAGTTTAAGAACAGTGAAGGGGCACTTTGGACGACTGGCGGGAGGTCTTGTAGTTTTGATAGCTGCAGAGTATAGTATAGATGTGTCCACCACCTCTTGAGATTCTGTTAACTTCTTGGTTTTATTATTTCAGGTTTATCTTCTTCTCTGCTGCTGAGGGGGGCCACTTGAGGGGCTCGGACTTGATACTTATTAATACATACCTACCCCCAAATTTTAGCAAGGAGTCCCTCTGCACACCACCAACTCATCAGAAACTCCAGAAAGAAAGCTATACAAGACAGAATCTTCTCACACGCACACAACAGCAAGGAACTCTTCAGCATCATCAAGGAGTTCGCCCAAGCCAACAGTGAAACAACGGACATACCACCATCACAGGATCTCTGTGACAGACTCAACACCTACTTCCACCAAAAAATCATGACCATCTACAACAGTTTCAGCAAGGACAACCCATGCACAGAACCCCCTCTACCAAAACCTGACACCAACAAATCAACAATCACTACCTGGACCCCCCTCACCACTGAAGATACTCTGAGAACAATGAGGTCCATACACTCTGGGGCCCCCACGGACCCATGCCCCCACCACATTTTCAACAGAACCGCTGACACCATCGCCCCCAAGCTTCGCCTCACCATCAACTGTTCACTAGCTGCCGCCACCTTCCCCGACGACTGGAAACACGCCAAGATTAACCCCTCCTCAAGAAACCCTCAGCAAACCCTACCAACCTCAAAAACTTCACCCCCATCTCCCTACTCCCTTTTCCTGCAAAAGTCATTGGAAAAGCAGTCAACAGCCAACTCGCCACGTTTTTAGAAGACCACAACATCCTCAACATCTCCCAATCCAGATTCAGGAAAAACCATAGCACCAAAACAGCCCTCCTGACCACAACAGATGACATCTGCTCCCTGCTGGACATGGGAGAGACAGTGGCACTCATCCTGCCAGACCTCTCGGCAGCCTTCGACACAGTCTCCCATCACACCCTGATACGAAGACTCCACGAAGCCGGTATCAGAGACAAAGCCCTCAACTGGATCCAATCCTTCCTTTCCGGCAGAACTCAATGAGTGAGACTCGCCCCCTTCCTCGCAGACCCCACACCGGCCACCTGCTGCGTTCCCCAGGGATTCTCCCTCAGCCCCACTCTGTTCAACATCTACATAGCCCGGTAGCCACCATCATCAGAAGCTACAGAATCAACATCATCTCCTACACCAACGACACACAACTCATCCTCTCCCTCTCCAACGAACCCAACAAAGCCAGACACAACTTCCACAAAGGCATGGTAACAGTCACCAGCTGGATGAGAAACAGCTGCCTTCAAATCAATGCAAACAACACAGAAGTACTCATCATGGGCCCTCAACCCAACACGTGGAACGACTTCTGGTGGACACCCACCCTTGGAAACCCACCCACCCCCACCAGCGAAGCCCGCAACCTCGGGATCATCCTGGACTCCAATCTCAGCATGAAGCATCAAATCAACTCAGTGACCTCCACCTGCTTGCACACCCTTAGCCTCCTACGAAAGTCTTTCAAATGGATCCCCATAGAACATAGAAAGACTGTCACACACACCCTCATCACCAGCAGACTGGACTACGGCAACGCACTCTATGCCGGAATCAACAAGAAACTCATACCCAAACTACAAAACATCCAGAACGCCGCCGCCAGACTGGTCCTCAACCTACCTCGACACTGCTGCATCTCGCAACACCTGTGTACACTGCACTGGCTTCCCAAAGAAAAAAAGAATCACCTTCAAGATCCTCACCCACGCACACAAAGCCCTCTAAAACACCGGATCAGCCTAACTGAACCAGCAACTCAACCTCCACGTACCCCACAGGATCCTACGCTCAGCCCAGCTCTCTCTTGCAGAAGTACCCCGCATCAGGAAAACCAAACCAGGAGAACGCTCCTTTTCCTACATCACAGCCACCGCCTGGAACGCCCTTCCTCTTGACATCAGACAAACCACCTCCCTTCTCAGCTACATGAAGGAACTGAAGGCATGGCTTTTTTAAGAACCACCGGTGAATGCTGCACTTCCCCCCCCAGCACCTTGAGACCCTAACGGGTGAGTAGTAGTGCTTTACAGGCACTGATTGTTTGACTGATTGATTGAATTCAAGGAGTTGGATGACTTACTTGAAATGTTCCAAGAGGGCTTCCTACTGGTGCCTATCCTTTTGGTGGGGGATTTAAATGTCAAAATCTCCTTGAGGTAGATGAGTGAGGGAACTCATAGCGCTAAAGAAAGTGCATTGAATGTCTTCAGCCAGGTCTAGGGGATTTAAGGGGGGGCAGGTAGACACCTAGGGATCCTGCTTGAGAGTTTTAACCTGACAATTATTAATGGTAGGTGTCCAGGAGATCAACTCGCTGGCTAGGAAGGCTTTGAAAAGAGATCAGTGGTCCAACAGTTTGCATTTGCAATGTAAGAATAACCACAGAATATTGTGGTCTGCCAAATTAAAATGCTATATTATAAATACTTTGAGAAAGCTGTTAGAGGAGCATGCTAGCTCACCCTCTCATCAAGGAGTCCAGAACTTTGAAAAATATACCTCCTCCATAAGGGTCACACTGAGTTGGGGACAAATAAAAGAGACGTTGGTATGGATATGCAGAACCCAGAGATATTAAGGGCCAAGGTTACTCTTAACAGGAATATTCAAGAGGCACTTAGGGTTGGGGGCCCTTGTAGGGAGAGTCAGATCAAACTCCATAGGAAACATTTGAGGACAATAAGTGGAAGGAAAGAGAGAACCTTTAGGTAAGAGTAATCTCTTCCCTCCGTAGCTGTAACCTTAAGAGCTTTTGGAGGGTTGTAAATTATATTTTGGGATTAGTTAAACAGACTTTAAGCAGCTTAATTTCCAAGGACACCTGGGCCAGCTATATTTTAGAATTATAAAGGCTCCACTGCTGTTTTCAATCTATAGTGCACATGCTTCGGTGGCCATGAACCAGGTGAGATTTTTTCCCCCCAAGTTATGGATGGTACTTATAGCATCGCTGTTTTACGCAGATGACACAGTGTTATTAGACCTGATGCAAGTTAGAATGCAGAGGCAATGAGAGGCCTTCTTGCGGTTCTGTAAGAGAAACGAGCTAAGGATAAACACAGCCAAAACTAAGATTATGGTCTTCTCCAAAGGCGAGAGATGTTTCCGAGAGGTTTAAGAGGTGGTTGGAGGGCTCACATGTTGAGGTGGTTAAGAAGTATAGATATCTGGGCTTATTGTTTAGATATAATCTGGACTTTGAGGCTCACATTTCCTTGCAAGAAGCTAGCGCCAAGTTGGTAGCAGGGGCATTGCAGAGACTGGAGTCTGATGTAGGCCATAAATCTATGGGAGTGCTTAAAGAGGTGTATAACGTCAATGTTGTCTCCCTGTTGCTATATGGTTGAGAGGCACTACTTGAAACACATGTGAAGCATATGCAAACTATAGAAACAATCATTTGGGAAAGCTCGTTAGGCTTGCACAGGGGTTCAGTTAGTAGTGCCTTGAGGCTAGAGCTGGGACTCACAGATATACTATTTAAATATAGACAAAAGGGGGCTCAAGTATTGGACTGGACTCCTAAAGGCTGAAGCAGGGACTTTTAGTTTTTTAATAAAATCAAATGTAAAAGAGATACATCAGGGAGAATGGGTAAATAACGTACAGGCCACCCAGTCGTCTCTTAATTTGCTGGCTGAGTATACTCCCTTGAAGAAGTTGATGTCACACCAAAAACAAGTACTAAAAGGTTTAATTAAAGAGTGTGGGCATAAAAGCAACAAGGCTGACATCCGCAAGAGAATTAAGCTGCAGCATTTATGGGGGGTTGAATACAAGGGCCATTTATAGCCCTATCTGAAGGATATCAAAAGCAGGTCAGTATGGCGGTGGGTCCTGAGGATAGGGTGGGCTAGGTCCCTGCCTTTATTAGGTGGAGGAGTATTAGCCAGGATGGGTTTGTTTGGGATCCCTGTCCTTTCTGTAAGCTGGAATCACTTTCTTTGGAGCATATCCTTGTTTTTTTTGTCTCTCCTTTTCGTAATTTACGAGGCAGTATTCTGTTACCGGTTTTTAGAAAGTTGCAGGTACGCCGCGTGAGAGATCTGGTGTGGTTAATTATGGAGTGCAACAATATGCTGGTTTGCTAGGCCACGGTTAACTTTTTACCTGTGGTCTCTGAAAGGTTAGCTGGTGTGACTTGATCTTACGGTATTGCTATCTTTTGCACGTGATGGAAGGCATCCTTCAGACTGGTCGCTATCTTCCACTGTTGCACTCCCTGTTTATCCTATCCTATTAGGCTTAATGTGCAGAAGTGATATATTGATCCCAATTAAATAAGAATGCTATTTTTACATATAATTGTGTATTATAGAAAGGGATGCTCAAGACTGACCTCTATCTTCCACAGTTGCACTCCCTTTTTTTCCTGCTCTATCAAGCTCAGAACAGTTAAATATGCAGTGTAACAATATGCCGGTTTGCTGAGCCATGGCTACACTTTTTTCTTTTGTCTCTGATAGGTTAGTGGTTATGACTTGATTTTATGATATTGCCATTTTTGCACATTGGATTATCGGAAGGTATGCTCTAGACTGGTTGCTATCTTCCAAAGTCACACTCGCTTTGTATCCTGTCCTATCAAGTTCAATGTTCACAAGTTATATATTTGTCACAATTAATTATGACTGAGAACAAGTGGGCTTTAGGGGGGGTGATTTTAAACATATGGAGGAGCCCAGGAAACGGTAAGGTCTGGTATTTAATTTGTAAAGCACGTTTTTATCTTACTGAATTTTATGTAAGTGCTTTATGTAATTTTCATATGCATACCAATTGCTGAGCAGTGTTAGGAGCATTGTGCACGGGGTTACCCTCCTAAAAGTGTAAGATGAATTTGAAAATAGATTGGCACATGTTTGTGTTTTTTTTGTACATCATGCTATATATAAAAGTGCCGCCAGGGTGTGAGCTGTGGATCTATTTATGATGATTAAGATGTTTTAGTGACATTTCCATGAATTTTAAGACCATTGCATTGTTACTTTATTTATGTGAAATGTGATACTGATTTTTATTTGACGAGATATTGGGTCTGTATGGCCTAATTGGACTGATATAAAACTAATAAAATAAAATACGAAAGACAATACCACCCTTTGCGAAGCTTGTAAGGCTACTATTAGGGGACACTTTAAAGGTATTATACCTAACTAAGAGAAGGATAAACTTCAACATATGACCTGATTAGAGGCTCAAGCCCTCTGGCTGGAGGAGAGGCTCTTTGATGATCCTCAAGGAGAAATTGCTTGAGAGCTTGAACTGATCGGCGCCTTGAGATCCATCATTGTCACTGGAGTGTGTCAATTGTGGCATGCCTCTAAGGCACAAATATATGAATGGGGTGACAAAAATGGAAAGCTATGGTATTGTATTGGCTTGCATCTCGACCTATGACTGATTTGTGAGATAGCAGATACTACTGCTTCCCCTCAAAGTACCACCCAAAATATAGTACAGGCATTTGCAGTATCTTGCTAGCGTCTCTATGCAGTAGTCCTGCAGCCACAGGCAGAACAAAACTCTCCCCTTTTAAAGACATTTCTTTGCCTCAAGGGCCATGCAGCAACAGACGTGCCCTGGATTAGCCCTTTCTGATCAATGAAATCTCTAATGCCATTTCTACCTTAGCCACCGGCTTTCCCACCAAATGTTATGGCAGGTACAAAGTGATAATTTCTCCACACTTGCTTGCTCTCTACTCTGAGGCTGCGCAGGTCGGGCACTTTTCACGTGAAATGGACATGGCCAAGGCTGAGTTTGTTCCAAAATTGAACCCTCCATCCATGATTGTGCAGCATATCAGCTCATTTCACTTAACAATGGCGAAATAAGGATTTTTGCTACAATTCTGGCCACACCTTAAAACGGTTCTTAGTACCCTCATACACCCAGACGAACGTGGCTTTATGCCAGCCTGGGACACAAGGTACTGTCTTGGGTGCCTTCATGTTGCTCTGGTGCATCGACATTGCCTGTCCACCTCCTTGGCTCTATTATTAATAGACATTGAGAAGACCTTCGATATGGTAGACTAGAACTACTTAGCTCGGGTTCCTCAAAAGGCATGGCTGGGACCTCGTTTTTGTAATTATGTCAAACTACATTACTCTAACCCAACTGCTCAGGTGCAGATTAATAGAGTAGTGTCTGAGCTATTCCCTGCTCACTGGGGAATCTGACAGGGATGCCCCCTGTCGCCCCTTCTTTTTGCCCTTGTCACTGAGCCACTCGCATGACTTTTACGTTGTGATGCTCAGGTGCGGGCTGGGTGTAGGATACGGGATATAATGACCGCATTGCGTTGTATGCAGATGATGTCCTCTTGTTTCTTTTCAGACCTGAGGAGATGGGCCTGCGCTGTCTTTACCTGCTCCAGTTGTTTGCAAAGGCTTCCGGTTTACAAATGAGCAATGCAAAGTTTGTGCTGGTTCTTCTCCATCTTAATCACGATTGCGTGCCTGGAAAACTACCATACCAATACAGCCCTTGAGTATTCACTACTTAGGCACCCCGGTGGCACTTTGCCCTCACTTGGCTTGGAGTCTTAATTTTACTCCCCTCTTTTGCAAGGTGAAAGCGGACTTGAAAAGATGGCAACCCCTCCCACTTAACGTAATGGGGCACATCACCCTCTATAAAATGATGATTTTGCCAAACATTCTCTATCTCTTTCAGACCTTCCCACAATCTATACCTCGGCATTAGTTTAGAGAGATACACTCTTTCGTGGCTTCCTAATTCTGGCATAATACAGGTCAAGACTGGCTTTTCTAAATGCCAATGCATGACTTATGTGGGTGGGCTTGGCATGACCAATCTGTATCTTTACTACCTTGCATCCCAGGTTCTGGTTATAAATGACTGGTTCAGTGGTGGGTGGTCAGACCCAGCATATAAGGTAGAGCTGTCCTCCCTAGGATTTGAAGGGGTACTGGAGTTGCTATATGGCTCTCGCCTCCCACAGGCCCTCTTGGAGATGACCCAGGAGGACTTTCTGAGCTGCCATGCTGCACCGAGGCATTACAAATGGGATTCCAAGCTTACCCACCAGACACCGTTGTGGAGGAGAAGACGGATGAGCGAGACAGCAGGCCTGGAGGGATTTTCGCAGTGGGACAAAGTAGGTATCCCCCTACTTGGGGACGTCTGGTTCCCGGATGCCTGGTTTTCAGGAACTTCAAGCTACCTATGCCCTGTTGCACACCCAGTTTCAGAAACATCTTCAATTGAGGCATGCACTGAAATGACACATTCCATTGGATACAATGCTACAGGAATTTAGCCCCTTGGAGGCTAAACTTCTGATGGCTACTCTTTTGAAGGGTGGTATTTCTCAAATCTGTTGCACACTGATATACAATACCCTGATGCACTGATAAGCCTGAGGGCCCTATGGAAGGAGGGGATGAGGCAACTAGAGGATGAGGATTAGCGAGATGCCTTGATGGCCCGCGCTATTGCTACCTCTTCTAAACTCATGCTTATACAGGTATGCTACTTGCACTGTGCTCATTTAGCCCTCAAACACTTATTCAAAGCACTCCTACTTCCCATCCCAGCCTGCTTTAGATGTCTACATGCTCCTGCAGATTTTTATCACATCGGTTGGAAATGTCCAGTTATTCTGAAATACTATACTGGACAGCTATTGCTGCAGAACTGATGGAAGTTTTAGAATGGACAGTGGAGTTGTCAGTGAAAGCATTTCTCTTGGGTGTCTTTAAAGGAGTTGAGACCACAAGGGCTGATCAGGTGCTATTGGGAGTGACCACAGTGGTGGCAAAAAGGAACATTGCTAGACAATACCAATCCGCCCTCAATGTCTCAATGGCATACGTGGGTGGACTAGTATGCTCATCAGGAAAAACACGCTTACTAAGCCAGATGCTGTAAAAAAAAACATGCTAAGATCTGGAGCAAGTGCTAGAACTATTTTGGATTGGGCCCATTCTAATGTCTGTGTCACAATGATTCTTTGGCAGGTGGTGATGAAATTGATGGTAAATCTGTGATGATGTTGTCTTGTGCTGCTATAGAACAATACAAATTGGTTATAAATAAAATAGAAGAGACTAACAGCATAAAACAGATTAACAATATTTTTTTTTAAATCTAATTTAAATAACTTCCTACACTACCCTCTTACAAATCTAACAACCCACTACAATACTATAAATTACTAATAAGAATAAAAAAATATTCTATCACTTGAAATTACAAACTAGATTTTTTATAATTGATAACAATTATACCAACAATACTTACACCTACATTTAATATATTAAATAAAACAAATTAAAATAATTGAAAAATAACACTTTTTACAACTATATTACTTAAAACAACATTAAAAACAACAATATTCTTAAAAGTGATACTAATTTCCCCCAAAATATGGGGCATATTTATACTTGTTTTGCACTGAATTTACATCATTTGTTGTACGCAAATTCGGTGCAAAACTAACTCCATATTTATACTTTGGAGCTAGACCCGTCTAGCGCCAAATTTATAGAGTTAAAGCCATATTTTGGATGTGGAAACCGACTTTGCGACAATGAGATGCAAAGTAGGCATTCACGTGCAAAAAATTACTCTATGGCCTTAGCGCCATATTTATCCCCCTGTGCTAAAATCACGCACGGGGGAGGAGAGGTCAAATAGTGGTGCAAAGCTTTCTTTGCACCATTATTTAACACCTGGGTCAGGGGAGACATTAGGGGATCTTTTGGCCTATTTCCTTGGTGGAACACACATAGAATTAGCCCACTGGTGCCCTCCCTAGGCCCCAGGAACACCGTCACCCACACCAGAGGGACAGCGGAGGATGGGGGACCCCATCCCAGGTAAGTATAGGTAAGTACAGGTAAGGATTTGTTTTTTAAAGTGACATTAGGGGCCCTAAAATGCCCCCCCCTACATGGCACTGGGTGCAATGGCCATGCTCAGGTGACCCTAGTCCCCTGTGCTGGCCAGTGGGGTGGTGGGCATGACTCCTGTCTTTTCTAAGGCTGGAGTCATGTGGTGTGGATAGCTTTGCATCAGAAAATGACGCTAGGCTGATCAGAGTCATTTTTTTAACTCTAACCTGCCTAGTGTCATTTTTTGGTGCAAAACCCCCTTCTTCCATACCGCCAGCCCCACCCGGCTAATGTCATTTTTTGTTTTACGCTAGCCTACACTTTGCACCGGCTTGCACCATTCCATAAATATGGTGCCAGGCTGGTGCTCAGAAATTGTGCAAGTCGATGCTAAACTTTTTGGTGCAAAACTGCATTAGTGCAGTTTTGCACCAAAAAGTATAAATCAGGACCTATATTCTTGACAATGATATTATACATCACAATATTTTTACATTAGGATATTTTTTCCAACATTTAAGTTTTCCAATTTTTAAACTTGATATTTTAACAAACAAAACACACATCATATCTCTGCAGACACACCGCCACCCATAAAGTGGCTTTAGTTACTTTTGCTCTGTTTTAACACCATAAAAACAGCCCTGCAAAATCCCAAAAATGTGGGAAACATTCGGGTGCAGCTACTGAGACTTTGGCCCTCATTACAACCCTTGCGGTCAGCAAAAAAGTGGTGGTAATACCGCCAACAGGCTGGCGGTGAATACCGCCAAATTATGACCATGGTGGAAAGAGCTCAGACAGACAGACAGCCACTTTACCACACCGACCACACGCAACATAGAACACCCCCACCCTCAACACCAAACACACAAGCAGATGCTGTAACATAACATATTTACCCCATACCTCTCAGGAATAATACAGGGACAACACAAATAGACGAAAGTGAGTGTAATAAGAGAAATACAGTAGAAGTATGTACATCCAAACTAAGGGCCTCATTACGACCCTGGCGGCCGGCGGTAAGCTGGCGGTAACACCGCCAACAGGCTGGTGGTGTTACTCCAGCTATTATGACCGTGGCGCAATAGCCACGGCCATACCGCCGGCCCCTCCACTATACCGCCAGACGAAAGCACCTCTGCCCTGGGTATTATGAGTCCCCGACCGCCAGCCTGGCCACGGCGGTAAACACCGTGGACAGTGTTACCGTCCGCTGGCCCAGTAGTAAAGTCATAATAGGGAGCCAGAATTACTGGCGGTATTCTGTCTCCGGCAGCCTCGGCGGTCTTTTTAAAAGACCGCTGAGGTTGTAATGAGGGCCTAAATGTTTATATATTTACAAATCAAGGGACACTGCCCAGTCCTCAATGTTCGTGGGTCACAGGGCCACATTAGAAGGTCCAAGGCCCCACTTGACTCCTGCAACAGCACGGAGAGAACACTGCAGGGGCATCAGTTTGAAAATAGGCAGGCACCTCAGGGGGAACCGGGAACAGGAGGCACCTCATCCGGCAGATGGAACAACACCACTGGTACTGGAGGGGGCAACATGCCCTGTGCTTGGTCCAGGGGAGTGCAAGGCCACAGTCTCCCAAGGGGGTGATTTGCCCACATGCTCTGGAGGGGGCAACATGCCCATTGCACTGTCCTGGGGAGTGCAAGGCCACAGTCTCTCAAGTGGGTGTCTTTCCCACTGGTTCTGGAGGGGTCATCATGACCTGTGATGCAGATCTTGGGGAGTGAAAGGTCACAGTCTCTCAGCTGGGTGTCATACCCACAAGATTTGCATGGGGCAGGCTGCACAACAGCCCATGGACGCAGGACTACAGACTGTCCGCCGGCAGTGATGGCTGCTCAATGGTGGTGATGCTGATGCTGATGCTGCCACTGGTGGTGGGGGGAGGCTCCAGCCCATCTCCTGGAGCCTCGGACGGCTGCCCACTGCTGGTGGTCATTCTGGTGGTGGTGGGGGAGGCTCCAGACCATCCCCTGCAGCCTCGGGCGGCTGCCCACTGGTGCTGTTGCTGCTGGTGGTGGTGCTGGTGGTGGTGCGGGAGGCTCCAGCCCATCCCCTGCAGCCTTGGATGGCTGCCCACTGCTGGTGGTGGTGCTGGTGGTGGTGCTGGGGTGATGCTGGTGGTGGAGGGAGGCTCCAGCCCATCCCCTGCAGCCTCGGATGGCTGCACCACCATGGTTGGTGGTGTGGGCTCCGACTGAGTCCCAGCACCAGGCCCCTTGCCCTTCCTGGCAACAGCTGGGGCTGGCTCCTTGCCCTTCCTGGCAGCAGCTGTGAATGGCTCCTTGCCCTTCCTGGCAGCAGCTGGGGCTGCCACCTAGCCCTTCCTGGCAGCAGCTGGGGCTGGCTCCTTGCCCTTCCTGCCAGCAGCTGGGGGTGGTACCTTGACCTTCATGGTAGCAGCTGGGGAGGGCTTCTTGCCCTTCCTGGCAGCACTTGGGGCAGGCACCCTTTCCGTGTGGCTGCCTGGTGCCCAGGGTCCTTTCCCCCACGAGTTGCTGTGGACACTACGAGGCCCGTGGACTGGATGGCTGAGGTGCTTGCCTGGGTTTTACACACCCTGGTCAGCAGTGAAGAACAGGAGGAGGGGTAGGGAAGAGGTCAATGGCGGAGAGGAAAAGCTTCTTAGGGACATTGGGGCGGGAAGAGGGAGAAGGTCTGGGAGTGGAGGAAGAGGGAATGATTGTAGAAGGTGTCTGTCTGCTGTGTTTGAGTGCATGGGCTGGATGCTGTAGGGAGGTGGAAGGTTGCTGGGTGTCTGAGTGCTTGCGTTTGTGTACTTTGGGAGGAGGGGGCACAGACACAGTGGGAGAGGACTCAGGGGACGTGTGTATGGCTGTTGGGGTGGTGACTGCCAGTGAGGTGTGTGTTCTGATAGGTATGCTGGTGATGGAGGTAGTGGATGAGGATGCAGTGCATGCAGGTGTGAGTGTAGACGCAACTGGGAGGAGGTGGACGAGGAGGAGGAGGGGTCTACAGTGAAGGCAGTGGATGTTGGTATGTCTGCATCTGGATGGTGTTTGTGTGAGTGCCTGTGGGATGAGGTGTGGTGCCTCTGTTTGCCTTTGCCACTCTTGTGTGTTGTCCTGTGTGCATGCTCGTATGCCTGTGTGCTTGGGATAGGTTGGGGATGAGGGGAATGGGATTGGGTAGAGGAAGTTGGGGGGGAGGTGTAAACAGGGACAATGGCTGCCATCAGAGAGGAGGCCAGAGCCTGGATTGATCTCTGTTGGGCCGCCAAGCCAGTGTGAATGCCCTCCAGAAAGTCATTTGTCTGTTGCATTTGGGCTGCCAGCCCCTGGATGGCATTCACAATGGTTGACTGCCCAACAAAGATGGACTGCAGGAGGTCAATAGCCTCCTCACTCAGGGTAGCAGGGCTAACTGGAGCAGGGCCTGAGGTGCCTGGGGCGAAGTAGATGCCCACCCTCCTGGGTGAGCGGGCACCGGCAACTCGCTGAAGGGCTGCTGGGAAGGTGGTGCTGGTACTGGGGGTGGCGGGTGTACCTGTAGTTGGGGTGGGCACAGAGGTGTCCTCCCCGACCACCAGGGAGCTTCCATCAGAGGAGGTATCCGTGTCCGAACTGTCCCCTCCAGTCTCTGCCATGGTGCTCCCCTTGCCCTCCATCCCACTGGTGCCCTCACCGTTGGTGGACTCTGCCTGCTGGGTCCTGTGGGATGCAGCACCCTCTGTCACCAGTGCCTCTGGTCCTCCGACAGATGATGCTAATGCACATAAGGACAGGATGACAAAACAAAAAGGGGGGGAGAGACAAAGAATACACTTGGTCAATGGCTGCACCTATACCACCGATGGCGTACACAGCACCCTCACACACAGGGAACAGCCCTACGCACTATGCAATGAACTACCAGTATCAATGCTAGTCACCAGGGCATGGGGAGGGACACATACCGCCAACTGCAGCATACCTGGGACACACCCCTGCCCAGAAGTGTATGCTTACTAGCTGGGTTGGAGCAAATTCACATTAGATCCCTGCCCAACATGGGACCTACTCTGCAGTGTCAGGCCTGGCCTCGGGCACCCACAGACACATATCCCCCACCCAGATACCACCCCACCAGGTGTAAGTAGTAATGATGGGCACTGTACTCACCCTCTTGTGGCTGTTGTGATGCCCTCAAGCGCCCATCCAGCTCCGGATAGGCCACCGCCAGTATGCAGCCATCAGGGGGGTCAAGGTTCGACGGGCACCCCTTCCTCATTGGAAGGCCATCCCCAGCTGGGCCTCTGCCCTCTTCCATGCCCAGCGTCTCAGGTCCTCGCACCGTTTCTGACAGTGGGTGCTCCACCTGCTGTAGACCCCCAGGGTCTGCACGTCCTTGGCGATGGCACGCCATATACCCTTTTTGTGATGGGCGCTGATCTGCAGAGAAATACAACCAGGGAAAGGTATTAGTAAGACTGTCCTGCCTGTTAACCTCATGGGCCACCAGACCCCTTCCCATCCCCATTTGCACAGACATGGCCCAGCACACGAGCTGCACACTGCCCAGGGCCCATCCCCCAACCCCCCAAACACAAGGCCTTCACCCACTCCACTCCATGCATTCATGTCCCATGCATTGTGCTGACAGTGTACTCACCTGTTGGTCTGGGGGCCCAAACTGCAGTCCGTACTGGTGTAGGACCCCATCCATTAGTCTCTCCAACTCCGCCGAGGTGAAGGCAGGGGCCATTCCCCGTCACGTGGGTCATGGTAGGTTCCAGACACAGGTCACAGCAGCACATGCAGTGTAGGTCCTCTCCTGTTGAAGGTCAGTTAGAAAGTGAGTGAACAGATACAAAATGGCAGTGACATTCGCGTACATCACCATTGGCCACTGTTCCCCCATAGGACCCAATGATAACCACTGAGGAGTTGCACGGCGTTTCCCGACGGCCTCCTGCAACGGCGCACAGCATCAGCAGAATTACCTCACTTCCACCTGTTCCTCCATACAAGACAGGTAAATGCCATTTCGGGGGCTGGGGGGGCAGGCCATGGATCGTAATTACGTCACAGATCACATATGTACATACAGGACACATGCCAATAATAAATGTATAAATCACATCATGCATTGAACTGTAGTGGCTACAATGTACAGATTGTGACTGGCTCCTCACTCTTTTGTCCCATAGATTGCAACCGCTGCGGATGAATAGGAGATGGAAACATCACCCTGTGTACAGACCCCTGGTGGACTTGGCAACAATGGAGGACAGGCACATTATCTTCACCTACAGACTTGACAGGGCCACAATCACAGAGCTGTGTGCCCAACTGGAGCCTGACCAGATATCTGCTATCCGTCACCTCACTGGGATCACCGCTGTTGTGCAAGTCCTATCTGTGTTCCATTTCCTGGCAACTGGTTCTTTCCAAGTGACAGTGGTCTTGGCAGCAGGAATGTCGCAGCCAATGTTCTCAACAGTGCTGACCAGAGTGTTGGCTGCACTGAATAAACACATGTGCAGCTACATTGGTTTCCCCCAGGTGGAGGATTTGGCCACAGTGAAGGCTGACTTCTATGCAATGGTACATATCCCCAACATAATTGGGGCGATTGATGAGACACATATTGCAGTCCCCCCCCCCCGCCCGGCAAAATGAACAGGTCTTCAGAAATCGAAAAAGTTTTCACTCGATCAATGTCCAAATGGTGAGTTTGGCGGACCAGTACATCTCCCATGTCATTGCTAAGTATCCAGGCTTGGTGCATGATGCTTTTATCCTGAGTAATAGCAGTATCCCAAATGTGATGGCCCAACTACAGAGGCACAGAGTGTAGCTAATAGGTGAGCCTTGGTTCCCACCCAGTGGATGTGGGTGTATGGGTATGGTGTGGGCCATAAGGGTTAGTGTGTGGCTAACAGTTGTCCCTCAATATTTGCAGGTGACTCAGGTTACCCCAACCTATCATGGCTACTGACCCCTGTGAGGAATCACAGGACAAGGGCTGAGGAACGTTACAATGAGGCACATGGGCGAAGAAGAAGGATCATTGAACATACATTTTGCCTCCTGAAGGCCAGGTTTCGGTGCCTCCATCTAACAGGTGGATCCGTGTGCTACTCACCCAAGAATGTCTACCAGATAATCGTGGCATGCTGCATGTTGCGTAACCTTGCCTTGAGATGCCACGTGCCTTTTCTGCCGGAGGAGGAGGCTGGAGATGGCCGTGTGGCAGCAGTGGACCTTTTGGACAGTGAAGATGAGGAGGAAGAGGATGAGGATGAGGACAACAGAACTGCAGTGATTAGACAATACTTCCAATGACACACAGGAAAGTCAGTGTAACTTCACATTTCATTGACAGTTTTTTGTTTCACATTGTCACTGGCAGGCTGT
Organism: Pleurodeles waltl; assembly: GCF_031143425.1. NCBI lineage: Eukaryota > Metazoa > Chordata > Amphibia > Caudata > Salamandridae > Pleurodeles > Pleurodeles waltl. The sequence continues at coordinate 794,359,801 of NC_090443.1, forward strand.
TAATTCCCACTTCTATGCCAACTCACTGTACCCTTTGGCAACTCTTTTTACAGATGTTGGTGCCCCACTATCGCTCCTGGTGTGATCACTGCAGCCAACTGCAGGTTTATCCTATGTATACATTACTGTACAGTTGAATTGCAATGTTTAAATCTTGTTTAACAAATACATACTTAAATCATTTGACATATTCCATACTTGTATTTTTTTCAAAGTGTGTTTATTGCAGTGCTCAGAAGAAAAGTGGGAAGTGCAATGAGCTGGGGTGATGATGGAGGAAAGTCCAGGGTAGAGTCCAGTCTATTTGTAGCACAGGTGCATTGTACAAGGGGGCATAGGAAGAGGAGCAATGGCAGTTCAAGGTGGACAGGGTGATAGAGTGGGACACAAGGGTGACAAACAGGAGAGTCTTATTTCCTGGCGGGGGTCTTGGCAATAGACTCTGGCTTCTGCCTGGATAGCAGGGAACGTTTCTGGGGTGTTTCTCCTTCTGCAGAAGGAGGGGTGCTTGGGGCCTGTTGGTCCTCTGGCAGGGCCTCCTGTCCACTAGCGGCAGTGGAGGTGGAGGGCTGTTCAATAGTCTGGCTAGTGGCAGGGGCCCGTTGGTGTGACACTGTCTCCCTCATAATGTTGGCCATGTCTGCCAGCACCCCTATAATGGAGACCCTTCAAGTCCTCCCTGATCCCCTGGTACTGTCCCGCCTGCAGCTGCATTTTCTCCTGCACGTTGTCCAGGATCTAGCCCAGCGTATCCTGGGAATGTTGGTATGCTTCCAGGATCTCGGTCAGTGCCTCCTGGAGAGTCGGTTCCCTGGGCCTGTCCTCCCCCAGTGCACTGCACTCCGCCCAGCTTCCCGGTTGTCCTGTGCCTCTGTCCCCTGAACCGTGTACCCACTGCCACTGACCCCAGGTCCATGATCGCCATGTGTTTGTGGGGTTGCCTGGGGTCCCTGTAGTGGTTGACACACTGCTGATTGACGTGTCCTGGGGACAGTGGCATGGGCCCGCTGAGTGGGTGCTGTGCTGGTGTTTCCTGAGGAGGGAGGCTCTGTAGTGGGATGGGACTGTGGCAGGGGAACCGACTGTCCAGAGGTCCCTGATGGGCCAGGTTGGTCTCCGTGATCCAGGCGTGCAGAGCTGCTGTCATCATTGTGGGCCTCTTCTCTGGGTTGAATGGATGTAGCTGGCACCTCCTCTCCGGTGACTTTGAGCATGGGACCTGTGGGGGTGCAAATGCATTGTTAACGTATCTGCGTGTGCCATCTTGTGCATGGTTGTGTTTCCCTGTATGATTGTGATTTCCCTGTCAGCTTGGTCTTGTGTGAGTGGTGATTTTGTGGGCTGAGTGAGTCTCTCTACTGGGCATGCTTTGGTGATGGGTGTCCATGCAGGTCTGTGATGGGTGTCCATGCATTGGTGTCCATGCATTGGTGTTGCATGCAGGGCTTGGTATTGGAATGGGTGGGTTCTGATAGTGAGGTATATGTGATGTGGTGCAGTGATGGGGGTGAGGGTGGGGGTAGGAGTTTTTGATTGCATGCAGGTAGGGTGCTGGGGATAAAGTAGTAAAGATTTGACTTACCAGAGTCCAGTCCTCCTGCTACTCCTGCTAGGCCCTCAGGATGCATGATCGCCAAGACTTGCTCCTCCCATGTTGTTAGTTGTGGGGGAGGAGGTGGGGGGCCACGCCAGTCCTCTGTGTGGCCACCTGGTGTCTTGCAACCACGGAACGCACCTTCCCCCGTAGGTCGTCCACCTCTTTCTGATGTCATCCCTGGTTCTTGGGTGCTGTCCCACGGCATTGAACCTGTCCACGATTCTCCGCCATTGCTCCATCTTCCTTGCAATGGATGTCTGCTGCACCTGTGATCTGAATAGCTGTGGCTCTACCCGGATGATTTCCTCGACCATGACCCTTAGCTCCTCCTCTGAACACCTGGGGTGTCTTTGGGGTGCCATGGATGTGGTGCGAGTGATATGTGTGAGGATGTGTGGGGTGATGTGTAGGGTGATGTGTTGGGGTGTATGCTGTGATGTGCGTGGATGGTGTATGGGTGATGGTGTTCTGTGCCTCTGATGCAGTGGGTGCTCCTGGCTTTTTCATTGAAAGGGTTGTGGGTAATGTGGGTGTGTGTTTTATAGTGGTGTGAGTATGTGGGTGTGGTGTGTATGTGTGTCAGGTGTATGTAGTTTGAATTGCCCAATGCGGTGTAGTTTTGGAAGTGTGTGTGTATTTTGAGCGCATCAGTGTGTACCGCCAATGGTTTACCGCGGTTGAAAGACCGCAGCGGTGATTCGTGGGTCATGATACTGTGGGCATATTCCTGTTGGCGTAACGGTGTGTGTTTTGCTATCGCCAGTTTATCACTGACCTTTGGGCTGCGGACTTGTGTGGGTGTCTGTATTGTGCCGGAATTCTCAGTGTGGGTGATAATACCTGTGCCGGAATACCTCCCCGGGCACGGTATGTTGGCGGCCATCAGCACGGTGGTAGGCGGCATTTACCGCCACGGTTGTAATGAGGCCCATAGTTTTTACACAGTACAGCTCTACCAGTGTTGACATATGGAAGCCACTGCTACCTCCTCATTTGTCTTCCTTTTCATAGTCCTTACTGGTGAGAGAAGGTCTTCTGGTACAGAAATGGATTTCCTATTCAAGCAAAAGTACAAAACACAAACTACAAGTATGACCAGATTCCTCCTCCTGTTGTTTAGTATACAGAGGAATTGGTCATACATTTATTCTTCTTTTTACATTTCTGGATTATCAAGTGGATTTCATTTGGTGTCTCCCAGTGATTATGGTATTTTTATTTAGGTTTCACTTTAGCAAGCTTCTTTGACAAATGCTTATCCTATTCTGTTGTGTAGTGGAGATGTTGGTCAGTAGCATCTAGCTATAGCGAACAAGCCACAAGTTTTAAGTTTCCCCATATTGGTACTCTGCAGAGTGAACTGACTGTCTGACCAGCAGAAGCATTCTGATGCAGAGAAGATGTGGCGTATTTCCAAATCCAGGCCTGTTCCAGTGGTCCATTTATAGCCCTAAGCTCAAGTTTGGGATGTTGTTTCTGCCTCTTTGGTGGTCTGTGGTCTTGACAGGAAATGAGGAATACAGGATTTGGTTGTCAAGCAATGCTTCAAGCAGGAAGTGACTAACAACAAGATGTAGGCCCTCATTTTGACAATCGCAGTAAAAACCGACTACGGCCACGGCTACCAGCCGCCAAAAGACCATCACCGCGGTTACCAGCCGTCCGCCGTATTATGACCACAGCTGGATTTCCACCAGAAGGATGGCGGAAATCCATCTGTGGCCATGCTGGCGGATGGTGGTAAGGTGGCGCTGCTGCCACCAGCAGCGCCACGCCAGTACACCACCACCAGCCGTATTATGACCCATAATATGGCGTGGCAGTGTTCTGCTGGCGGACGCTGCTGGTGGCAGCAGCGCCCCATCCTGTCTCCGGCCGGAGGACTCCCTGAACTCAGGTCAGTCAAGTCTCCGACAGGGTAGGGGGTTGGGGGGTTGTGTGTGTGTATGGGGGTGCGTGTGGATGCAGGTGTGTGTTGCGTGTTGGATGCAACTGTGCATGTATGGAGGTGTGAGTGTGTGTATGTTGTGTTTCGTGACTGCGTGTCTGCTTGTATGTTTGCAAGTGTGTGCGGGTGTGTGTGAGTGGATGTATGCATGCATGGATGTTTGTGGGAAAAGGGTGTGTGTATGTGTGTGTTTGTGTGAAGGGGGCGTGAATGTAGGGGGTTGGGGGGTCTTTGGAGAGGTGGGGGTAGGGGGTAACTGGAGAGGGAGGGGAGGAGACCCCTATCAGTGACAGGGAAGGGATTATCTGTCACTGATAGTGCCTACCGCCATGGTTTTCGTGGCGGTAAGGAAGCCACAAAACCAGGGTGGTAGGCAGGGTCATAATCCTGCAGGCGGTACAGTGACAGCCGCCGGGCTGGAGATGGATATCTCCAGTCCAGGTGCTGTTACCGCCGTGGTGGTCGGAGTGGTACACTGTGAGAAAGTAGCCTCTTTCTAGCCTTGTTACCCCCACTTTTGGCCTGTTTGTGAGTATGTGTCAGGGGGTTTTCACTGTCTCACTGGGATCCTGCTAGCCAGGGCCCAGTGCTCATAGTGAAAACCCTATGTTGTCAGTATGTTTGTTATGTGTCACTGGGACCCTGCTAGCCAGGACCCCAGTGCTCATAAGTTTGTGGCCTATATGTGTTCCCTGTGTGATGCCTAACTGTCTCACTGAGGCTCTGCTAACCAGAACCTCAGTGGTTATGCTCTCTCTGCTTTCCGAATTTGTCACTAACAGGCTAGTGACTAAATGTACCAATTCACATTGACATACTGGTACACCCATATAATTCCCTAGTATATGGTACTGAGGTACCCAGGGTAATGGGGTTCCAGGAGATCCCTATGGGCTGCAGCATTTATTTTGCCACCCATAGGGAGCTCTGACAATTCTTACACAGGCCTGCCAATGCAGCCTGAGTGAAATAACGTCCACGTTATTTCACAACCATTTACCACTGCACTTAAGTAACTTATAAGTCACCTATATGTCTAACCTTCACCTAGTGAAGGTTGGGTGCAAAGTTACTTAGTGTGTGGGCACCCTGGCACTAGCCAAGGTGCCCCCATATTGTTCAGGGCAAATTCCCCGGACTTTGTGAGTGCGGGGACACCATTACACGCGTGCACTGTACATAGGTCACTACCTATGTACAGCGTCACAATGGTAACTCCGAACATGGCCATGTAACATGTCTAAGATCATGGAATTGTCACCCCAATGCCATTCTGGCATTGGGGGGACAATTCCATGATCCCCCAGGTCTCTAGCATAGTACCCGGGTACTGCCAAACTGCCTTTCCGGGGTCTCCACTGCAGCTGCTGCTGCTGCCAACCCCTCAGACAGGTTTCTGCCTTCCTGGGGTCCAGGCAGCCCTGGCCCAGGAAGGCAGAACAAAGGACTTCCTCTGAGAGAGGGTGTAATACCCTCTCCCTTTGGAAATAGGTGTGAGGGCTGGGGAGGAGTAGCCTCCCCCAGCCTCTGGAAATGCTTTGATGGGCACAGATGGTGCCCATCTCTGCATAAGCCAGTCTACATCGGTTCAGGGATCCCCCAGCCCTGCTCTGGTGCAAAACTGGACAACGGAAAGGGGAGTGACCACTCCCCTGACCTGCACCTCCCAGGGGAGGTGCCCAGAGCTCCTCCAGTGTGTCCCAAACCTCTGCCATCTTGGAAACAGAGGTGTTTGTGGCACACTGGACTGCTCTGAGTGGCCAGTGCCAGCAGGTGATGTCAGAGGCTCCTTCTGATAGGCTCTTACCTCTCTTGGTAGCCAATCCTCCTTCCTAGGTAGCCAAACCTCCTTTTCTGGCTATTTATGGTCTCTGCTTTGGGGATCACACCAGATAACGAATGCAAGAGCTCATCAGAGTTCCTCTGCATCTCCCTCTTCACCTTCTGCCAAAGGATAGACCGCTGACTGCTCAGGGCGCCTGCAAAACTGCAACAAAGTAGTAAGACGACTACTAGCAACCTTGTATCGCTTCATCCTGCCGGCTTTCTCGACTGTTTCCAGGTGGTGCATGCTCTGGGGGTAGCCTGCCTCCTCTCTGCACCAGGAGCTCTGAAGAAATCTCCTGTGGGTCGACGGAATCTTCCCCCTGCAAACGCAGGCACCAAAAGACTGCATCACTGGTCCTCTGGGTCCCCTCTCAGCATGACGAGCGTGGTCCCTGGAACTCAGCAACTCTGTCCAAGTGACTCCCACAGTCCAGGGACTCTTCAGTCCAAGTTTGGTGGAGGTAAGTCCTTGCCTCCCCACGCTAGACTGCATTGCTGGGTACCGCGTGATTTGCAGCTGCTCCGGCTCCTGTGCACTCTTCCAGGATTTCCTTCATGCACAGCCAAGCCTGGGTCCCTGACACTCTAACCTGCAGTGCACAACCTTCTGAGTTGTCCTCCAGCGTCGTGGGACTCCCTTTTGTGACTTCGCGTGGACTCCAGTTCACACTTCTTCCAAGTGCCTGTTGAGGTACTTCTGCGGGTGCTGCCTGCTTTTGTGAGGGCTCCCTGAGTTGCTGGATGCCCCCTCTGTCTTCTCCTCCAAGCGGCGACATCCTGGTCCCTCCTGGGCCACAGCAGCACCCAAAAACCTCTACTGCAATCCTTGCAGCTAGCAAGGCTTGTTTTAAGTCTTTCTGCATGAGAACACCTCTGCAAGCTTCATCGCGACGTGGGACATCCATCCTCCAAAGGAGAAGTTCCTAGTCCTTTTTTTTCTTGCAGAACTCCAAGCTTCTTCCAACAGGTGGCAGCTCCATTGCACCCTCAGCTGGCATTTCCTGGGCTCCTGCCCACTCTCGACACTGTCGCGACTATTGGACTTGGTCCCCTTGTCTTACAGTTACTCAGGTCTGGAAATCCACTGTTGTTGTATTGCTGGTGTTTGTTCTTCCTGCAGAATCCCCCTATCATGAATTCTGTGCTCTCTTTGGGTAGTAGGTGCACTTTACACCTACCTTTCAGGGTCTTGGGGTGGGCTATTTTTCTAACCCTCACTGTTTTCTTACAGTCCCAGCGACCCTCTACAAGCTCATGTAGGTTTGGGGTCCATTCGTGGTTAGCATTCCACTTTTGGAGTATATGGTTTGTGTTGCCCCTATACCTATGTGCTCCTATTGCAATCTATTGTAACTTTACACTGCTTGCATTACGTTTCTTACTATTACCTGCATAATTTTGGTTTGTGTATATATATCTTGGTTATATATCTTATCCTCATACTGAGGGTACTCAGTGAGATACTTTTGGCATATTGTCATAAAAATAAAGTACCTTTATTTTTAGTACTTGTGTATTGTGTTTTCTTATGATATTGTGCATATGACACCAGTGGTATAGTAGGAGCTTTACATGTCTCCTGGTTCAGCCTAAGCTGCATTGCCATAGCTACCTTCTATCAGCCTTAGCTGCTAGAAACACCTCTACTACACTAATAAGGGATAACTGGACCTGGCACAAGGTGTAAGTACCTCTGGTACCCACTACAAGCCAGGCCAGCCTCCTACATACACTGGCCGGTTGGTTTCAGCCAACCCGCCAATGTCCTAATATGGCGGGAAGTACCATCAGCCTGTTGGCAGTACTTCCCACCATATTACTGCTGACCGCCGGGGTCGTAATGACCCCCAATATTCTGTGTTGCATGTAAGATGTTTCTTTATTGAATATGGCTTATCGTCCTTTGACAATTGAACTGACTTGCAATTGATACTATATTTGCAAGCTTTACATGTGCCACATGTATAAAAGCCCACGGTCCTCAGCTGATCACTTGTTGTACCTGATTGGGCTAGGTTCTCATACAGCATGTCTTTCAAAGACATACCTATCCTAAATGTGATTTGTGGTACGTCTCCCACGTATTTTACAAGATGTTCTTCTGACCTCAAATTCTCCCAGATCTTCCTAATGCTTTGTTTAACCTCCCAGACCTGACTGTGAAAAGAGGTGATGAATCTAACTAGATGAGGTCTTTCCTTCTGTTTGTTCCTTGGAACAAACTTCTTCTCTTGACCTTGTCACAAGCCTGTTTTATCGTGTTGTTTGAGTAACCTCTTTCCAAAATACTTTGTTTCATGATACTTATTACCGCTTGGAAAGTCTTTTCTGAACTACAGTTTCTTCTGGCTCTTAACAGTTTTCTAGATGGAATTCTCTCAATTAGATTCCTGCGATGACAACAATCCACATGTTGCAGGCTATTGCCAGCTGTCGAAAAAGGTTACTTTGCAATTTGTAATTGCTTACTTCTAGATGTAAATCAAGAACCTCTATTTTTGTTTTAGGGATCTCACTGGTAAATTTTAAATTTATTGAATTATCATTTAACACATCTTCAAAATCCTGCGCTTCTTCTCTGTCACCCTTCCAAATGCAAAAGATATCATCTATATAGCGCACCCAGAGGACGACATGCTTGTCAAATTGATGGATGTTGTAGACAAACTGTTCCTCGCACCAGCCCAAGTAGAGACCCACGTAGCTGGGAATGAAACAGGTCCTGATCGCCATCCCCTGGGTTTGCCTAAAGATGTCTTTATTAAAAATTAAAAAAATATTTGTCAAGCATGCAATCATCATTTCCAACAACATTTCGGTATGATACAGATATGACAGTGACCGTGCTCTTAGAAAATGTCTACAGGCTTTCACTCCTAAATCATGCAGGATACACGTGTATAGACTATTCACATCAAAGCATAACAACCAGTACTGTTCATCCCAAATGATGCCATCAATGCTTCTTAAAAAATCACCAGTGTCCTCAATGTATGAAGTAATAAATTGCACAAAAGGCCTTAAAAAGAAATCAACATATTTAGAGGTATTTTCAAACATACTTCCTCTTGAAGAGACAATGGGTCTCCCGGGGGGATTCATACGATTTTTGTGAAATTTACGGACTGCCAATTTCATGAAATCACATCTGAGAAATGGATATTCTTCATACCCAAGCACATTTAACCCTTTCGACACATTCAATTTCTCTCTATGGGCCAGATGTATGATTCTGGCCCAGTGCGATTCGGTAATTGCGATTTTTAAGAAATCGCTATTACCGACTCGCAAAGGGCCATGTATCACATTTGCGAATCGGTAATAGCGATTTCTTAAAAATCGCAAATGCAATTACTGAATCGCAAATTGCGATACTGGCCCCATTCGCAGCTATGGGCCTGTTGGCCCATAGCCGCGAATTTTTTGCATTTCCAAAATTGCGATTTCTGAACCAGAAATCGCAATTTTGGAAATGCAAAAGGGCAGGGTGCTGGGGGCCTAAGGCCCCCTCTCCTGCACCCCAATTATTATTTTTTAACATGTAAAGTACACACATGCCAAAAGGGCATGTGTGTTTTACATGTTACATTTAAAAATGCAGTTTTACTGCATTTTTCATTTTTGCACCAGGTTACCACCTGGTTGCAGACCATGGTATTTTTCATGTGCAAAATACCATTCTGCGAAAAATCACACTTTGCGATTATTTGCAGAATTGCCTTGCGACCTGGATTTTGCGAATCGCAACTTGCGATTGGCAAAATCCAGGTCGCAATGCAAAAAATCGAAATTTTTGCAATTTCTATTTTGTGGTCTGCGAATGCCTTTGATGCATTGCAGACCACTATTTTGCACTCGCAAACGGCCGATTTTGCCGTTTGCGATTGCAAATATTTTTGATACATCTGGCCCTATATTCCTTATTTGCCATCTCATATTCAGCCCTTGCTAATAACTCATATCTCTCAGTATCCTATAATTGTCTTTGCCCCTCCTGCAAATATACATCCAGTGGCCAAACCACTACAACATAACATTTATCACATTTCTTTATGACTATATATTTGTTGTTTCATGAATCCCTTTTCTTTTCAGTTCTTTTGAATTCCCTAATCATACATTTCTCAAAAAATCAATAAAATTATTATTCACAATTTGTGGCATGAACACTGATTTAGTTCTAAAACCAGTAATCCCACCACAGTCCAAATCAAGATCAATCCCCTCCTTAATCAAATTAGAGTGTTTCCAGAATGTTTAAATCCACCTTTATTTTTCCTTGAGGGAACCTGAGCTCTTTTCTGACCATCATTCATGGCAAAACCAGAAGTAAAAGCAATGCCACTAAGTAGGATCCAGTAAAGGAGCTTGCCTCATGGTACAGAATCATGATGGATTAAATCCACCAAATGATTCATACTGCAGTGGAGATAGCATTTGCTGCAGGGGGAGTCCTTCCCCTCCCAAGGCTTCAAGATTGTCTACTCCTCCCTGAGAGTTGTGAGGGGTGATGAGAATGACAAGATCCAGGAGTGTTCTGTGCAAGGTCAAGAACTGCAGCACTCAAGGGACAATGGGGGTCATTCTGACCTCGGCGGGAAAAGGCTCTTACCACCGGTCAGAAGATCGCCATTCTACCGCCGCGGCCGCGGTAAACCGCCACGATCATTCTGACCCACAACTGCCAAACCACCAAAAACCCGACATCCACGGAAGGCCGCCTCATCAGCGGTCAGCGATAAACTGGAGATGACCAAACCTCCACCGTCACGCCAACACAAACACGCCCATGCCATTACGACCCACGAATCCACGCGGCGGTCTTTCAACCGCGGTATTCCATTGGCGGTACACACCGCCACGCTCAAAATACACACACCCATACAAAACACAGCCACATTGGACAATTCAAAATACACACACCTGAGACACATACACACACCACTCCCACACTCCCATCACCATATAAAACACACACCCACATCACCCACAAACCCCCCCAAATCGAAATTCAGAGACAAGGCGCAATACACAGAGAGAGAGCACAGGGAACGCAAACCACAACACACACAGGAACCCAACATCATCACCCACACCACATCTACGCACACATCACCACACACCACCACTCACATCACCACAAACACCACCCCACACCTCATCCACACCACCCCATGGCACCCCAAAGACACCCCAGGTTTTCGGACCAAGAACTCAGGGTCATGGTGGAGGAAATAATTAGGGTAGAGCCCTAGCTCTTCGCCACACAGGTGCAGCACACCACAATAGCCAGGAAGGCGGAGCTATGGCAAAGGATCGTCGACAGGGTCAACGCTGTGGGACAGCATCCCAGAAATCGGGAAGACATCCGAAAGCACTGGAACGACCTACGGGGGAAGGTGCGGTCGATGGTGTCAAGACACAACATCGCTGTACAGAAGACTGGCGGCGGACCCCCACCCACTCCACCCAAATTCACAGCATGGGAGCAAGAGGTCTTGAACATCCTGCATCCTGAGGGCCTCGCTGGAGTAGGCGGAGGAATGGACTCTGGTAAGTCTAATCTCAACTACTTCACCCCCCAACCACCAGCATGCTAACCCACACCCCCACCCTCACCCCCAACCCCCGCACACATCCTCCCTGCCAATGTCTCACCAGCACAACCCACCCAACACAGCACCAATCCCTGAATGCCACCACAAACCATGGACACCCATCACCTAAGCATGACCACTGCACATACCCATCCCCCCCACAAACCACCCTCACAACTCCTCCCACAAGGGAATGCCAGCACTGGGGGACAAGGGCACCCACAAATCGCACGCCATGGCACACACAGAAGCAATAACCATACTCTTTTACCCCTGCAGGGCCCGAACGCCAACACACCGGCCAGGAGGGTCCAGATTTGTCCATCCCACCCCCAGAACAGGCCCCCAGTGATGACAGCAGCTCTGTCGACCTAGAACCTGATGACCAGCCCGCACCATCGGGGACCTCTGGACAGTCGGTTCCCCACACACAGACACAGGCCACAGCAGACCCAACCCCCTCTGGGAATACCAGCACAGCTCCCACCCAGCGGGCACATGCCTCTGTCTCCAGGACACATCAATCAGCGGTGTGTCCGCCACTACAGGGCACCCAGGCTGACCCACCACCCCAACAACAACAGGGACCTGGGGGCAGTGGTAGTGGGCACACCGTCCAGGGGACAGAGGCCCGGGGAAACAGGGGAACTGGGAGGGCTGCTGTGCGAGAGGGGGGGGACCGGCCCAGGGAACCCACTCTCCAAGAGGCCCTCACCACCATCATGGGAGCATACCACCACTCCCAGGAGACGATGGCGACGGTACTGGCCAGGTTCCAGGAGATCCAGGCACAGCAGGAGGAACGGTACATGGGGTTCAGAGACGAACTCAGGAACATCGGTTCCGCAATGGGGACCATCGTCCTGGCCCTCAACCAGATAGTCACCACATTGCGGGACCATGTGGCACCCCAAAGGGCCCCTGTCACTAGCCCGGACCACGAACAGCCTACCACCTCCGCCGGCGCTAGTGGACAGGAGGCCCCCACACAACGACAGGCCACCAGAACCCCACCTCCTGCTGAAGATCAACCACCCCGCAAGCGGAACCTGAGATCACACAAGAAGACAGAGTAGGATGCCAAGACCCCCGCCAGCATAAGATACCCCCTGATGTCATCCCACTGTCCCACATTGTCACCCTGTCAAACCTTAAACAGCCCCTGCTCCATCCTTCCACAGGCATATGGACAATGCACCTGTGAGACTGAGAACTGGACTCTGCCATGGACATTACTCCACCCCCACCCATCACCGTTTTACTATCATGGACCTATATGCAGCACTTAAAGTAAATCACCAATTGCACTTCAAAAATCAGGAGTCTGCTTGTATTCTTAACAAATGTATTACACATAACGGTGCAATAATGTTCAGTTACATTGTGATGACAACATACCAATGTCAATAAGCATTAGTCCATGGGCAAACAAAGCAGAAGTCACGCTGTGGGTCATACAGCTCTGAAAAGGGAAGGGAAAGTCAAAAATCAGTTAAAAGGAACTGGGGGGAAACACAGAAAGTAGAGATGCAGGAGGCCAGAAGTAAATGTAAAATGGCGTGGGTGATTCTTACCTGTGTGCTACTGAAAATACTGTTGTATAACTGTGTCCCTGTTGTCCGTGTCGTCCCCGTCGTCTTCCTCCTCTTCACTCTCCACAGGCTCCACAGGCTCCACAGCTGCTACAACACCACCATCTGGACCATCGTCCTGCAGGAAAGGCACCTGGCGTCGCAATGCAAGATTGTGAAGCATACAACAGGCCACGATGATATGACACACCTTCTTTGGTGAGTACATTAGGGATCCACCTGTCATATGCAGGCACCTAAACCTGGCCTTCAGGACCCTGAAGGTCCGTTCTATAATCCTCCTAGTTCGCCCATGTGCCTCATTGTACCGTTCCTCTGCCCTGGTCCGGGGATTCCTCACTGGGGTCAATAGCCAAGGCAGGTTGGGGTAACCAGAGTCACCTATTAGCCACACACGGTGTCTCTGTAGCTGTTCCATCACATAAGGGATGCTGCTATTTCGCATGACATACGCGTCATGCACTGACCCAGGGAACTTGGCATTTAGATGGGAGATGTACTGGTCAGCCAAACAGACCACCTGGACATTCATCGAATGGTAATTTTTTCTATTTCTGTACACCTGCTCACTTTCTTTGGGGGGAACCAGAGCCACATGGGTCCCATCAATGGCACCAATGATGTTGGGGATATGTCCAAGGGCATAGAAATCACCCTTCACAGTGGTCAAATCACCCTCCTCAGGGAAAACAATGTAGCTCCACATGTATTTCATCAGGGCAGACAACACTCTGGACAAAACCTTAGAAAACATAGGCTGAGACATCCCTGATGACATGGCCACTGTTGTCTGAAAAGACCCACTTGCCAAAAAATGGAGTACTGACAGAAGCTGCACCAGAGGGGGAATTCCTGTGGGTTGGCGGATGGGGGACATCAGGTCTGGCTCCAGCTGGGCACACAGTTCATGTATAGTGGGTCGGTCAAGTCGGTATCGAAGTATAATATGTTGTTCTTCCATTGTCGACAGGTCCACCAGCGGTCGGTACACGGGAGGATTCATCCTTCTCCTCGCAAGTCCCAGCGGACGGTGCCTAGGAAGGACAACATGGAGTACAGAGTCAAGCAACCCACAGGTACGTTCACCCAGCTTGCACAGTACACGAATCGCTATGCATTGAAAGGCTTGTATGAGTGGCAATGCAAGGCCTAGGCCTGTGTGACGCAGTAGTAATTAAGCCATGTGGGCCCTTGTAATGGCGGCTGCCTGACCTGAGAAGTGTGACAGTGGGATGTGAGGTCAACGCGCTGGCGTGGCACACCGTGGCAGTAGGCGGTCGAAGACCGCAGTGCGAAGGCGCATTGGTTAACATTGCACCCTATGGGTCTCGGGAGCTAATGACGATGTGCGGCGGCGGTCGCGGTACGCACCGCGGCGGTACGCACCGCCGCGGGCGTGAGCGCCATTTTCTATCTGCTTAATCACTCGAGACCTGATCATCCACAGGAGAGGACCTATACTGCAAGTGCTGCTGTGACCTCGGTCTGGAAGAGACAATGGCTGCTGCGACTGGGGAAAGGGCCCCTGCCTTCACTTCAGAAGAGTTGGAGAAACTTGTGGATGGGGTCCTGCCCCAGTATGCGCTACTCTACGGTCCTCCAGACCAACAGGTAAGTACACTGGGTGCACGTTGAATGGGCTATGCCTGGGTTGTGTATGGTGGATGTAAGATGGTGGGGTGGGGAGCGAATGAGGAGTGCAAGGCACGACAGATGAGAGCATGTGCCACATGGCAAGGTTGGGGAGGGGGGGGCAATCACATCTAACATGCAGAAAAATGTTGAAATTTCCTTTCCCACCCTGTACATGTCAAATAGGTCAGCGCCCATCAGAAAGTCGACATTTGGCGTGCCATCGCCAAGGAAGTCCGGGCCCTGGGGGTCCACAACAGACGGGGCACCCACTGCCGAAAGAGGTGGGAGGACATCCGCCGCGGGACCAGGAAGACCGCCGAGTCACTGCTGGGGATGGCCTCCCAACGTAGGAGGGGTGCCAGTCGTACCTTGACCCCCCTGATGTCCCGGATCCTGGCGGTGGCCTACCCCGATTTGGATGGGCGCGTGAGGACATCACAGCAGACACAAGGGGGTGAGTACCAGCACATTCTGCTATCTTTACGTGCAGTGGTGGTGTCTGGGTGGGGGAGGAGGGCTGTGGGTGACATTAGGCCAGGGCGCTTTCTGTAGTGTAGTCCCCTCCTTTAGGCATGGCCCTGTGCCCCGCCCCCACCTCTGTAGGGTGCCAAGTACAGCAATCCATGGTCCAGCATCACCCATGTGTGCATTTGTTGTCCATAGACCTGTAGGCCTAGTCACAAGTACTGAGTAGTGTACCCCGATTGCGCGGCGTAGTGCTGGAGGCTCCTGTGTCTGTCCTCTCCGACAACGGTGTTGACAATGCATGCACTCAACCTGTCTTTATTTCTCCCCCCACCCTTTTTCTTTATCTTCTTGTGCATGTGTGCATTAGCATCATGAGGCGGAGGAGAATTGGCATCGGAGCACGAGGGAGCTGCAACTCTCAAGGCCCCGGTGGGCCATGCTACAGACACCGAGGTCACCAGTGATACGGAAGGCGAGGGGAGCTCCACAACGGGGACCCGTGGTGACACCAGCGACACTGACACATCCTCAGAAGGGAGCTCCCTAGCGGTGGCGGCAACATCCGTGCCCCCCGCCTCAACAGGTACAGCCGCCACCCAGCGCACCAGCTCCGCCATCCCAGCAGCCCCTCAGCCTTCGCTCCGTGCCCGCTCGCCCAAGAAGGCGGGCATCTCCTTCGCCCCAGGCACCTCAGGCCCTGCCCCAGTTACCCCTGCTGCCCTCAGTGAGGAGGTCATTGACCTCCTACAGACCATCATTGTTGGGCAGTCTACCCTTTTGAATGCCATCCAGGGGGTAGAGAGGGAGGTGCATCGGAGCAATGTATACCTGGAGGGCATTCATTCAGGTCAGGCTGCCCATCAACGATCGTTCAATGCTCTGGCCTCAGCACTGACGGCAGCCATTGTCCCTGTTTCCAGCCTCCCTCTTCTAACTGCCTCCACCGTCTCCCAGTCTCCTGTTCCTCAGCCTATCCCATCCACACCATCAGACCAGCCTGCACAACCTCAACACCCAAGGGCAGCTCATCCAGACATAAGCACCACAGATCCCACAAGCATTCACCCAAGCAACATCCAGATGCAGCCATGGCAACAGTCACTACCACCTCTGTGTCCCCCTCCTCCTCGTCTCCCTCCTCCCTCCCTGTCACGTCTCCACTCACACCTGCATGCACACCACCATCAGCCAGTACTTCCATCACCACCACACCCTCCAGTACAGTCCGCACACGTGCAGTCACCACCCCCACTGCCATTTACACGTCCCCTGTGTCCTCTCCCACTGTGTCTGTCACCCCCTCTTCCAAAACACACAAACGCAGGCAGCCACCCACACAACAGCCAACCACCACACGACAGCCTACGTCACAAGCACCTGCACCCATAGACAGCACACCTGACTCTCCTACAACCACATCCTCTCCCTCCACTCCCATACCCACTGCACCTACCCTTCCCATTGCTCGTAAAAAACTTTTCCTCTCCAAACTTGACCTCTTTGCACCACCTGACCCACCCCCTCCATCTGGTAAGAGTCCGAAGAGCACCTCAGCCACCACCAGCCCTGGATCAAGTCTGACCATTGTGCACGGGTTTTGGAGTCCACCCTTTCCCAGCACAGATACATCGGCCAGCAGCAAGGGGACAGCCAGCCCCCCCCCCCCTGGAAAGAGAACCCGTAAAACCAAGGGCCACCGTGAGAAGGCTGACACGGCTACCCCCAAGGAGCAAAGTCGTGGCCCGTCACCTGCCACAACATCAAGGGGAGGCAAGGGCCAGAGAGCCTCATCGAAGGAGGGCAAGGGCAGCAGGGTGGAGAAGTCAGCCAGCAGGGGCGCGGACCAGGAGGGCCCCACAAGCCCCATCCCGGGTGTGACGGAGGACACCCACGGGCCCAGGACTCCGTCACAGGAGGGTCCAGCAACTGCACGGTCGGAGGGCGACTAAGCAGGGAGTCCTGGCCAGGTCTGGCTCCCTTGATAGACAAGAAAGGCACCGCTGAACAGGGCCCCGCCGTGAAGACAGGCACCGCTGAACAGGGCCCCGCCGTGAAGAAAGGCACCACTGAACAGGGCCCCGCCGTGAAGACAGGCACCGCTGAACAGGGCCCCGCCGTGAAGACAGGCACCGCTGAACAGGGCCCCGCCGTGAAGAAAGGCACCGCTGAACAGGGCCCCGCCGTGAAGACAGGCACCGCTGAACAGGGCCCCGCCGTGAAGAAAGGCACGCTGAACAGGGCCCCGCCGTGAAGACAGGCACCGCTGAACAGGGCCCCGCCGTGAAGACAGGCACCGCTGAACAGGGCCCCGCTATGAAGACAGGCACCGCTGAACAGGGCCCCGCCGAGAAGAAAGGCACCGCTGAACAGGGCCCCACTGTGAAGACAGGCACTGCTGAACAGGGCCCCGCCGTGAAGACAGGCACCGCTGAACAGGGCCCCGCCGTGAAGACAGGCACCGCTGAACAGGGCCCCGCCGTGAAGAAAGGCACCGCTGAACAGGGCCCCGCCGTGAAGACAGGCACCGCTGAACAGGGCCCCGCCGTGAAGACAGGCACCGCTGAACAGGGCCCCGCCGTGAAGACAGGCACCGCTGAATAGGGCCCCGCCGTGAAGACAGGCACCGCTGAACAGGGCCCCGCCGTCTCAAGCACCGCTCCGCTGGGCCCTTCCTGACATGCACCGCTCTGCTGGGCCCTTCCTGTCAAGCACCGCTCCGCTGGGCTCTTCCTGTCAAGCACCGCTCCGCTGGGCCCTTCCTGTCAAGCACCGCTCCGCTGGGCCCTTCCTGTCAAGCACCGCTCCGCTGGGCCCTTCCTGTCAAGCACCGCTCCGCTGGGCCCTTCCTGTCAAGCACCGCTCCGCTGGGCTCTTCCTGTCAAGCACCGCTCCGCTGGGCCCCGCCGTCTCAAGCACCGCTCCGCTGGGCCCTTCATCTCAAGCACTGCTCCGCTGGGCCCTTCCTGTCAAGCACTGCTCCGCTGGGCCCTTCCTGTCAAGCACTGCTCCGCTGGGCCCTTCCTGTCAAGCACCGCTCCGCTGGGCCCTTCCTGTCAAGCACTGCTCCGCTGGGCCCCGCCGTCTCAAGCACCGCTCCGCTGGGCCCTTCCTGTCAAGCACCGCTCCGCTGGGCCCTTCCAGTCAAGCACCGCTCTGCTGGGCCCCGCCGTCTCAAGCACCACTCTGCTGGGCCCTTCCTGTCAAGCACCGCTCCGCTGGGCCCCGCCGTCTCAAGCACCGCTCCGCTGGGCTCTTCCTGTCAAGCACCGCTCCGCTGGGCCCTTCCTGTCAAGCACCGCTCCGCTGGGCCCCGTCGTCTCAAGCACCGCTCCGCTGGGCTCTTCCTGTCAAGCACCGCTCCGCTGGGCCCCGCCGTCTCAAGCACCGCTCCGCTGGGCTCTTCCTGTCAAGCACCACTCCGCTGGGCCCCGCCGTCTCAAGCAACGCTCCGCTGGGCCCTTCCTGTCAAGCACCGCTCCGCTGGGCCCTTCCTGTCAAGCACCGCTCCGCTGGGCCCCGCCGTCTCAAGCACCGCTCCGCTGGGCCCTTCCTGTCAAGCACCGCTCCGCTGGGCCCCGTCGTCTCAAGCACTGCTCCGCTGGGCCCTTCCTGTCAAGCACCGCTCCGCTGGGCCCTGCCGTCTCAATCACCGCTCCGCTGGGCCCTTCCTGTCAAGCACCGCTCCGCTGGGCCCCGCAGTCTCAAGCACTGCTCCGCTGGGCCCTTCCTGTCAAGCTCCGCTGGCCCATTGACAGTGCCGGTTCTGTGTTGAGCTAGTGTTCACGCTGCACTCTGGGCACCCTGCCTCCTCCATGACCAGTGGAGTCTGTAATCCACCTGATGGACTGTGGCTTTGCACTCCCCAGGATGGCACAGTGGGCAACCCACCCACTGTAGAGACTTGAGAGACTGTGGCTTTGCACTCCCCAGGATGGCACAGTGGGCATGGTGGGCCCTTCGTGGTTCTAGCGTCGTGGACTCCTGTGGTTGAGGTGCCCCCCCTTTCCTTCCCCCTGAGGTGCCTGTAGTTTTGTCATCTGATGCCCCAGCAGTGTTCTCTCCAACGGACTCAGGTCTCCTGTGTGGGCTTTGCCCATGTGTTTGGTAGACATTGGACCACGGACTGTGGATATTTGACACACTGAGCAGGACTTATTGACTATGTACATAGCTTTCGCACTGTTCATTATTTTTGCTTTGATATTTTATAAGGATAATTTTCCATGACTTCAATGAACCTAATTTATACATAAATTTAAATTAACATTTTTATTATGTCTTTGCATTTTTCAGGGGGGTTGGGGGGGTGTCACTCAGTTGTTGCTCTGCATTGGTATGTTGATAGTTGGGGGGGGGGCGTATGTGTGTGCCCGTAACCTTTCGTCCTCCCCCCTCCCCTGTGTCGTAGGTGCAGTACTCACCGTTGTCTTCTGCACCGGAGTTCATACTCGTGGTAGATGAGCAGGTAGACAAGAGCTGGTAGGATGTTTAATTCGGGTTCCATGCTGTCCTCCGTCCTCGTGGAGTGTATAGAGGTGAGCGTTTTCCCGTTCGTAGTCTGTTTCCGCCGTGTTTTTATCGGCGGGGCTCCCGCCCCGGAAAAGGTGGCGGATTGGTGAGTTGTGATACTGTGGGCGGTACATTGTCTACCGCCTGCCTGTTGGCGGTGACCGCCGCGCTGTTTGTCTGTCCCGCCGTGGCGGTCGGAGTGTTAAAGTGGCGGGCTGTGTTGGCGGTTCCCGCCAGGGTCAGAATTCCATTTTTTTGCCCGCCTGCCTGTTGGCGGGTTGGCCGCCGCTTTATCACCGACCGCCAGGGTTGGAATGACCGCCAATATGTCTATGCTTCCAATTGTGGATCCGCTAGAGAAGGATATTTCTGTCAATATCAGTGAAAGGAGTTGACAGCCTCCCATTCATGCCTTGATCAGAAAAGTTAGGTGCTTGAATGGAGTAATACTGATGAGCTATGCGCTATTTACTTCATAAATGTTTGACAGAGCTTTATCTTATAGTTAAAGTGGATTCTCTGATGATAGGGTTGTCGTCTGATAGTGTGATCATCTCATAGGTAGCAACACTCTCTATTGCAGTCACGAAGAATGTTGAGGCAGCAATAAAAACATCATATACAGCATCCAATTTCAGAATGCAATAAAAACATCATACAGCATTCAATTTCACTATCAGAACCAGTGCTGCTGATTCCAACTGGACAATGGAATTCCTTTTGAAATACATTCAGACCCTAACTAGTCAGATTTGTCAAGGGGATTACTTTTCTGATACACTGTTGATTCTGGAGCAACAGGTGAGATTCTTGTAAATTTACAATTTCTTTCTTAGACCAGCCTTTTCTTGTGTTTGGAAGAAGATGGATTGGGGAAAGGGTGTTGAGTTTTGACCCTTTTTGTCCGTTTTCTTCTAGAGAAGGTCATTTTAAGAACAGGTCCATCTTTTAGTTCAAGGATTTGAAAAGACTTTCACGTTTCACAGGACCTCATCCTGCTCTTTTTTTCCATATCCATCCTCTACTGAGAAGTCGAGCTTTCAAACCTTTGGTCTTTTAGGGCTCTAGACCCAGGATTAATACCATTGTCAGCCACCCTTAGTTTAGTAGATGATTTAAACTATTATTTTGGCTTATGAAGAGGAGAATGTGCTTCTACCAGGTGGTGTGCCGGGTTGGTCAACTAAAGGTATGCCAGCCTCCTGGGTGATGTTACAAGATTTGTTCATGAGACACAACTGCATGGCAGCAACCTGGGCCTCTCCACGCACTATTATGAATCATTATCATCTCCAGCTTGGAGGTGGGGCTTGCTTCTGCAAATGTTGCTGAAAAAGGTGCTAGATGCAGTTTTGCATAACTCTTGAGTTTGTGTATGATCAATAAAGTTGCACTTTGACATGATCTTTATAGGTGATGATATTTTCTGGCTGTCTGGGACTGCTCACCAGAACGTACTGAAATGAAGAAGATGAACAAGGAAGTAATTTACCAGTTACTGATGATAATCTTTATTATTCGAAGTTCAGGCCTTCCTTGTCCTAAATTGCCCTTCCAGGATTTGGAAAGCAACCAGAAAAAATCTAACTATAATAGTTTGTCTTGTTAATGTTAAAGGAATAATCACAGCATTACTTACTCATTGTAATAACCACAGGAAGCGGAAGTCATTTGTACTTGTAGTTTGTTTTTTGTTTTTTTCCTTGAATAGAAAAACCATTTATGTGCAGAGATGCTCTTTCACCAGAAAGGACTGTGAGGAGAAAGACCTCAACTCAAAGTAATGGAAATTACTTGTAAACAACCAGGGCATTGTTCAACTGCTCTAACTCACTTCACTCAGCAAAAATGGTTGTTATACTGGGGATATGGGCAAAAAGCAGCTTCCCAGGTGATACTTAGCGCTTCCTAAAACTGTATCTGTGAAGTATCACTCTTGGAGCTAGGAACTGGACGTCTTTCATGGTAAATAATACCAGTCATCACTGGGAGTAAAAACACAATGTGATAAACATATCATACTTGCCAAAGCTAATCACTCTGTTTTTTTTTTTTTTTAGTTCTGGCCTTTGAGACAGTTTTTGAAAAAAAATCATAATGTACATACATAGTGGGGCTTTTGCCCACAGGCTTGGTCTATTGAACTGTAAAATTCACTTCCAACCACCACAGCATACATCATGGATTAATGGGCCGCTCCACTTTACCAATTGGCTCCTTTCACTTTGAGTAACTGTACAAGGTTTGAGCATTTGGTTCACATCCGCCTAAAAATATACCCTTTTTCTTCAGCGACAAAGCTGGTTCGAAGTGTCCCTTTTTAAATGATTTACTTTTTTTATTATCTTTAAATACTTGATATATATTTTGGCTCCTATTCGGATGCCCACTTAGATGGTGATTTATTTTCCATCTCCTTTTGAATGTTGGTGCTAGAAAGCATTTAATTGAAATTGTAACATTGTAGCTGCTTTCGGTTTGAGTGCTTGATTTGGTGGTTATTTAGTATTGTCTCCTTCACAAACAATAATAATAAAGTGCATGGCACACCTGAAAGGCTTGCTATATTAAAACATCACTACTAAAACAGCCTTGACATTTTTATTGTGAACCTTAGGTGGCTTTGTATAGGTGGAAGCATGTTTTCTTTTTTTTCTTTGTTGTGGCATATGTTTACAATTAAAAAATAAGACAAATAAATTCAACATTGCAAAAGCATACCAAGGCCAGACCTATTGGCTTTGCCAATCCTTGTTTAAAAAAATAATTGGTCTTACAAGACAGCACAGGACTGGAGCACAAATATAACAGAACAAAGAGTAAAGGGAGGAGGGAGGGAGGGAGGTAGTGAAAGGTGGCCAGGAGTGACACAATGGGGAGAGGGAGGAATAGAAGAGAAAAAAAGAGATGCAGACTGCAGTGGAGGTATAACAACTCAACCAATCAGAAAACTGTGACCGAAAATCTTCTCAGCAGGACAAACATAACAATAGGGAGTAAGGCCCTTGAAGCAAGAACAGACAACTGTGACAGACTACAAAGCTAATCAATTACGAACCAGGGGCAGATCCAAATCCCTCTCAATGTATTTAAAGCAATAGATTTGTCTACAGACAGTTAAGTCTGTCTGGAGCCATCATCTGTAAAAAATTGACATACCACAACTGTTCCTTAAGCACTTTGCTGGATCATCAAGTAGCTATGTTATAAACAGAACTGTAGGCATCACATTTAGAGCTTAAAACTCAACACTCTAACGCATTTCAAAAGCCTTTGAATATGAAGGTTGAATGAATCGCAGATCGAAATCTGCTCTCCTACTTGAAACCATATACCTTAAGAAAAGGTCAACCGTGTATAGCACATTCCTTGGAAACACCACCAAAATCTGGATTACTTTCTTTCTGAGTTCAGACAAACTAAATCCTATGAGTCATTGTAATACATATTAAAAGAAAATCTGCCTGCCAATAGGAAAGTGAGTTCATTCATTCTCTCATGCTCATTGCTCACCATTATTTTTTAATTCCCCTACCTTAGATTACCAATGCCATTGGTAGGCTTCAGGTTTCCCCATCTCTACATATGGGGCTGTCACATAGTCAAACAGGGAAGGACTCCACACTAAGAGTGAGAGATAATTGTGACACACCACATTACATAAAAGACCATTATGGCTTGGCTTTTTATGACTATCTACACACGCTCCACAGACAGAGGAAGGACGTAATCCATTTCTACATTGTGAAATACATGTTAAGGACAAGTATTGATGAAGTTTGAACTAAAAGTGATCTCCAGGATGCATTAGAGACAATGCAAAGAGGGAATATACCGGGGGTCAGATAGACATCTGACTGGAGTCTTCATATCCACACTTGACTTGTTATTAGATAGTATAATGAAGGTCTGGACAGAAACAGTAGACAAGTGTACACTTACAGACACCAGGTGCAAAGCAGCCATAGTGTTGATGATTAAACTAGGTAAGGACCTGGAGGACCACCATTCTTATAGATCCCTTGTTCTAGCTAAGATCAGCAATAATATTAAAAATATTTGCAAAGCAATTGTGGGTAGACTTATTAAGGTCATGACACATAGGGATCAATTTGAGCTTATCCCAGGTAGGAGCTTAATTGCCAAACTGCGTCAGTTGGGGACTCAGCCATGGAATGAGGCAGGTATGCCACTTGTGCAGGCTTCTAGTATCTAGTGAGATTGCTTGGAAATGTGATGTTGAAATGAGGCATCCGTGCAAGGAATGTAGCCAATATAGTGTCTCCTAAAGCTGATGATACACTAGCCTATTTGATAGAGCCAGTGAGGACTATACCAAAACTATTGGTCTTGCCTGAGGAGTTCTGAGAAACGTCCAGTCTCAAACTGAACTGGATCAAGTCGGTTCCAGATGGGATATTTAGCTCAATGTTTTGCTCTTGGCATTGGAAATGGAGTGACAAGGTATGTCATTGAAATGTCCAGGGATCCATAATGTGCACAGTAAGCAACACAATGTAATGTTGAATACTGATAGTGTGATAAATGACCAATGAAGGTCCATCACTTTCTGAACCACTCTTTCATTGTCCCCGATAGGTCAGGCCACTGTTCAAGATGGGTGTGCTGCCCCACTGACTTTACATCCTACAGAACACAATATATCTGATACTATGTATGCAGTTTGCAGGACTGAATAGATTGATGTCTTTGCTGATTTGGACTTGCTTGGGACCTAGAACTAAGCTGGCTACACTCAGACTACTATATGAGCAATGTGTCAGATCTCTAGTGGACATCAAATCCTGTTACATAGCTGCTCAGCTACAGTGTCTCCTGAGGTGGTTAGGCACTGAAACCAATAGTAAGAAGTAGGTGCTAGGGGGTTGTTACATGGTTGAGCATTTGATGGGTGTTGAGCAATGTACACTTTTGTTCCATACATTATGAATTCTTACTGAAAATATATTACTGTACTAGATAAAATCTATCCAGCTAGAATGGATAGCTACCGTAGATGTTCTGCTTCAAGGGTGTGCTTCCATCACACCATCTGGTAATTCACAATTGTTCAGGAATAATGGAAGCAAGGGCGATAAAGGCTACAATAAAAAACATCATGCTGGGATTGCACCCCAGCAGAGGGAGGGAAACATGAGAAACAAAATTACAGTCCTGTCTCTACTCCTAGAATAAAGGTACATAACCATACAATGGGTGTAAAGCACATGCCACTGAATTAGTGCTAAACAATTATTGGAGTACCAGTGTGGCTAATTTATTCTGCCAGAGGCTGCAGGGTTCTGAAGTCTGTTTTTTTATAACCGCACTGCTATTAGGTAATAAAAGTGTTTACCAAAAAAAGTATCTATTGAAAAACCTTTCTGACATACCTTGGGGAAAAATATTTTATTCTTGCTACTATGGAGTAGCCTATACTATAATCAAACCTGAGACGTAACTGAAGGCTTTAAGAGTTTTCTTCTTTATTACATTGTCTACTAATGTAAACCATTCATTGATGCTACTAACTCTTACTGAATTTCTACATAGGAGAAACTGCGTTATGTGTCAAAATACCCTCTAACATCAGATTAAAGGAACTTCTATAGGCTCCAGGTTCAGTCCATCTTATGCAAACAATTGTATGTGATAGTTTGGGAGGGAGCATACCTGGAGTGCTTCACAATTTCCTGTGGCAAAAAGAGTGTTTGCTACATAGATGCCAGAAACCTACTACAGGTAGTAGTATGTTACATGCAACATCCATGCTAGCCAAAAAACATCAACAATATCACACTTGGAGAACTTGTGAGATCCAAGTGAAGAAAACAATTTACATGAAACAAGTATGATTGAGAAACAAATCATGGCAACAGAATGTAGCCCACAGTGATGTTCAGCAGGCAGTCAGACGAGCAGGCATTATTGATAGAATGGAATGGTTAAAGGATATTCCAAGGCCTAAGAGTACAAAGACAGAGATTAGATTTATCATGCAGTATAGTTTAGAGAACCAGAGCATTTACAAGACTCTCCTGAAAGATTGCCACATTTTGAAAATTGTCAAGGATATAGGAGCTATCATCCCTTCCAAACCTTTCATTACTTTTAGGAGGACAAAGACTTTAAAATAACTTATCTAGCCTAGCGACTAATAAAATATCTCAACAAGGAGTACATTGGTAAATGCTTAGCTAATACGCTCCATGGCTGCTAATGATGCCAAAAATATATGTGATGTAAATATGTGTATGATACATCATTAAATTAGAGATGATGAAAATGAGTTAATATAGCACCTAAATCTTTTAAAAATTGTAAAACTATGTTTTGTTTCATATCATTTTTTGCACATGTAAAAACAATATTTGGGTTCAAAGAAAAGAAGTTCAAAAGAAAGATGTAAACAATACCTAAGTGTGATGAGAAATGACAATTATAAATATCCTCTGGTGTCTCATTTCAAGGATGAACATCCTATTAAAGATGTCAAGTACATAGGCTTTGGGCATATACCTCTCAATAGATATGAAGGTAATAGAGAAAAAATCTAAGGAATAGAGAAACAGATAGCTTGTGTATGCTTGGAATTATGTTAAGGTGGCATTCATTAAAGACTTAGAACATATGAAAACATACAACAACTTGTTAAGACACAGGAACTTACATCTTAACCATTAGCACAACAGTTTTTTGGTAACTGCTAGCATGGATTTGATCATAAGAGGAGGAATAGGTGCTTATCAATTACGTTCTTTTGTATTTAATCAGATTGTAATGGATGGTCCTAAATTCTGGAAAATGTGAATAACTTACAATAACATGAATTATGTTAAGGTAGCATTAAGAATCTTGATGCTATGGGAAAAGGATGAAGGCAGTCATAGAAATATGTATTTAGGAAGAAAGATTTGCCAAGGCAACTGATCGAACAGTGGTTGAATCTCAGGACTTTGAAATCTGTTCTGACGTGAGTTTGATCACTAGAGGACAGGGATATTCGTGATTTCATTTTATGTTTATTTCCAATATTTTTTTTATTTATATGGACAATAAAAAACATATTTGACTAAATAAAACCAAATTTAAACTACTGTTCCATTGTGGGGTAAAATATTTGATATGCTCATGAAGTGTGAGACTATGGAGCTGTAGTCTCTATTGACAAGCATTCTATCCTGAAGAAATTTGGAATTTAGTGAACTGCTTCCCAGCTCAGATATATTTTGAGAGCAAATATGAAAAAAATAAACATGAAAAAGTGGTGATATGCTGCTCAACTCTTGGCAGACAACACTTGATACAGACAGAAGGTTTAAAAGTAAAGCATCATGGAAGAAAATTACTTTTACTTTGATAGAAGGTTCTTTAAGATGGCACATCTAGGGTAGATTGTGCACCTCCTTCGTGCAACTTTCGAAAGCTTCTCCACTACATATGATGCAGCACTGATGAAAAGTACACAAGAAGGCAGCTGGTAATCACCAAATGAAGCTGTGCAGCAGAAAGGAGGGATGAAGAAAAAGGGTTAGCTAGCAGTCAGTTGATACTTTTGCAAAAAGAAGCACAGGTTACCACATAAAATTATTTATTTTATTTGTACAGCCATATCTCAGGCCTTCTACTAAGAAAACCTGAATCATAACATTTGTGAATGATATAATGCAAAAGGGTGGATTGGGTTGCCAAGAAAGAAATGGTAAGTCTAATGCATAATAGCACAAGAGTAGTATTTAATAAATTGAGGAAGATTTTCAATTGCACCAAATACAACTAGAGAAGGACAATAGCATTAAAAATCTGGAAATAAAATCTATTTGATTATTGAAAGACAGTACATAATGATATCTATAGGAGATAGTCTTTAATGGCTGAAAAGAAGTAATTCAAAAAAGAAGATTAATTATTTGCCTGATTTGATGATCATCAGATTATTTCTACATGAACTGATGTACGGTAATTTGTATTGGGTCCAACAATAGCAGTAAATATACATTTGGACCTTTCAGGTAAATGGGAATTGTATGATTAGAATTTCATAATTATTTATACTGATTTGTACTTTTATTATTAAGTATAGAAGCACATGAAATTAAGACTTTATGAAAATATATTGAGACCATAAAAAGGATTCTATTGGAAATATTTATTGGATTCTAACAAGTAACAGAAAATTCTATCTAAATTTGGCATGTGTTGTGTTTGAGTTAACATGTAAAATGAGTAGAAGCAACAATGCAAGAGAAAAGATATAAGGATTATAAATGGTTATAATTTTGTAATACTTTCACTGTCAGACAAAGTCTAGGATGGTGAAATAACTGAAACTTATGTCCTGAATCCAAAGAATTAACTTTTTTGAGGTGTATTAATGAACATCAACATATAGGATAACCGATAGTTGCATGTCATATTGTAACAAATTTGTAAGATATGACTTTTCAGCCTTGATAAAGCAGTTTCTACAAAACACATTTTGATTTATAAGAGAATGGAAGTGGAAGGAACCAACATCTTTTTAACTTTCAACATCTGTATTAATGTAACATTTTGGAAAGTGAATGGATATTTGTTGAAATTTAAGCATCTGGATAAATGTCTGTAAAGTATAAAAAAGTTAAGTATATGGAAACTGTTAGAAATAGGGACTCTGGTTGGCAGTCAGTTTACACTCTGTTCGAGCAGGGACCCTCCGGTCTGGGAAATGGAGATAGGAAAACCCCTGCTCATCCCCTTGGTATCTTGGCACAAGTAGTCAGGCCTATCTCAGAGGCAATGTGTAAAGTATTTGTACCAACACACACAGTAACACAGTGAAAACACCACAAAATCACTCAACACCAGTTTAGAAACATAGGCAATATTCATCCGAGTAAAACAAAACCAAAACAACAAAAATCCAACATACACAAGCAAAGTTATGAATACTCAAGTTTAAACTTCTATATAGCGCTTAGAAACACAAATGATTCAATTTGGTGTTATCTCAGCATGGTGACGGAGTCGTTTCCAACAATCTGACGCTAATGACGCTGGTCACAGAGTCACATAGACCCCCAGGTATAGTACCTTTTGAAAGTGAGGAAACAATTAGGTGCACTGAGTCGGGGAAGGGAGGCATTGCTGGATCTGGTGCAGCGTTGGTTCTTTGTTTTTTTCTTAGTTTTCAACCAGATTTCACTTCCAAGGGCCCAGAGACTGGAATAGGCACTACCTAGCAAGTTAGGATCCACAGCAAGTGAGCCCAGAGGCTGGTAGGTGAAGTCTTTGCTGTCCCTGAGAGTTCTTAACAGGAGGCAAGCTCATTCCAAACCCTTAGAGAAACTTCACAAGCAGGATACACAGCAAAGTCCAGTCTTTGTCCTCTCTAAGACAGAAGCAGCAATTGCAGGTCAACCCAGTAAAGCACAAAGAGCAAAGGGGCAGTACTCCTCCAGCTCTTCCGCTCTTCTACTTGGCAGAGGTTCCTCTTGATCCAAAAGTGTTCTAATACTCTGGAGTTTTAGGCCCACTACTTATAATAATTTCTGCCTTTAAAGTACGCAAACTTTAATGGAAAGTCTCTATTGTTTATAAGATCCTGCCTTGCCCAGGCCTGGCCCTTGAAACACACCAGGGGTTCGGAGACTGCATTGTATGAGGACAGGCACAGCCCTTCAGGAGCAGGCATCAGCTCATCCCTCCCCACTCAAGCTCAGGAGACTCACCAGGATATGCGGGATACTCCCCAGCTCCCTTTTTGTAACTGTCTAAAGGAAATTCACAAACAGCCCAACTGCCAGTCTAACCCAGACGTGGATTCCACAAGCAGTCAGAAGCACAGAATGGTTATGCAAGAAAATGCACACTTTCTAAAAGTGGCATTTTCAAATTGAAAATCTAAAAAGAAACACTACCAAAAGATGTATTTTTCAATTGTGAGTTCAGAGACCCCAAACTCCTCCTATCTATCTGCTCCTAATGGGAAGCTGAACTTAAAAGATTTTTAAAGGCAGTCCCCCTGTTAACCCATGGTAGAGATAGGCCTTGCAATAGTGAAATCCAAAATTGGCAGTATTTTACTATCAGGACAAGTAAAACACACCATTACATGTCCTACCCTTTAAATACTCTGCACCCTGCCCATGGGGCTACCTTGAGCCTAATTTAGGGGTACCTTACAAGTACAAAAAGGGAAGGTTTCGGCCCGATCAAATTGGGAGTTTACAACCGTGCACACAAACTCTGCAGTGGCAGGTCTGAGCCATGTTTACCCGGCTACTCATGTGGGTGGCACAATGAGTGCTGCAGACCCACTAGTAGCATTTGGTTTACTGGCCCTAGGTACCTCTAGTACACTTTACTAGGGATCTACAAGTAAACCTAAGAGAGCACTTGCACCTTAGCACTGGTCAGCAGTGGTAAAGTTCCCAGAGTACCACAACCAGCAAAACTGAAGTCCATCGCACAGTCAAAAATACAGTAAGCAGAGGCAAAAAGATAGGGGAAACCACTCCAAGGATGCCAGGTCTAACAGAAGCTATGTCCTATTGTCAGAATTCCTGTACATCAGAGATGGCAGATCAGGAATAGGATTAGTCAGGGTTGAAGTTTTGGTGAACACTGTAATGAAAAATGTGAATAAAAGAGCACTCAAAGGCTAACCTTATAATTGTATTCTGGTTTTACTCAGTTCCTTATTTCAAGACACTTCTGGGGCAGAAAGGTAGAACCAGTACTTAAGAGGCTATCAAATATGGAGAAAATGCCTGGCAATGTGTTGGTAGTTCTTGTGGTTCTCATTGTCATTCTACCTCGAACCAGTTATTGCATCCCTATTTTTAAATCTTTTTGTCCCCTCTTCCTGACTGTTATCTTATGCTTGCTGTGAGAAAACGGGGCTGATTGCAGAGGCCCCCTAACATTTTGCCCCCTTTTTTCACTTTTTTCTGGTGTTTACCTGACTATGATGGTGCTCTAGGCACTGCCAACCAGTCCCAGGACCTGTGCCCTGTGTAAAATGAGCATGTGAATTAGGCTAATTATAATTGGCTATGTCAACCTACCTATAAGTCCCTAGTATATGGTAGGACATGTAGGTTTAGGGACCCCAAAATAGGTGGTGCACTCATAGGTATACTGCTGAGGTGCTCAGGGACATTTTAAAGGCAGGCCTGCCTTGATGGCTGCTTTTAAATTAAAGTTATATGCAAATTTGACTTTGGAATTAAAAGCATTTCCAAAGTCTTAAACTACCTTATTTTTATATATAGGTCACCTCTAAGGGGTGCCCCAAGGGCCTCTAGGGTTGGGTGCCATGTAACTATAAGCAAGGGCCTTATAGAAATTGATTTATAGGCCCTGGTGAGGTAAGATAGCCAGGTTTGTTTTTCCCTCACTGTAGTGAATGGCCTCCATAGGCTAACATGCAGAGACTTTATTTTAATTAGTTAACAAAGTCCCCATAAGAGCCAGATACCTTGAGTTTAGTATCAAATTAATTGTTATAATAAATCCCACAACTTGCTGTTGTAGGATTTAATATGACTAGTTCAGGAAAAGATTTTAAAAACTCTACCTGAAAATTGCCAACTTCATCTCTGTAGTGTCCTTCTCTGATTGACCAGGCTCTGGCAGCCTGGCCAGGCTGCCTTGATGGGGTGTAAAGAGGCCTGGGCTGAGCACAAATGATGTCCCTGGGGGAGGAGATCTGCGTCAGCAGATGGTGAAACAGGATGGGGGAGAGCGTCCAAACTGGTCTTTAAAGGCAGGGAAAGACATTCAGAGCAGCTCATTACCTCCCCATTTCCTGCCACCCAGACAATTAGGTGCCCCTTGATTAGAGTAGGAGCAGGCAGGAGAGGGGTGTGTTTAGGTTATTTAACCACACCAGTGGGTGGGCTCAGCCAGATCTAACCTCCAATAATTAGTTTCAGCCATGTTGGATTTTTAAAGAATGTTGCTCCCTGGGATTGATTTTTGCCACATTTCCCAGGAAGTGGTCATCCAAGGGGGAAGTAGCTTGCCTTTGATTGGGCAGTCGGCCCCCTCTGCTTTTCCCCCAGAGCAAGGATAAATATGGCAGAGCTGCACCCACACCTCAAATCCCTGCTGAAAGAAGATACTGGAGAAGAAGGACTGCCCTGCTGGACCCCTGCCAGCACCTGGAAACTGCACTCACAAGCACTGCACCAGCTGCACGCTTTGGGCTTCAACAAGTAAAGGACTTTGCCTTCCTTCTGCAACTCCAGGAGTGGACTCCCTGTAAGCTACAGGTACAAAAGATCTGCCCAGAGTCCCCTGCATCAAGCCCTGCAAGAACAACCCAGATGACCAGCGTCCAGTGGCCATTTGAGGGTTCTGACCAGGTGCATCCTGGGAATTGTAGCCCCAACTCCAAAAGAGCAACTCAGAGCTTCTGGACCTTGGATCAAGTTTTGGACACAGTTTGTAAACAGCTCCATAAGTTGAAAAGGTGCATTGTAGGAGTTGGCAAACCAGAGCCTCTGAACCCTTGGCTGGTGCTGTGGACGACTTTACTGTATCAAGAAACACTTCCTAAAGTAAATGTAACAGTGTTAACTCACGGGTGGCCTGAACTCTGGACTTTGCCCCTGTCCAGTGTGGCTTTTTTTTAGCCCTTTGAGTAATATTTGCTTCTATGCGCTAGAAAACATGAATTCTTTATAAAAATTCATATCTCCGGTTCCCCTTATCTGATTTTAATCATTTTGGTGGCATTTTAAAGATAAAAATATAATCTATTCTTATAAATTGGTGTTGGATTTTTATTTTGTTTTGTGTTTTACATATTTACTGTTTTGTAATTTTTAAATGCTTTCCACACTTTTCTCCTAAGTTAAGCCTTGTCGCTCATTGCCAAGCTAACAAAGGGTGAGCTGGGTGTAATTTATTGAGACCTAACTGGACCTAAGTGGGGGTTAGTGTCTTATTGCTAGATGTAGGTACTTACCTGCCCTTACCAATAATCCACTTTCCAACACTTGGCCTCTCAGCTCTTGTCCATTGTGGTTTGAGTAATGTCCAGGACATCCTGTTCTGCAGAGGGTTCCTCACAGTAATACCCGTCAACGAAACTGGCAAGCCTCAATCTTGGTTGTACTACTGCTATAATCCATCAAGCGGTAGTCCATACTCACCTATGTTTTCCGGCCTCATGACAGCTAGTGCAATGAATCCCCAAACTCCTACTAGAGAGGCCTTCAACACCACTCTCAATCCACGAGTCCAGACCAGTGTTTCTCTTTCTCCCTTCCTCATCTGTTACCAGAACACTACCACAAGTAGTTCTCCCATTGCTCATTCAGGCAGCAGTTAAGGAACCATAAGGACTTCTGAGCGTCTGTGCACCAGAAACCTGACACCTATAATAAACTAAAACAAAATTCAATCTGTCTCTGGTGCAAGTATTTTAGACTACGTATTAATAATTTCACATAGAGGTGCTTCCTGAATGGAGAAGTGAGACTGTAAATTGCAACACTGGTAGGAAATCACCGCAAGTGAGGACAATAGTATACAGCACAGAGGCACATCCTATTTGCCCAACTATCTGAAATTAGTCTTTATGTTTTTTATGTTATGTTATGGTATTATGCTATATTATGTCATGTCATGTTATGTTATGCATTTTAGCTTATAATTAAAATACTAAGAAGTGATCTGGCGAAGACCGGAGAGGAAGAGAGAGGCTGCTGAGGACCACAGTGCTGAACCAAATTACCAACTAATTTTACAGTAGGCTGAGCTTTGCAACAAAAAGGCAGTGACATTATCCCACAGATCTGGAGATACATTGATGATGTTACTTAGAGTTTGACAGTTTGTGGGCACATACCAAAAAACGCAAGGTATCCCATTCTCCAAACTCATAGTTCCCCTATCTTTTTTAGTAAGTCCAGGGTTCCTGATGGTGAAACCTCATCTGGCTCTAATATTGGAAACTTGACATGATGGTACGTCCACAACAGGACCCACAATATCTACTTAAAAAAACAGCTTACCAGGCTCCAAAGACGTCAGAATCAGGCAGCCACTGTTTGCCATTCTAAGCGTGAGCCTCATAAAGCTCACTCTTGACGCACTTTGCTTGCTCCTAATAATACCATAATCAATTCTAGGATCATTTGCACCATCCATAAAACATACTGGTTAAAGATCTTGTATATATGCAGAAACCGGTACCCTACTATGCTCCAGTGAGAGTCAGGCACATAATGTCACCCTTCAATCAACCAACGAGTGTGTAAGAGAATGGAACTCAAAGGATGATTGCTGGGCGTGTAAGAACTTAGGCCCTTATTTATACTTTTTTAGCGCCGCATTTGCGTCAAAAAATGACGCAAATGCGGCGCTAAAAAAGTATAAATATGGGCCTTAGACCCAGAAACGCCTGCCCTTGGGAGCTGTTCACAGCAATAAGCAGTCAGGGAAGGTTTTCAAAATTGAACTGTTTAACTTGCCTTCAGTTGAGTTCAACACAGGTAAGAAGTATGAATCGAAGAATTCCAGACATTACACACTTGTCCCACAGGTCTGAAACCTCTCCTTCCTACCTTTAAATATTTCTTTTCATCCCTCCGTCAAAGTAACCATAACCAGAAAGAGACATGTAGTTGTTTATAAACATTCTTGACCAATAGACAATAAAAATGCTATAAGCCTGCATTTTGTAGTCGGCCCAACTAGGTTTAGCATGGACCAGCGTAGACAAAGATGGCATGAGTAAGCACTGTATTCATCAGAATGGCAATCAGTGAACGAGGAAATCGGTGAATATGCTCACAAGGAGAGTTTGTATTTTTTAAGGACTAAAGCAGATGGAGCACATGCAAGTGCTTTCAGAAAGAAATATCGAAGGACAACTGTTTTGAGGAACAACGTCTTTGGTAACATATATTGACTCCAGTAGTCCAGCCAAACATAATAAACTATCCAAACTGGCAAGGCAGAAAGATACAGTGAAAATTAGGGTTTCTCATATTTTAGCATGACATTTCAAACACATTTAATTTCTGTTGTAATTCCTGCTGTGCCTTCCACAGAGAGGGACAAGCCAGTGACAAAAGGAGACAGAGGGCCTAATTTAGAGTTAGGCGGCCAGGTTACTCGCCGCAAACGTGACAGATATACCATCAGCCATATTACAATTTCCATAGGATGTAATAGGTTTATAATATGGCGGACAGGATATCCGTCGCAGTTGTGATGGAGTAACCCTCTTGCCAAACTCTAAATCAGACCCAAAGATATTTTTCCATAGGGCTTCTGAGGAAAGAGATGTGGTCACGAATAGGTTTTTTGATAGTGTTGAATTATACACAGACATTAAACAGTAATAGAATTCCCAATCAATATTAGAACGCAGTCACACATAAATAGTTGAGGCACCTCTTATTTGGTGATAAATCCATAACATGAGCTGAAGGGGCAGAGAGTGCCTGTAAATGGATTGAAGAGGCCTGAGATGGATTCAGTATTAAGCTGTTTCAGTATTCCATGCTCGCACACTTAATTGCAGAGGTAGCATATTTCAGAGGAGAGCTTTAATTTGCAAATCAAGCACTTTGTTTCTCTTACACAGCAACATGCAATAGATTAACATAGAACCCTGTATTTGTTCCAATTGGGTCTCCTGAGTGTAGAGATAGTCTTCATGTGTAGGTTTGGAATCCCTCCTCTGCCTAAATAGAACCTGTCTGTTGGAGGGAGTTTAGAAATAACGTCAACGAATAACTGTTTCGGGCACATCTTTTTGATTAAGAACATAAATCTCTGGGTAACACTCAGGCATATAGCAAAATCATGCATTTCTGATTTTGAACTCACTTAGAACTATTGCACTGGGTTGCAAGCCGCAATCCTTATTCATAGACTGTGTGTGGTCGAACCTACTGAATTATGCTTCCACTACGGTTTGTTATCCTTATGACATAATTTACTAATTACTACCTAAAATGGTGACCAGACATGTACAAAGAAAGCAGAAAAATAAAATGTACATAAAAATACAACCAAAGAATGCTTATGTTTAGTAAGAAAAGCTCCTAAATATTCAGTAAGTGAACTCCCAACAAAATACTTAATGCAAGCTGTGCTGGTTAAGTAAACAGACACCTTTGTGTTTATGACTCAGCTGTTATGCTTGCCCTGGTCAGGATGTATAAATTTGCCTTTTAAATGTTGCTTGGTGACAATAATTATTTTGTGTACATTTATCTTTCTCCTGATGACGGCTCTCATATAGATCTTGCTAGAGCAGAAAAGCTCATTGTCACTAAGGCCCTCATTATGAACTTGGCGGTAAACACCGCCGCCCGCCGCACTGACAGCCAACAAAAGACCGCCAGTGGCAGTGGATGGCATACTGCCGTATAATGATGCCAAAAATGGAAATCACCCAAAAATCTTCATCCTCCACCCACTGCCAGGGCCAACAACAGCAGAAATGCAGGACACATCACCCAGCCACCATCACGCAGTCAAACCCACCAAATAATGATGATGACTCAGGGTCGAGCCACAACTATTCGGGGCCTCAGCAGCAGACGCCCTTGGCCAGGAAGATGGAGCTATGGCATTGGATCGTCAACAAGTTCAACGCAGTGGGAATCCATCCACGCACAAGGGATGACATCAGGAAGAGATGGAACAACCTGCGGGGGAATGTGCGCTCCATGGCATCACAACACAACATCGCAGTACAGAAGACTGGCGGTGGTCCCCCACCTCCTCCCCCCCGAATACACCAACTGGGAGGAGAAGGTCTTGGCTATCCTGCACCCCCAGGGCCTCACTGGACTCCCTGGAGGACTGGACTCGGGTAAGTCAACAACAATACCCTGACAGTCACCACACCTGTAATGCATATATTACCCCATCTCTCTCACTCCCCCCATGCCCTCGATCCTCTACCCAGCCCACAACACCTAGACACTTCTATCTATGATTCCGGCATGCCACACAACCCCCCATTCAAATCACTATCCAGCCCCCTGTACACAGTCAACCACCCATGCATGAAATGTCAGGAGCACTACAACACCCAGAAAGCACCACCACCCCCTCACTAAATGCTTCAAAACGAACACAAAGGGACCCTGCATGCTACTACATGGGAATGTATTCACCAATTACAGCTGAGCAGTGCTGCAAGGGCAAGAAAGTGCAGGACACCCACATTTCTATTCTCTCACACACAGGTACCACCACCCCTGCCCCCTGGATGGAGACGTCAAGGAGTGCCAGCCCTCCACTTGAAGGCGAAGGCCCCACTCAGGAGAGTCCAGAGGGATGTCTGGACACAGAGGAAATCCCTGGTCCATACCAGAGTCCTGGACAGTCACCTTCCAGAAGCCCACCCAGGACACCACTGACACCGCTGCCACTCAGCGACCACCATCAGCTCTGGCCCAATGCCCCCACACCAGTGTCTCCAGGCCACGGACTGGCTGCCCACATGTACAGAGGCCCAAGTCTCCACCCACCACCAGGCAGGATGATAAAGGGCCCAGTGCAAGTGGAACTGCCAGACCTGTGCAGGGGACACAGGCACAGGGGGCTAGGGCCACTAGGAGGGTATCAGTGGCCCGGGGGTGGCCCAAGGAGGGATGCTGCTGCCCAGGAGGTATTGCTGAGGTCCTGGGAGCATGCCACCATTCCCAGGACAGAATGGGCAAGGTCCTGACCTCGTTGGAGCAGAATCAGAGGCTGCAGGTAGCACACCACCAGGAGGCCATGGAGCAATGGAAACAGCTCAATGCCTCCATGGCCTCCATTGCAGGGGTGCTGCAGCACCAGACCAACATCCAACCTGAGTCCTCCACCCACCTGCAGGCCCCTTACACTAGCTTGGACTTTGCCCCTCTGCTACCAACAACTGTGGTAATGTATCTGAGTATATTCTTCACCATGTGCCCACTCCCTTCCACTGTCTCATCACTCATGTATGTTTTATCTTCAAATATATACACTTGTACACACAAAAATTCTGCCCTCATTTAATGTCAGCAAGCAAATGTTAATGTGTATGTATTAGCCAGTTTCCCTCATAATGCCGCTTTTATTGCAGGTGGGGGTCTAAAAGACTGTTGTGTTTGAAGTATGTCACACTGTACATTCCATTGCTGTAACACACATCTGGTTCATCATTCATAAAGCTGCAATATCACTGATAAGGGACACCACAGCACGTAATACATAAGTCACCCTGAAACAATACAGGAAACCCATTTGTAGAATAGGAAATGTACATCAGAGTCACTGGAAGTATAGCCGGATTAGCTGGGTTCTGGAGTTGATGTCTTCCCCCTCTTCTTCTTCATCACTCTCATCCATCCTCTGAGGTGGCAGGGGTGGTTGGACAGCATCCTCCTCTTCCAGACATGGGATAGCTTTCCTCACAGCCACGTTGTGTAGCATGCAGCAGGTCACCATTATCTGACACATCTTGTCAGGGCCATAGCACAGGAATCCTCCAGAGAGATGCAGGCAATAAAATCTTGCCTTCAGGAGTGCAATGGTCCGCTCTATCACCCTCCTAGTGCGACCATGTTCTTCATTATAATGGAGTTTTGCATCTGTCCTGGGATTTCTCACAGGTGTCAGGAGCATTACATATTTGGGTAGCCAGAATTCCCTGGAAAAGTGGGTGAAAGAGGGTTAATACACCCACTTACTACTTGCATGAAGCCTGCCTGTCAGATATGAGAATAGTACAGTGTCATACACACTCACCTATGAGCCAAGCTCTGTCCCCCTGCAGTTGCACACTGCTGTTTCTCAGGATATAGGCATCATGGACTGATCCTGGGAACATTGCATTGACATGAGAAATGTACTGATCAGCAGAAAACACCAACTGGGCATTCATGGAGTGAAAGTTTTTACTATTTCTGAACACCTGTGCATTCACTCTTAGAGGTATGAGGGCTATGCGGGTACCAGCAATGGCACCTATCACATGGGGGATTTTTACAAAAGCATAGAATCCTGATTTGATGGTGGTGAGATCAGCCTTTTGGTGGAACTGGACATAACTTTGCAGGTGTTGCAAGAATGCATTCAAAAAGTTGGACAGCATGTGGCTGAACATTGGTTGAGATACACCGGCTGCCATGCCCACTGTCACTCGGAATGAGCCTGTGGCTAATAAAATGTAGCACAGATAGTACCTGCAGAGTTGGTGGTATTGCATAAGGCTTCCTATTCGCTGGCATGAGAACAGGCTCCATTTATGCACAGAGTTCCAGGATTGTGGCTCAATTCAGGCAGTAAGTGATGATGATGTGACATTCCTCCATGGTGGCCAGATCTACCAAGGGTCTGTAAACAGATGGGGCCCTCCCTCGTCACATGGGTCTGTACCTATGGGGGAGGAA
Organism: Pleurodeles waltl; assembly: GCF_031143425.1. Classification (NCBI taxonomy): domain Eukaryota; kingdom Metazoa; phylum Chordata; class Amphibia; order Caudata; family Salamandridae; genus Pleurodeles; species Pleurodeles waltl. The sequence continues at coordinate 794,398,356 of NC_090443.1, forward strand.
GAGAGACACATTGAGTTGGGACATCCACTTCCATAACAAGGTCCCACTATTCATGTTGTACATGTGACACAATTGTCCCTCACACAGACACAAAGAACATGTCAATCCTGTCAGGGCAATGTGTGGTGAGGTGTGTATGTTTTATTGCATCACAGTGTAGGCACAATTCCCACCATGATTCCATGAGGAGGACCAGTAATCATAACAGTACTCTACAAAGTGGAGATGGAATGGAGCCATGGACTAGGACCCCGGCCAGACTATGAAGGCGTGGTGGATGCAAAATGGCAGCCCCCTGCCCTACAGGTAGTGTAGTGTAGGAAGTGACCTCAGTATGCTAGCGTTAGTCGTCATGGCGGTAGGTGGTGTTCACCGCTGTGCACCTGATCATTGGATAACATTGTTATCAATGGGGAAGCAGGGCCAATCATGATCATCGCCGGTGGTGACGGTGCACACCGCCGTGGTATACACCGCCATTTTGCCATGCCCTTGCCACTTGATTCCTCCACCTCGAGTAGGGAAGAACTCCACTGCATGTGCTGCTGTGTCCTGACTCTGTTCCTTGAGATGGCACGTGCTACAGGGAAATGGGCCCCAGCCTTCATCATGGAGGAGCAGGAGAAGCTGGTGGACGTGGTTATACTCCTGTATGCAAAGCTGTATGGGCGACCAGAGGAACAGGTGAGTTACTATTTGTCCTCCTTGAATGTGTGTGAATGTGGCGGATGCTTGTAGGCATTTTTGTTGGCTGTGTGAATGCTTACCCATTGTGTGTCTGGCAGTTTTTGGCTTGGCTATTGTCTATATGTATGTCTCACTGGGCTATGTCAGGTTGCACTGGCATGGCATTTGTGTATGGGGCACCCACACTGACATCTATTTCTTCACTCTGTGTGTCCCATGCAGGTCAGTGCCCATTAGAAAAAAGGATTATGGCAAGCCATCGCCAAGGAAGTGCGGACCCTGTGGGTCTAGAACCGGCAGAGCACCCGCTGCAGGAAGCGGTGGGAGGACCTGAGACGCTGGGCCTGGAAGACCAGCGAGGCCCAGCGTGGGACAGCCTCCCGAGGGAGGTGAGCATGTCGGACCCTAACCCCCCAATGGCCCGCATTCTGGCGGTGGCCTATCCGGACTTGGATGGGTGCTTGAAGGCAGCACAACAGCCACAAGGGGTTGAGTACCAACACTGTTGTGATGCTACTCTGAGTTAAGTTATTTGCTATGGGGTGCATGCATTGTGGTGTCAGGCCCAAAGACAGGCGTGTCCCTGCAGTCCTGACCCCCTCTACGTCCGTGGGATAGGGTACTTAGGTAGGTATGGCTGGGAATGTAGGTCTGCGAGGGGTCCCCTATTTGGGCTATTGGTTTATTGTGGCCTCATGGATTTGCTGATTTGTTGTCTTAGCATCGTCTCTCATTGTTTCCCATTGCAAAGTGTAGCAAATTAGAGGGTCAAGATGGTACGGTAGTGTACTGTGGGATCATGCCTACTGGTCAAGGGCACATTCATTACATAGATTGTGTCTGCTGAGGGGTGGTGACTGAGATGGGTGGGAGTATATGTGTTCCAACATGAATATTTTTCCTGGACGTGATATACTTCTTTCTTCTTTTGTCCCCCCTTCCTGTGCTCTTGTGTCCTTGTGTGCTTTGGCATCATCTGGTGAGGGAGCTGAGGCACCGGCAAGTGGGGATGTTGCAGCCCACGAGACCCAGGAGGCCGAGTCCACCAACGCCAAGGGGATCAGTCAGTTGGAGGGCGAGGGGAGTACCATGGGGGAACCAACTACCACAGAAGGTAGTGACTTCAATACCTCCTCTGATGGCAGCTCCCTGGTGGTGGCGGACCCTACTATGCCCACCCATTCTTTGCCATCTTCCGCCGCCCCCATACCATCCACGCCTTCCCAGTAGCTCCCCACCGAGTTGCCCATGCCCACTCACCCAGGAGGGTGGGCGTCTCCTTTGCCCCGGGCACCTCTTCTCCTGCCCCAGACAACCCTGCTGCCCTCACTTAGGAAGGTATTGACCTCCTGAGTACCATCTCTGTAGGGCAGACAGCCATTGTGAATGCCATCCAGGGGATGGCATCCCAGATGCAACAATGCAATGCATTCCTGGAAGGCATTCACAGTGCCATGTCTAGCCTACAGAGATTTGTTCAGGCTCTGGCCTCCTCTTTGACGGCAGCCAGTATCCCTGGTCTTTCCATCCCCCCTCCAACACCTCTACCCCTTCCAGAAACCCACTACCTTCACCCATCCCAAACACACATACAGACAGCCATGCACCCAAATCAACACACATGAAGCACACAGAGAAACACAAGCACCACAAGTCCCACCACATGCAGACACACACCCAACCACTCCTGCTGCACCTAGAAAGCTTTTCCTCTCTCGTGTTGACCTGTTTGAACCCACTGGCCCACCTCGTCTTATCCCTAAATGTTCCCTTGGCCTCACCAAGTCTACCCCTTCCTCTTCCAAGTCCTCCCCAGCCTTCCCTTCCGATTCCTGTGTCCCTTCCCCAGGGAAGAAGAAGGCCCGTGTTGCCCCTGGTCCCTCTGTCACCCCCTGGTCCAGGCCCACTCCTCTTCCTTCCAAGGGCAAGCCCAAACCCTCTCTACCTCCAGAACATACACCCAAGACCCCCGTTCCAAAGCTGATTCCCCACCCCCACTACCCCCTGCCCCTGATCCCTGAGGTAACTGGCTGCCCCACTGATGCCCCTTTCTCAGTTGAGGATTTTTCCATCGTAGGAGTCAAGTGTGGTCTATATTTGCCCTTCCGGGACTTGTATATGGACTGGCCTGTGGCCTTATTTGAACATTTATTTTTATTCCTGTTAAATGTGATATTTTAGTGCCCAGCAGACCTGTTGGTGCAATTTTGACCCATTGTGCAGCGTTTCACTGTGGGGGTGTGGTGTGCACAGGTGTGTGCATTGATGCAGGTATTTGTTGGCTTGTGACTGCTAAGTACATTTTGTTAGGGTATGTACGGCTTGGGGTGTTGGGAGGGGCTGGTGTGCACTGCAGTGTGGGTGGGGTGCGTGGGTGTGGAATTGTGCCTTTTCCTCCCATGAGTGCTAGGCTGTTGGCGGTCATGATCCTGGGGGAATATGGCAAGGAGAAGCACTGGCATTATTTCCAACTCTTCCTCCATGTTGGTGCCGGCATGTTCTGTGGGCCTCCGGTGAGTGTTTACCTTTATCGGGGTCATTTCCACCAGGCTTTGCGTGGCAGTGGTTCCCGCCCTGGAACTGATGGTGGTGTGGTGGTTCATACTATGGTGGCCGTGTAGGGCCTTTCTGCCAGCCTTAAGATGGCCTCCGCCATCAGCGGCGGCGCTCCCAAAATGGTGGTGAGTGGATGGGCCACTGGCTGTTTCTCATGTGCTTCATTATGTGGCGGTCTGGACCGGCAGCCTGTTGGCCGTTGTTATGGCCGGGGGTGCGGTCTTTACCCGCAAGGTTCAAAATGGCTACCTAAGTTGTAATGTACTAATAATAATTTGTTAATATTCATTGGAAATCAATTGCTTGAAAGATATTGTTGTCACTGCATGGGATTGGTAGTTTGTCACACTTCCAAGGTTATAATTCACACACACTACGTTTTCTAATAACTCTGAATTATCAGCAAAAAATAATTTAGCATCTGGTACATTGCATAATCTTGGTTGTATTTGCTTGGTCATTTTTGTTCAAAAGACCAGCCGAGTTTTACATTGCATGTAGAGTTTCATTAATTAATATTGTTACATTGTCCGTATATCTGCTCACATTTTCTGACATGTCTTGTCTGTAAAGGCATGCATGCTTGGACTGATTCTCTTACACCCACCCCTGGAGCATCATTTTCTTTATTTGTAAGTGTTGTTGCCTCATGTATAAAAAATTCCTGTTCAAACCTGTTGTCCTGGCTGTGCAAGGAAGCACAACCTGGCCTATTCCTGTTAACATCAGTTTAAACATAATCCGTGCAAGCAGAGTCGAACTGGCCCATAAAACAATCAGGCAGGGCAAACAAACTTTACAACATGGTCTTTACCACGCAACACCTTTACCATTCATCCGTTACCACACAATGCCTCTACCATGCATTTCCTTTAACACACAAGTCTTTACCACATATAAGCCTTTCATGCCTTTACAACAAAATAGTAAGTACTAAGTATATGCAATATACTTACTACATACCAGAAAGTGTTGGCAACCATTTTGGGACTTGGATTTCAATGAGTTCTCAAATATCTTCCTCTTCTATTTCATTAAATCATTATGACATGCAGACAAAAACATTCACTTTTAACACCAGAAGCAGACTGCCAGTTAACTCCATAGTGATCAACAGCTTCTCTACAGTTCTAATGTGCAACTAGAGTGTTAACATTCTGAATTTAGGCCAAAAGTGATTCACGTCTGAACGCCATCTTGATGGAATCAAAGTGGAAGACTTGAAGCATTTTCTACTGAGGATACTGTAGTAAATGAGGAAATTAGGGAGCGCCTTAACAAGTAAGTCTCCCAAAATGACCACCAGAGAAAAAAGAGCCCAAATGTAGCATAAATATCACCCAAAAGATTGCCACAATGAAGTGTACTCTGTTGCGTCAGCTGCATCCCGCAGCCAATGCTGCAAACTCCAATGCCAACGATTAGCCCTTCATCGCCGTGTTGACGGCTGCATCCTGCCAAGCCTATTTAGATCACACATTTGTGCTGGGGGTCTGTCAGAGGAGAGCCCATGGTGACAGGAGTCAGGAGTCTGTCATGGGACAAGGTTAGTATAGTACTAAGGCTGTGGCCATTGGTTGGATGCTACTAGCCCACACCTGTTGTCAAATGGACAATTGTGAACACCTGCAAAACACACTATTAATGACATTCCATTTCAGACCATGATCCTTTGCCATCGCATTGCAGAAGTCCATTTGGATGCAGGAATTGCCACACAGGAGACAGATTTTTTGTGTTACTCTCACTGTGTATTTTTTTAAACCATATTTGGTTGATTCTACCTCATCTTTTTGGCCACTAGTTTAGTTTCTCCCATAAATTCAATATGGCAGGGAGGAGAAATCCCCGTTTTTCAGAGGGAGAGCTCTGGATGAAATCATTAGAGTAGAGCCACAATTGTTTGGAGCCCAAATCAAAAATACTACCATTTCTCAGAAAAAGGCAAATGTGAACCAGAATAATTAACAGAGTGAATGCCATAGCTAACAACCTGTGCACACAGGAGAAAATTAGGAAGAGGTGGAACGACTTGTGAGGGATAAGTTAGTTTACTGGCCTCCAAGCGTCACCTGGAGGCCCAGAGGACTGGTGGTGGTTCTCCTCTCTCCCATTACATCTCTTTCCCTGGGAGGAGGTCTTGCAAATCCTCCATCCTGAAAGCTTGACTGGAATCCCTGGTGGAGTGCAGACTGGTAAGGCAGACCTATGTATGGCTCCCTAATCACTAATGGAGTCCTGCCCTTAAGTTAGATGTTGATAATGCTGCAACATTCTTAGCAACACAGATAACTAATTTTGATGAAAAAATATGTTGTGTCATACAAATATCTAGCAGCATGGTTGCAGCTCTCCTTCTAACATAATGCAATATGTATAGTCAGATTGTGTGTAGTTCCCCCATGGATCCTCCCTTGCACGGGCTCTGCCCATTACTGTCTAAAAATGTATGCTGTTGTGCTTGTCCAAAACTACATCTGTTTTCACAGGAAAGTATGGTGTTTCTTAGTGGTATTTTCTCCATTACATCCATATATAAATTATATCCATATGTGTGTACAAGTTGCAAATGTGTGTTTATCTCTAATATATAACTGCAACTACCATGATGCTCTGTTTTTGGATCTGAAAAACAGTAGTGTAATGTAATGTTGTTGCCCGTCCTTTACTTCCATATGTAGACACATTTCAAAAGCTTGTGCGCTTGACAGTCACCATGTCATGCTATGGATTGAAATATCACTTCTTGTGTATATCAACCATGTTGACATCTATATTGAATTGATGAAAATGCTTACATTATTCCTTAACTTTTGAATCCAAGAGATCAACAAATTTGTTGTGGCATGCTGAATAGAATTAGTAGCCACACACAAGTTAAATTTCACTGTCCGTATGATGACCAATTATAATTTCATGTGCATTATGAACCACTTCGTATCTAAAGTAGTGCAGTCTGCTAGGGCTTGGAATGGTCCAGTACTCCACTCTACTCACAACTGTGTTGGGTTCAATGTCTGTCACAGGTTACTTACAAATCTGAAATAACACTTTGGCATTTCAGGACATCTCTACGAGGTCAGCACTTGAGTTGTCATCTATGTAAATCAGGCTGCATGGGTAAAATAACGTAAATAACACAAAGGTCTAATCAGTGTATCATTCTCTTTCTAGATTTTAGGTTGGCCCTTTATGAGACAAAGACACAGGACATTCACAAACGATATTTTAAATACATTGGCCCTCATTATGACACTGGCCGTAAAACCTGCTTACCGCCACGCTGACGGCTGCCAACTTACCGTCGCAGAGGCGAATATCTGTTCACCATATTATGACACACACACACCAATCCGACAGAATACAGCCACATACACAAATCCGCCAGACCAAAGGTCAATGGAAAAGTAGTGGTCACAAAACCCATACCGTTACGCCAACAAAACAATGCTCATCACATTACGACCCACGAATCACCACTGCGGACATTCAACGGCGGTAAACAAATAGTGGTACATACTGCTGCACTCTGAATGGACACCCACATACAAAACAACATTACATTGGCCAATACAAAAAATACACACCTGACAACCATACACACACCACACCTACCCACCCACAGCACTTTAAACACACACCCACATTACCCACAACCCTTTACAAACAACAATTACTGCAAGGAGACTGAGACGAAGAGCACGGAGACAACTAGGCACACACATCACAAACACCCATACACCCCTCATGCACTCCACATCACACACCCCACCATATTACCCAACACACCCTCACCAACACACATCACATAACACTCATGGCACCACAAAGGCAACCCCATTTCACTGAGGAGAAGTTAAGGGTTATGGTGGAGGAAATTGTCAGGGTAGAGCCACAGCTCTTTGGAGCACATTTACAGCAGATATCTATAGCAAGGAAGATGGTGCTATGGCAGACAATCATGGACAGGGTTAATGTCGTGGGACAGTACCCAAGGACAAGGGACGACATCAGGCAGTGGTGGAATGACCTACGGGGGAAGGTACATTCCATAGCAACTAGGGACCAGCTCACCATACACAGGACTGGCGGTGGACCCCCACCTCCTCCCGCACAGCTCACAGCATGGGAGGAGCAGTTACTGGCAATACTGCATCCTGAGGGACTCGCTGGAGTTGCCGGAGGATTGGACACTGGTAAGTCAACATTTACTACATATCACCCTCCATCCCTGCATGCCATCTCACACCCTCACCCTTACTCCTATCACTCCACTACATCCCACACACTGCACCTACACAACTCACTAATCCCAATTCCAAGCCATTTATGCCAAAACAATGCATGGAAAGTCCTCCCAGCCCTGCATGTACATTCATCACCAAAGCATGCATAGCATAGGAAACTGACAATCCCACAATGCATCACCATACACAAGCAAAAGCTGGCAGGGCAACACCAACCATAGAGGGGAAGCTACAGAAGTACAAATGTCATACACTTGAAGCATAACACATCATTTACATCCCCACAGGTACCTCAGCCAATGTCAGTGGAGAAGAGGTGCCATCACTATCCAGTCCCCCAAGAGAAGAGGCCCCCAGTGATGACAGTAACTCTGGACGTCTGGATCTGGAGGACCTACCCGGCCCAACAGGGACCACTGGACAGCTGGTCACCCAAGCCCATTCACAGAACACCACAGAGCCTTCCCCATCAGGAACCAACACCACAGCACCCACCCAGCATACCCACACATCTGTCCCCAGGACACGTCAATCAGCAGTGTGCCCACCTGTACAGGGACCCCAGTCCACACCTCGCCCACAAGACAATCAGGGCCCTGGGGTCAGTGGCAGTGGGCACACTGTTCAGGGGACAAAGGCGCAGGCCAACAGGGACACTGGGAGGACTGCTGTGCACCAGGGAGAGGACTGGAGCAGGGAACTGACTCTCCAGGAGGCACTCTCCGAGATCCTGGGAGCCTACCAACATTCCCATGACACCATGGGCCAGATCCTTGACAACGTGCAGGAGAACAGGCGGCTGCAGGAGGGACATTATCAGGAAATCAGGGAGGACTTGCAGGCCCTTAACAACACCCTGATCTCATAGCAGGGGTGCTGGCAGACATGGGCAACATCATGAGGGAGGCAACAGCACACCAGCGGGCCCCTACCACTAGCCAGTCAACTGAACAGCCTTCCACTTCCGCTGCCGCTGCCGCTAGTGGCCAGGAGGCCCTGCCACAGGACGCACAGGTCAACAGCATCCCTCCCTCTGCAGAAGGTGAACCACCCCACAAATGTTCCCTGCGACCCAGACAGAAGCCAGAGACACTTGCCAAGACCACTGCCATAAAATGAGACTCTCCTGATTGTCCCCCTTGTGTCCCACTCAGTCACCTTGTCCACCTTGAACTGCCATTGCTCCCCTCTCTTTATCCCCTTGGACACTGCACCTGTGCTACAAACAGACTAGAACAAACCCTGGACTTTCCTCCATCATCACCCCATTCCATTGCACGTCCCCTCAATTTCTTAACACTACGATAAACACCCCTGGATAAAACGCGACTACTAGTATTTTATGTATTGCAAATTTGTACTGATTGAAACAACTACATCCATTGCAATTGAACTGCACATAGTGAGAGCATAGAATGAATGATCTGTTGCTGGCTGTAGTGATCACATCACGACATTGTTTTCATATCATCAACATCTCTAAAATGATAATCCATAGGTGACAGTAAGTAGAGGTAACAAGTGGGTAATGCCAGCATGCCACTGCCACACAAAATACACCAATAGTCAGAGAAATGTGAAGTTGCACTGTCTCACCTGTGTCATTGGAAGTACTGACGGATCACTAAGGTTCTGTTGTCCACAACCTCATCCTCTGCCTCCTCATCCTCACTGTTCTCAGGGTCCGCTGCTGCCACAGGGGCATCTCCAGTCTCCTCCTTCTGCAGAAAAGGTACATGGCATTTGAGGGCCAGGTTGTGCAACATGCAGCATGCCACTACTATCTGGCAGACCTTCTCAGGTGATTAGCACAGGGATCCACCTGTCAGATGGACGCACATGAACCTGGCCTTCAGGAGGCCAAAGGTCCTCTCAACTATCCTTCTAGTTCGCCCAAGTGCCTCATTATAAAGTTCTTCACCCCTTGTCCTGGCATTCCTCACAGGGGTCAGGAGCCATAATAGGATTGGGTAGCCAAAGTCACCTACAAGTATTGAGGGACAATATTTAGTCACACACTGTCCTGTTTGGCTAACAGCAGAGGCAAACACTAATATACGCTGGGTGCTCACATGTAAGGCACCCCTTGTGCCTCTGTAGTTGGGCCATAACATTTGTGATGCTGCTATTCCTCAGGACAAAGGCATCATGCACCGACCCAGGATATTTAGCATTGACGTGGGAGATGTACTGGTCTGCCAGGCACACCATCTGCACATTCATGGAGTAGAAACTCTTACGATTTCTGCACACCTGTTCATTCTGGTGGGGGGGACAAATGCAATATGAGTACCGTCAATCGCCCCAATAATATTGGGGATATGTCCCATTGCATAGAATCCGGCCTTCACAATGTCCAAATCTTCCACCTGGGGGAAAGCAATGTAGCTGCACATGTGCTTTACCAGGACAGACAAGACTCTTGCCAGCACGATTGAGAACATTGGCTGCGACATTTCTGTTACCAAGCCCACTGTCACTTGGAAAGAACCTGTTGCCAGGAAATGGAGCACTGTTAGAACCTGCACAGGAGGTGGGATCCTAGTCGGATGACGGATAGCTGATATCAGGTCAGGCTCCAACTGGGCACATCGTGCAATCATGTTTTGGGACAGTGTAATTTAAAAGTCTGTGCCTAATTATCCTGTGATGCAGCAATTATCGATAGGCCTGTTCACCCTCCCCTGAAATGGCGACCACCTGTCCTGTGTGGAAGGATAGGTGGAAGTGAGGTAATTCTGCTGACGTTGTGCGCTGTGGCGGTAGGCGGTCATGAACCGTCGTGCAATTCCTCATTGGATAATATTGGACCCTATGGGTACAGTGGCCAATGGGGATCTACGCCGGCGGTGACGGTGTACACTGCCATGGATATGACTGCCATTTTCTCTATCATTCCTCACTTATTTCCTGACCTTCGACAGGAGATGACCTACACTGCATTTGCTGCTGTGGCATGTGTCTGGAACCTACCATGGCCCATGTGACTGGGGAAAGGGTCCCAGCTTTCACTTCGGAGGAGTTGGAGTGACTGGTGGATGGGGTCCTATGTCCGTACGGACTGCTGTATGGGCTTCCAGACCAACAGGGGAGTAGACTGTGGGCAGGATGCATGTGGCATGAAAGCATGGAGATGTGTGTGAAGGCATCATGTATGGGTGGGTGGGGGGATTGTCTGTTGGCAGTGTACACGGGTATGGTGGGCCATGTGTGTGACAGGCTGGACTGTTTGTTTAATGGAGTTCTCCTGTATGTATTACCTCTGCAGGTCAGCGCCCATCAAAAGAAGGGAGTATGGCGTGCCATCGCCAAGGACTTGCGGACCATGTGGCTCTATGGAAGGCAGAGCACCCACTGTCGGGAACAGTGGGAGGACCTGAGACTCTGGGCACGGAAGACCATGGAGGCCCAGCTGGGGAGGGCCTCCCAACGAGGAAGGGGTGCCCGTCAGACCCTGACCCCCCTGATGTCCCGCATACTGCCAGTGGCCTACCCTGAGCTGGATGGGCACTTGAGGAAATCAGAGCAGCCACAAGAGGGTGAGTACAGTGGGTATCATTACAACTTATGGCTGGTGGGGTGGTATCCGGTGGTGGTTGTGTGTTAGTGGGTGCCCGTAAGGCCATGCCAGGCATTGCAGCATGGGTCCTCTGAAGGGTAATGGTTGCATGGCAAATATAGGTAACCTAGCTTGTTAGTATTCACTTCTAGGCAGGGCTGCATGGGTCCCAGGTGTGCTGCAGTTGGCGGTGTGTGCTCCTTCTCATGACTTGGTGACTGGCCATTTCACTGGCAAGTCAATGCAGAGTGGGTAGGCCTGTTCCCTGTGTGTGAGGGTGCTGTGTACGCCAACTGTGGTGTTGTTGCAGTCATTGACCCAGTTTATCCTTTGTCTCTCTCCCCCCTTTCTTGTTTTGTCATCCTGTCCTTGTGTGCATTAGCATCATCTGGCAGAGGAGCAGAGGCACTGGCGACAGAGGGAGCTGCATCCCACAGGTTCCTGGAGGCAGAGTCCACCGAAGCCGGGGGAACAAGTGGGACAGAGGGCGAGGGGATCACCACTGCGGATACTGGAGGGGACAACACAGACTCTGATACCTCCTCCGATGGGAGCTCCCTGGTGGTGTCGGACACCTCTGTGACCACCCCAGCTGCAGGTACAGCCGCCATACCCATACCAGTACCACCCTCCCAGTAGCCCCTCTGCGAGTTGACCGTGCCTGCTCACCCAGGAGGGTGGGCATCTCCTTCGCCCCAGGCACCTCAGGCCCTGCCCCAGTGAGCCCTGCTGCCCTGAGTGAGGATGCTATTGACCTCCTGAAATCCATCTCTGTAGGGCAGTCAACCATTGTGAATGCATTCTGGAGAGCATTCATGGTGGTTTGGCAGCCCAACAGAGATCGATTCAGGCTCTGGCCTCCTCTCTGATGTCAGCCATTGTCCCTGTTTCTACCGTCCCCCTCCAACGTCTACTTTCCAGTCCAATTCACCTCAACCCCAACCCATCCCAAGCACACAGACAATTGAGTATACACACAAGGCAACACACAAGAGTGGCACAGGCAAACACAAGCACCACACTTCATCCCACAGGCACTCACACAAACACCATACCTTTGCAGACACTACAACATCCACAGCCTCCACGGTCTCCCCCTCGTCCTCGTCCTCCACCTCCCTCCCAGTCACGTCCACACTCACACCTGCATGCACTACATCTACATCCACTATCAGCATCCCTACACCAAGCAGAACACACACCTCACTGGCAGACACCTCCACAACATCCATTCACGTGTCTCCTGTGTCCTCTCCCACTGTGTCTTCCCCCCCAAAGGACTCAAACGTAAGCACTCAGACACCCAACAGTCACCCACCTCACATCAGCATACAGCCCATGCACCTGCACCCAAATCCAGCACACAAACACCTCCAACAACCACTACCTCATCCTCCTCTCCCATTACTCCTCCCTCCTCCTGCCTCAACGTCCCTAAAAAGCTTTTCCTTTCCCAAACTGACTTCTTACCTAGCCCCCCTCCTGCATGTATGGGCAGGGTACCAAGGACACAGCCCAGCACCTCAGCCAAACAGTCCAGGGGGACAGTGGTAGCACCACCTACTCGTGGTGGTAAGGATACCAGACCTACGACACTGAAGGGGAAGGAGCCAACACCACCAGGGATGAAAGGGAAGAGTCCTGCACCAGCTGTGAGGAAGGGGCCTGCAACAGCTGTGGAGAAGAGGAAGGAACCTGCACCAGCTGTGAAGAAGGGGAAGGAACCTGCACCAGCTGTGCAGAAGGGAAAGAAGCCTGCACCACTAGGCAGAGAGGGGAAGAGCCCATCCACCCATGCCAGGAAGGGTAAGGGATCTCCATCCCATGAAACGGCGGAGACGAGACACTCTACAACCACCACAATGCAGCCATCACTGCCAGCGGACGCCATGTAGTCCACCCTCCAGGGGCTACTGTGTGGGCTGCCCCCTCCATAACTAGTGGGCAAGTCACCCACTTGAGAGACTGTGGCCTTGTACTCCCCAGGACAAAGCAATGGGCATGTTGCCTCTCCAGAACCAGTGGGCTTGTTCCTGCAACCGGCTGAGGTGCCCCACTCCCCCCGAGGGGCATGCCTATTTGCAAACTGATGCCCTGCAGTGTACTATCTGGATGTGGTCAGGATTAGAGTTGGGCCTTAGACTGTGCCCTGTGGCCATGTGGACCCTTTGAACAATGGACTGGGCAGTGTCCCTTTGTGTACATGGGTACATATCTGTTTCATTGACAAATTGAATTATTAATTTTGATGTTGATCTAATTACAATCACTTTAGTCAATTCCTGTTGTCTTTGCATTACTCTGCCGTTTTTCGGGGACAAATTGTTTTTCTTGTGTAGCTGGTTGTGTGTACGGTGTGTGTGCGTCGGGTGTGTGACGTGCTTGTGTGTGTCACTCTCGTTTTCCTCCTTCCCTCCCTTGTGCTAGGTGGCTGCACTCACCGTCGTCATCTTCGTCGGCATTCCAGGTGGAGCATGACGTAGAAGATCATCGGGAAAACATGCAGTTCAGGTTCCATGGTGGTGTGGTTCTTCCCTGTGTCTCCAATGGTGAGTCCTTTCACTTCTGAGCTCTGCTTCTGCCAGACGTTTGTTGGTGTTGGTACTACCCCGGAAAAGGTGGTGGATTGCAGGGTCAAAATATGGTGGGTGGTCTTCCGCTTGGCTGTTGCCGGCTACCGCTGTGGTGGCTGTTGTTTCCGGCATGGCGGTTGGTGTGGTACCCTGACTGGGGAGCTATTTGACATTTGCCACCATGTGCAGGACATTTCCTGTACCATCTGCCCCTTCTGTGCTCACTCCATATCTGGGCAAAGTACAGCACTGCCAGCCACAGAGAGGGGAGCCCTTCCATATGAGGAGCCTACTCCTTCCACCCCAGTCCCTGCACCTCAGCACCCCCTCCTCCCCAGGGGGGCAGTCATAAGGACCAGCAGGAGAAGATGGCAAGACCAACACCACCACCTCCAAGAGTCACAGAACCTAATTTCCTCCTTGTGTGTCTACCATTCACTCTGTGGACACATTTACCTTTTCTAGGGACAATTGTATTTTCAATATTGGACTTGTTTTTGGCTCTATTACCATCTTTTCATCCACCGTGATAGGCTCTTTTTTGTTTATTTCATCTTTTAATAAAATGCCTCACTCCTGTCTTTGTGTTATGTTAAAAAAATGTGATGGATACAGAGTACAAAACTCTTGTTGGATTATTTGTGGCATTTCCTTTGTCATGTTCATCTTCCACCATCATGTTGCCAAATCTTTAGAATATTCAGTTGGGAAAAACTGTTGCAATTACAAAGAGGTAAAGTGTGAACCAATTTATTCAAAGAAAACAAACTCAAACTCATAATGTATTGGAACATACAAAAGTTGGCAACAGGTCCTTGTAGAAATGAAATCTGGGTTGCAAAAAATAGTCCTAACACCAAAGGTCTGTGTCATTCAGGGTTATATGTTCCATGACCTTGAAACCATGGAGGAAAGGGAACATGCAATAGGAACAAATTAAATAGGCAAACTATCACTGATACATGACCTCAGTTGGAGCCATACATCCTTCCCTCACAATAGGAATCCTAGGCACCAATAGTCTACATCATGACAGTAACAATATTTGTGGCCACATGCCCTGTACAGGACACTGTGGCAGTATCTGGTGCAATGACATTGGGGGTTATTACAACTTTGGAGGAGGTGTTAATCCGTCCCAAAAGTGACGGTAAAGTGACGGATATACCACCAGCCGTATTACGAGTTCCATAGGATATAATGGACCCGTAATACGGCTGGTGGTATATCCGTCACTTTTGGACGGATTAACACCTCCTCCAAAGTTGTAATAACCCCCATAGTCACCATTCAATGGTGTGCTCACAAAAAATGTTCTTCCAGCTGGTAACAGCTACCTCCACTGTCCACAAATTGAAGATTTAGCCATCTGAAGGAAGAACAGTATGCTAGGGCTTTACATAAACATGTGATTTGAACAACTCAAATGGCACATATTGCCTTGATGGTAGCATCACACATGAAAAAGGTCAGATGAACTTCCATACTATAAGAGTGCAAGTTGTCTCTGGAAAAGATATGTCTATCCCAAGTGAGTGTCTGTGCCAGGATCAACACATGTTCACTATGTACTTCCAAACAGCAACATATCACAGTAAATGTGACAGTGTTGAAATGTCCAAATGAAGATGACACAGTGAAGGACATTGAAACATAATAACAAGGGAAAATTAATTTTACCACATATTAAATTGAACTTAATTGACAAGTCATGAGGGCACACATACTTAGCACAAACACATTTAATCTATGCCAATGACCACATTGTCCAATGTAGGGAAACTCTGATCCACTAACAGCTTTGCCTTGAACTTTCCTGCACTTACCATTCCTAACAAATTACCATAGCAGACTGATACGTTCTCTAAGTCACAAGTTGTACTGACATTGGGCAATCACATCTTAATGTAAGTCAACTCTTTCTGCTTCACCACTCACCTTCATTGAGCATTTCAACATCATTACTCTGGGGTGCATCATGGTCTCCATCCTCTGCAATTATAGGGATGTCTCTCCTCAGAGCGATGTTATGGAGAATGCAGCAGGCAACCATGATTTGGCGCACCTTATCTGGTGAGTAGAGGAAGGCTCCATCGTTCTTGTCCAGGCACCTAAACCTAGCTTTCAGGACCCCAAAAGCTCGCTCCTCTAGCCTTCCTGTTCTTCCATGGGCCTCACTGTAGCGGACTTCTGGTACTGTTGGATTCCTCAGCTGTGCCAATAACCACAGTCAGTTAGGATACGCTGAGCCTCCTATACTGAAGCAACACATCAACAGATTACTCACATAACAAAGCCATTGTCCCTTCCTAAACTACGAATCAGGCAAAAGATCAACAATTCATTGTTGTATAGCTCTTTTAGCCACATCTTAGATACGTTAATTAGCGAACTAGGCCCGCCGTTGTGCACTTCAGCCCAGTTACATTTTATTCAGCATTGCCTTATTTTTCTAGCAATAGCAACTTTTGAGGTGTTGTTTTATTTCTCTCAATATAATTGAGAAAGCAACACGTTCTCAGTAGGACATTCTTTTCACTTTGTACTTTCTTCAAGGCTACAGTCAGATAGGTTGCCAACAAAAGTCGTACGATGTGTCTCCAACATTCACAGAAACATACACACTCATACGTGGGAACAAATTCTTGAATGTCAACTGTTTCATTATAAAAACACTCCTTTGTCCCATACACATTGGAAGGAGATTCCAGCAAGATGACCACGACTGCATGCTGATTGCTGATTTCCTCGCTACAGCTACTTGCTTAGACGGTCAAACCCTTAATCTACATGGGGATGATGTCTTTCTAGACTAAAGGCTATCTTACTCAGGTATGATGTTTTCCCAGGGGGAAACCTGAAGGGCAGGTAAGTAGGAGAACTATATCTTACTCGTAGTGGCAATATGGTGGGACTATTTTTGTGTTTCACTCTTCTTGTCACCTTATCGTTTTTATTGTGTTTTATCATCCTAGTTATTGCAATACATGCCTTTTTTATGTAAGATGTAGTTACTTCAATAAACCCTTATTGAACTATATTTAGCCTCTGTTGTCTTTGCCTGTGTGAGATGAATGTAACAGAGAGAAAGGGTTGAGATCTGATCAACCACAATTCCCCTGAGGAGTGTTTCTTGTCATGCGCCAGGTTGCCACAAACATAAAGGGATCAATCCCCAGATGGTGTCCTTATCTCTCAACATACATTTACCATTAACATGACAAATCCACAACAGGTTGTAATTGCAGTAAATATGAGACCGCCCTTACTGCGCACTTATTGGCAAATGGCCTAACGGCTCAGGGGGGTCCAGTCACATTTGTTGTTGAGGCTCATCCAGCCTACACAAAGCAAAATACAAACGCTGTGGGATAGCGTAACTGGATGGACGGAATGCGGAACCAATCAAACATTCACCCCCAGTCACAGATCTGGGTTTAATCCATCCATTATTTTGCTCACCATGCCACCCCAGTTTGAACCCAGCCATATGCAAATCAGTCTTGACCCTGTTCCACATGGGAACAGTCCAGCCCGAACTGCCAGGCCAGGTTCTCCCTGGACCGGAAACAAGCATCCTGGGACTGGTTTCGGGGTTTCACCCCTCTTCAGCTAGGCTAGCTTGAATCCAGTGGCACAGTGAGCCCGGGACCCACGTCTGGGCATACCCGGCGCACTTAGTGCGGCAAAAGCAAAGCAAAATACAAACGCTGTGGGATAGCGTAACTGGATGGACGGAATGCGGAACCAATCAAACATTTACCCCCAGTCACAGATCTGGGTTTAATCCATCCATTATTTTGCTCACCATGCCACCCCAGTTTGAACCCAGCCATATGCAAATCAGTCTTGACCCTGTTCCACATGGGAAAAGTCCAGCCCGAACTGCCAGGCCAGGTTCTCCCTGGACCGGAAACAAGCATCCTGGGACCGGTTTCGGGGTTTCACCCCTCTTCAGCCAGGCTAGCTTGAATCCAGTGGCACAGTGAGCCCGGGACCCACGTCTGGGCATACCCGGCGCACTTAGTGCGGCAAAAGCAAAGCAAAATACAAACGCTGTGGGGTAGCGTAACTCATCCAGCCTACAGAACAGAAATATTTAATTATTGGGTTACTTTCCAGCAGTTGATGGGAACACAAACACCTTTCATCATTATACACATGCAAACATACCTGCACAATACAGAGCTTATACATACTTAGAAATACCTTTATCTTATGAAGACCATAACAATTGGCTTGATGGCACCCTACCACATTCAATATTACACATTAGGTTAGGTCCTCTGAGCAATGATGGCCCGACCTGGCCTTTATTGGCCACATATACTCCACATCCTGATGCAGCAACCTTGGCGGTATCTGAGGTTCGCCGCTTATATATGGAGCTCACTGGAATGTACAGACTGTTAGTACAGTTTGTAATGCAAACACCAAATACTAACCCAGCATGAGCTGCCCCAGCGCAATCACACGCAGTTATGCCAGGTATTAACCCAGCAACTGTACATTCGATCATGGGTAAAGTACCCGCCAAGAGGAAAGAAATTCCGTTTTGGTTAGCTCAAAAAATAAATGTGCTGGAAGCAGCCTTTCCCCATACAGGTCCTCAGGATAAACATAGAATACGCACTATGTGCTTGCCATATTTGATGGTTCCCACAGTAGATAACTGCAACACATGGGGCACTGTATTTGCCACGCTCTACACTACGGCACACAGTACACCAATACTTGCCAATCTTCAAGATGTATTAAAATAATTTCAAGAGAAATACAGGGCTGCCCCAGCCCTGAATTTGGGGATGCAATTAATGGGCAACTTTGCCATTGTGTCTTCAATTATATTAAGTAATCTTAAAGGGGAAGCAGTTGCACTAGCAGTGTGCATGCGGCTCCGGGACATTTCTGTACAGGATCAAGAATGTAAGCTGCCAAAGATTATTGCCAAGAACTACTGAAGTATTGGTTGAGATAGTCTGGGGGGCCAGACCAATTAAACCACAATTTCAAGGTAGATCTAATAATGATTCTACTAAGCAAGGTTCTAAAAAGTGATAGGATAAAAAACAACAAGGGCCCAAAAAAGAAAGGGGAGAATCCCCGCATTTGGAGACCCATTAGAATAGGTATAATCTTAGAAACAGAGATAATGAAAAAACCCTGACAGATATCAATGTCCTGATACACACCAATCTCATTCCTTTCAGGACTCATCAGAAAAACGCAATGAGAGAGGTGGGTGACAGAGCAGCGAACAGAGTACATGAAACAGAGAAAGGACTCATGACGCTCGTTTGAAGTTTCTGTTAAGAAAGAAGAGAAACTTCCCCAACAAAAACCCCAGTTTAAAAAGAACAAAGTGGCAGCAGTTGTGATACAACATGTCACTCCGTAGTATGCATGAATCATATGTTCACCCAGAGAAGAGGGCACACACACTTGAAATGTATAATTCTGGTAAGCAGACAACTTGTACATTGATAGAATGGAGGTTTGTGCCAGTATGGGTGCTGGCACGAAGGCAACTGGTGACTCTACGGCCCATATTTATACTTTTTGATGCAAACCAGCGCCGGCGCTGGTTTGCGTCAAAAATTTTACCGCTGGCTAACGCCATTCCTACGTGGCATGCAGGCGCCTTATTTAAGGAATGACGTTAGCCGGCGCTGCGGACTAGTCAGAGTAAAAGAAAATGACTCAAACCAGGCAACGGCGGCGTAGGGGAAAATGGGGGTTGTGCGTCAAAAAATGGTGCAAGTCAGGTTTGAGGCAAAAATCATGCCTCAAACCGGACTTGCGCCATTTTTTGATGCAGAACCCCCATTGAAATTACTCCTGTCTTAGCAAAGACAGGAGTCATGCCCCTTGCCCAATGGCCATGCCCAGGGGACTTCTGTCCCCTGGGCATGGCCATTGGGCATAGTGGCATGTAGGGGGGGCTAAATTAGGCTCCCCATGCCACTTCAAAAAAAATTACAAAAATACTTACCTCAACTTACCTGTACTTACCTGGGATGGGTCCCCCATCCATGGGTGTCCTCCAGGGGTGGGCGAGGGTTGCAGGTGGTGTCCCTGGGGGTAGGGAAGGGCACCTCTGGACTCCTTCCATGGTCAGAGACCATGGAAGTGAACTCACAGATCCCTTAACGCCTGCCCTCACCCAGGCGTTAAAAAATGGCGCACATCAGGCTGTGCGCTGTTTTTTAAGGCCCACCCTCTCCTGTGCGTCAAAATGACGCAGGAGTATAAATAAGGCGCACATGCCTTTAAATCATTTTTTGGGCGGGAACGCATACCTTGCATGTCATTAACGCTAGTTTCCCGCATCCAAAAAATGACTCACACAGAGGAATTTTGACGTCCGCGGGCGTCAAAGTTTAAATATGGGGCAAGGTTTGCGCTGCATGTGCGTCAAAAATTTTTACACACATTCGCCGCAAACAGAGTATAAATATGCTCCTACATCTTCCTCTGAGGCCTCGTATGAAGACCCATCCCTAGTGGGGGCAGACCCTGGATAGACTGTGCCACCTGCATCTTTGTCTGCTTCCATTCAAATCTCAACCCTCCCTCTTGCCCCCCCCCCCCCCAATTGGCTGTAGCCTTCCCTGCGGTCACCTCTTCCCCTGTCCTGGTGTCCCAGGCTGTGCTCAATGAGGAGGCTGTTGATATTTCAAGAATATTCTCTGTAGGCCAGACCGCATTATTGAATGCAATCCAGGGGCTAGCTGGCCAGATGCTGGCTTTCCTGGATGGCACTCAGGGTGCCCTGTCTGGCCTATAACGTTCATTCCAGGGTCTGACCTCCTCATTGGCTGTAGAGTCCCACCCACCCTAAACTCATGCCAGTACTCCCACCCTTTCCCATCTCCAATCACTCCATGGAGTTCTGTCCAAAGCACACACAAAAATATATATACACCCACAAAAACAACCACAAGCAGAACATCCCAACACCAACATAGCAAAAAAAACAAGCACAGACACACACACCCGCAGACACCACACACACCACAACCACAGTCAAACCCCCAGTCAGTGCACCCACCACCACACCCACAGACACAATGCCCACCACTACAGCAACACCCACACATACCACAAGCACATCCCCAGTCAGTGCACCCATCACATTACAATAACACCCCCCACTAACACCACACCCACAGACGATAACAATCTCCAGTCCGGTGGCTGCTATTGTGCCGCCGGTGGTATCATGACCCTGCCTACCACCATGGTTTCCGTGGCGCCATGAAAACCATGGTGGTAGGCCCTATCAGTGACAGGGAATCCCTTCCCTGTCACTGATAGGCAGCCCCCTCCCTCCCAACACTCCCCAGACACTTCCCCACCCCCTTCATCCATGTTCCCCCTCCCTTCCAACCTCCCCCTTACACACACACACACATTTATTCAAAAACCGAGAGGGTTAGTGGTTGATGCTAAAGCTTGCACATCTGATAGTAAAGCGCTCCAATGTATTGACTCATCTGTAGAGTAAGGCACAGGGTGCAACCTGGTAAGAAAACCCAACCACCACGGGTTTAGAAGTACACAGGAACACAAGTGAGCCCTAGAGAACCACTTATGTAACGTGCTGTATAAACAAGATGCAAGAAAAGAACAACACCAGGGCACTCCTCAACGAAGATAATCAGTCCATGTATGTAGAAGTTGCAGAAGAAGTTTCCTTTTATTTGGGAAACTGTACTATTTCCATTAATATTACGGACCAGCATATTGGATCTCTCTTTTATCCGGTTATAGGTATTCTCCTTGAGATCTGACAGAAGCATCTCCCATACAATTATTTTGCTAAAAACTGCATCTTTCGAGCCTTGAAAAAGTCCCATAGGACGAAACACGTGTTGGCTGTTTTCTGTTTTCTTGTATATTCATCTTTGATACATGAACATTAAGCCTCTTTGGATTATTATTCCAGAGGAATAAAACTTCTTCTGCAACTTCTACGTACATGGACTGATTATCTTCGTTGAGGAGTGCCCTGGTGTTGTTCTTTTCTTACACACACACACATGCAGACACGCACCACGCATTCACACACTCATTCACACAGACATACACGCATACATACATGCATGCATTCATTCATTCACACACACATCCGCACACACATCCACACTTACACGCAGACACGCATTCACATTTTCATTCATACACGCACTCACGCACATGCATACGTGCATGGAAACAATACTAAACACACTCGCATTCAAACACACACTCACACATACATGCACACACACCCCCCACACACACACACAACACCTCCAACCCTCCTCCCCTGTTGGAAACCCGACTTAGCTGTATCCAGGGGGTCTTATGGTAGGGGACGAGATGGAGCGCCTCTACCACCAGCAGCGCTTGCCAGCAGAACACCGCTAGGCTGTATTATTTTTCATAATATGGCTGGCAGCGGTCTACTGGTGTGGCACTAATGGTGGTAGCAGTGCCACCTTATCACCTTCCGCCAGTATGGTCACAGCTGGATCTCCGCCCTTCTTGTGGTGGAAATCCGGCTGTAGTCATAATTTGGTGAACAGATGGTAGCCGCGGCGATGGTCTATTGGCGGCCGTCGCTGTGGCGGTAGGCGTTTTTTACCGCAATTGTCATAATGAGGGCCTTTGATTTTAGAATACCTTTGTCCTGGCCTTATTTTTAGATTGTTACTAATTGTTTGCTGATGATATTTTTCTGTGTATGCCATGCACTTACTTTCATTTGTGACAGTGCCAAAACAGGTTGTATATTTTAGTTCTTTTTTTATTGCATGCATTAGTGTTGTACATTAGTGTTGGCCACACTAATTTTAGTACAAGCATTCATGTTGTTACTGGACACTTACACCAAAATTATATGTGTTTCTGTTTTTGTGACTGGAGAATGCAAGTGTGTTTGCTTTGATATTATGTGTCAATAATATGCAGATATGAATTACACAGGTGACCTGGCACTTTACAGTTGAATGGAATCTTATATTTATTATACAATGCACACAGTAGGGGGACATGTGACCTTCATACATCTCTGTCATGTTTGCAGTTCACCAGTAAAAAATTGTATTACATTGTGTAGACACCCACCTGTAGCATGTTGTAGTGTAATTACTACATTATCATGGGATTGGTTAGTTCAAATTGGGAATACTGTTTAAGATGATACTTGAGACTTTCTTAGGACATTATGACACATACCTTTACGAACACATTTCTTTTTGTGACTGTTGAAACATTTTGTGTATAAGTCCATTGCCATGAAGGCAGTCGTCCCAGATTGGTGGGTGCTACCTATATCCCGAGGTATGTTCTGATACATTTTCAGACTTCAACATTACACACTTCAGCATTGTGCAACATTATGGTGGTGTCCATACAAATTAATAAGCAATGCATGAGGTCAGTAGTAGTGTGAAGCTACAAGTCTGAGGGTAACATGGATGCCCGTGACTCACCTTTTGTTCCAGCACTGAGGGGGTTGATTTACATCTTGGACCTGGCACAGGAGCAACAGAAGGACAAGTAGCAGCGGGTTCATGGCGGCAGGATATGTGGAAAGTGTTAAAAAGATGGGTTTTGTGTTTATATAGCTCCCAAACTGCCAGCTCAGGTGTGGAGGTTTAGCCGCCATAGTGGCGTCAACAGGACTGCACATTGTGATTGGCTCGGCAGTAAAAGAGGCTGTGGTCCTGCCGCCAGCTGCTTTTGCCTATGTCGCTGTCGACCCGAGTGAAGATTCTTGGTGGTGACGGCAGACCATCGGTGGTCTGTCGCCAATGCTCCCGTTGACACCTAAGCATGGAGGGCGGACCATCACGGCGGCGGGTGGGTTTCTTGTCAAAAATTCAATGGCAGGACCGTTACCACCAACATCTAAATCAGGCCCTTATTTTTTATTTTTTTGCAGTTTTATATAGCACAGACTTGACCCAGAGGTACTAGAGTGCTTCACCTCAGCATCAGTTACATTACGCAAGGATACATTCATTTTGGTTTTTGACATAGGAAGATTAAAGGGGTCATTATGACCCCGGCGGTGGGTGATAATGTGGCAGTAGTACCGCCAACAGGCTGGCGGTACATACTGCCACATTATGACATAGGCGGGTTGGCTGCAGCCAACCCACCAATTTACCATTCCTACCACCATGGCGGTAGCAGCCGCCGGGCCGGATATAACAATCTCCAGCTCGGCGGCTGCTTTGGTACCGCCGGCGGCATTTTGAGCCTGCCTACTGCCATGGTTTTCGTGGCATTCGCAACGCCACAAAAACCATGGTGTTTGGCCCTACCAGTGACAGGGAATTCCTTTCCTGTCACTGGTAGGAGGCTCACCCACCCGCCAAACACTCCCCAGATGCCCCCCCTTATCCACACTCACCTCCTTCTGATCCCCCACCCCCATACATGCACACACTCGCAGACACGCCACACCCATATACACACTCACTCACACTTGCATACACGCATTCATTTATGCATGGATCTATTCATTCTCGCACACATCCGTACACACATTCACACTGACATGCAGACACGCATTCACATTTCCATTTGTACACTCATTCTCACACATGCATACACCCACGCAAACAACACTACACATACAGTCGCATTCACGCACACACTCACACGTTCATGCACACAAACCCCCCCACACACACACAAAACCCCCAACCCCCTCCCCTGTCGGAAGCCCAACTTACCTGCATCCAGGGGGTCTTCCGGCAGGGAATGGGACAGGGCGCTGCTACCGCTAGCAGTGCCCGCCAGCAGAATACCACCAGGCTGTATCATGTGTCATGATACTGCTGGCAGCGGTCTACTGGCATGGAGGTGCTGGTGGTAGCAACGCCACCTTACCACCATCCGCCAGTATGGCTACAGCCGGATTTCTGCCCTTCTTGTGGCGTACGTCTGGCTGTGGTCATAATCTGGCGAATGGATGGTAGCCACACTGACAGTCTTTTGGCGGCCGTCACCGCAGCAGTAGACAGCTTATACCACCATTTTCATAATGTGGGTCTAAGTGATTTGCCCAAAATCACAGGCTGATGCCGAAACTTGAACCTGGCTCTCCAGTTGCAAAGTCTGCAGGTCAGAACGTAGCACCATATCCTCTCCCCTAAGTATAACAAATAATCAAGTAATCAAGTGGATAAAATAAAAAGATAGGAAATAATTTAAAATTGCTTTGTCGCTATTTGAGAACTGTTATCATTTTAGTTTTTTACAGCACTGATCATAATTTATATGGGAACAAAACCCTCTCATTTTGATAATTTCTCAAGAAAATTCTTTAGGATTTACAGTTTTGTTTACATCAGGAGTGCCACACTTTTGTTACAAATATAGAATGCTAGCAATATAGTTGTTCATCAGAATACTGTGAGTAGGCAAAGGTCAGGAGCACAGACTGGGATAACTGAGGGCAGGGAAAAGGGTGCAGAGGCAACAAGCTGCCCATGCTGAGTAGGTGGAAGGGGCACTGGCAGCACAATAAACCATAGAGGCCAGGGAAAAAGGGGGCATGGGCAATAAACCAACCATGCAAGACAGGCAAGAGAGGCTGTGGCAACATAACAGACCACTGAGGGCAGAAGGGAGAGGCAGTAGCAGTGCAATCATACATGCCAACAGACATGATTGAGGCAGGAGACTCCTAAAATAGCATCTTTGTTAATATAAGTCAATGGGGAAAATCAATTGCCCAAGTATTTTTTTTTTCAAAGTCTCCCTATTACCAAGTTCAAAGTGTTGGCAAGTATGGTACATTGGATCATGGAGGACAGGAGGCATGGTGTAGGGACATGGAGTTGGATAACAGAAGCCAGAACAGAGATGGGCAGGGGCACCAAACTGACCTTAAAGGGCATGCTTCAGGGGTTGCAGCAGCGCAGTACACCATACAGTGCAAGCAGGATGGCAGTGAAGCACAATGGACCTTGGAAAGCAGTAGGAAGGGGACAGGACTATGCACATGGACAACAGAGAGCAGAGGGGAAAGAGGCTAGAGCAACAAGCTGACCATACTGGACAGACAGGAGGGAATGTTGCAGCATAATGGACCGTGAAGGGCAGGAGGAAGGGGGTAGTGGCAGCACTTCAAACCATGTAGGGGAGGAGGGAGGGTCTGGAGCATGGACTCATACAACAGAGGGTAGGGAGAAGGTGGATGTGGCAGCAAGATACTTGTTTAGGGCAGGCAGGAAGGGCAGTGGCAGAACAACAGCTACACAGGGCTGTAATGAGGGAGCAGGGGCCTGGGCTTGGACAACGGGTGGCAAGGAGAAGGGAGGCTGAAGTAGCAAGCTTGAGTGGGGCAGCACAATGCCAGGCCAGGCCCTGCATCCAATCCCCCTACTGTGCATTGTGATGGGCATCTTACTGAATGTTAAAAAAACTCTAGTAATTCACTGAAAAAAAAGGTTAGAGAGACGTTATAGTTAGGAAACAGAATAAAAAGTAACCTTAGAAATTAATTTAAAAACCAAAGGTTACAGGGACGTTAGTGTTAGAAATGGGGTTTCTGGTTGGCTAGGGTATGCACCTAAGCCAGACAGTACCCACCACTCTTTTCAGGGCAATTCAATTACACACCAAAGATAACCTGTGCTCACCCCTTGGAAGTTTAGCCCAGAGCAGGCAGGCTTATCCACAGAGGTCACGTGTAAAGCATCTGCACAACACATTCACACTAGTACCACAATGAACACACAACATAAGAAACTCTAAACAGGATTATATATAATAACCTCCTTGTATTGTAAATACATACATCAGACCAGAACAGCAAAAGCATAAGTATATGGTAAATACTACAACACTGACAGATGATATGTGCAATCCTGAGTAACTTCATAACCCCCAGTGACATACAACACATTTTCAGTGGATTTCCAGAGGAGAATATGCTTCTACTAGCAAATACACACGTAAGATATGATAACTATGCACGTTCTGCAAGGGCGGAGTAGTACTCCTAACCCTCGTAATGCAAGAACCCCGTAGGTATACCTCAGGCAAGACTCTGCTGGCCCCATGGGCCCAACTGCATGAATGACAGCCAGCAAGATAAGACATAAACTATTTCAAAGAGTTCTAGTGTGCTGGAATAAATGTGCGCCAACTAGGTTAAATATAGTGGCCTTGCCAGAATGAAAAGTACCTGCCTCCAGTACGTAGACTGCAGGAGTTCCTATGCCCCTACTTAATGGTTTAGGGTAAGGCACAGAAATATCCGCAAAATCCTGGCTGCACTTCGGGAACGCAGCCCACAATGCCACCAGGAAGCAAATGTCCCCCCAAAGCTTCACCCCCCCGGCGAGGGACACATGCCCACAGGTGTGTGTCACACGAGGAGGCACAAATACTGCAGAATTCCACGAGGAAGACCTTGTTGATCACTTGATTGTTTGTTACACTTAGGGAAGAGGATGTGGCCTTACGGCCAGAGCTGCAGACTTTGCAACTGGTAAACCAGGTTCGGGTTTCGGTATCAGCTCAATATTCTGGGCAAATCACTTAATCTCCCCATGCCTATAACCAAAATGAATGTGTCCTTGTGTAATGTAACTGATGGTCATATAAAACACTCTAATGCTGTAGTTGCTGCTGATCACCAGGGAGTTAACTTGAAATCTGCTGCTGGTGTTGAAATTGTTTGTTTCATTCTGTTTTAATGCAATAGAAGAGAAAGATATTTGAGAAGTAACCTAAAACATGTCCTGTTTTTTTCTACAGCACTAACCATAATTTCTATAACAAAATGAACCCCCTCATTTTGTAACTTTCCATTTAAAGGGCCTCATTTCAACCTCAGCGGTCTTTTTCCAAGACCGCCAAGTTACCACTGTGCTGAAGCCCGCCAGTGCAGGAGGTTTTCCGTGCAGCGAATCATGACTGCTGGCAGCCCACAGTCTTTTTTGGTCAGAGAAACGCCAGCATCCATACTGGCGGTCTGCGGGGAAGTGGAGGCTGCTCCACCTCCACCACCCATCATCAGAACACCGCCTACCAAATCCCAACCCAGGATTCGGTGTGGCGGTGTTCTGATGATGGGGAGCTGGCGGCAGAGCAGCCCCCATGGATCCCGTCCCCTCCCGGAGGATCACCGGACAAGGTAAGGAGATCGTCTGTTAGGGGAGGGGGGTGGTGGGGTGTTGTGTGTGTGAATGGGGGCGTGCATGTGAGTATGTAGAGGGGGTGTGTGACTGCATGTATGCATTCAGGGGGTGTGTTGTGTGTTTTGAAAATGTGTGTGGGTCGGTCTGTTTGCATGTCTGTTTGTATGTGTGAAGGTATGTGTTGTTGTAGTGTATGTGTGCATGTAGGGGTGTGTGTATGTTCATGTTGGGGGTGGGGAGGGGGTGTGTGTAAGTTAATGTTGGGGTGGGAGTGGGGAGGGGGGTCCTGCCACCTTTGGGGGGTGGCAGGGGGTGAGGGGTGTGGGCGGAGGACTCGGGGTAGGGGAGGGGGGTGGGGGAGACCCCTATCAGTGCCAGGGAAGGAATTCCCTGGCACTGATAGTGCCTACCGCCATGGATATTATGGCTGTTCCAAACCACCCGAAATCCATGGCGGTATGCAGGGCCCTGATACCGCTGGCGGTCTGGTGACGGCTGCCGGGCTGGAGACCGAAGTTTCCAGCCCAGCAGTCGGAGTGGCGAAGTGGCGGATGACCATGGCGGTAACCGCCATGGCCATAATTCAATTTTTTCCGCCGGCTTGTTGCCGGTATTACCGCCATTTCTCCCCCACCCACCAGGGTTGTAATGAGGGCCTAAATGTTTTTACTTTTACCAGTTTGATTCAATGAAGGTGGCTTCATATGTGCCACACTTCTGTCATAAGTAGGACTGTTTGAACTCTTGTTGTACTTCAGAACACTCTGGGAGGCTGCATTAGAACACAAGGGAATCAAATGACAGGCTGCCGGAAGTTCATGTTTTACTGAGAATGTCAGGCCTCATTCTCATATGGCTAGGAAAGTGTGAATTTAAAGAAAATATTCTTTCCTTTTAGCTTCTGGAGCACCTTCCATTATCGCCATGAGAACACCATGAGAAAACAGTTTTCTCTCACACATGATTCATGAAATCACAGCAGAAGGCTTTTTTCAGGGTAAAATCACCTTAGAATACGCCACAATTCCTAAAATTAGTATGATGCAACAACAAATGATTTATATTGTAATTAAAATCTGTTATCACCCTTTATATTTTCTCCTTTTTGTGACCCGTCATCCACTACGTTTTAATGGGGTTCATGTCCCAGAGTCCTGTAAGTGCTCTCGGAGCATGTTGTCCATGTTGCACTTAGACAACAAAGGTGCAGGGTCCATTTGGAACCCCATATATGTCCTTTGGGGTCTGAATGTGTTTACCCTGCCCGCTTACATTTTTTAAATTCATTTTTAGGACATAGGGACCAAGTCCCGGAGTCTCTTAATGGCTGCCAAAAAATATTGTTCAGGTTCTCAACAGGCAATCAGGATTGAATAGTCTCCTTTGCATTGGCAAGTCAGAGTATATCTGAACACCAACTGTCCAGTTATACAAGTTATTTTTCCTTTACTATCTCAAAAAACTACTGAATGGATTTACACCGAATAACAAAAAAGCATCTTTTCTGGACCAAGAGCTATTTTTCTACCAAATTTGCTGTAATTCCATCTAGTGGTTCAGGCTGTAGTAGTTTTTAAAAACTACAATGTCCCTGTAACCTTTGTTTTTTTAAGTGAATATATTTACATATGTGTGTGTGTGTGTATATACATATATATGAGGTCTTTTGGAGTGCCGTGCTTTGTTTGTGGAAGGAAATAAATATATATATATATATATATATGTATATATATATATATATATATATATATGGGTCACCACTAGGTAGTAATAATGAGGACCTAGTTTCTATAGAAAAAGAGTTACTTGCCAATATCTTTAGCGCCAGTCAACACAAAATTTCCCCCAAAAAATATGACGCTCATGTCAGCTGCTCTCTGGAAAGTTTTGTGGTGATTCGTCAAGTGGGGGGTCAGGAAAAAGGGAGAAACCCAAAACGTGTTTTCTCCATGTTAATTTCCATGGGGATTTTGCAACAGGAATAGTGGCCAAACCACTGGATGATGTACACCAAATTTGGCAGAAAGCTAGCTCCTGGTCCAGAAAGCAACCTTATTGGGATTTGGTGTAAATCTGTTCAGTAGTTTTAAAAATATTAGAAAAAACACATTTGTATGTATAGGGACATGAAGGCTCCACGAACCCTCCTGATCTCATGCTGATATCTGATTGTCTGCCAACACTTCAACAAGGAAGTGTTGGCAGCCATCTTGGGACTCAGCTTCAGCCGAGTCCCAGAAAAAAAGGTAAAAAATAAAAGAAGGGGCTAGGGTAGGGATATCCTGACCCTTTAGCTCTGGTTCTGGGGTTCCAGAGGGACCCCACAAGGGCAAAAAAGTACTTTATTAAAAGAATGTTACCGCAAATTTGTGACAGGGTCGCAAAGCTGTGGTAAAATGTTTTAAAACAACAAGCGCAGTTGGCTACACTTGTTTAAAGAAGCCC
Organism: Pleurodeles waltl; assembly: GCF_031143425.1. Lineage (NCBI taxonomy): Eukaryota > Metazoa > Chordata > Amphibia > Caudata > Salamandridae > Pleurodeles > Pleurodeles waltl. Next base: position 794,428,573 of record NC_090443.1, read on the forward strand.
CCGGGTGAGACAGGTCCCGGGGGCATGTCAAAAATAAGGAGGGGACACACAGGGCCCCCTTCCTAGGGCTTATTTATGCCCTGGGACCACCAACTCACCAGGACCTAAATGAATAATATGAGGGGGCCCCTTGGCCTCCCGTGCCCTGGGGACCACCACCTTCCTGGGCAAAGTTGGTTAATTATACTGAGGGTCCATAGGACCACCCCAAGCTCCAGGGACCGCCATCTCCCCTGGGTTTAAATAAATAGTATGTGGGGGCTGCGTGCCCACTCTGCACCCTGAGGACCTTCCGAGGGCAAAATTGATTAATTGTGCTAAGGGGGGTCTGCAGGACCCGCCCGACCCCCATACTGCCACCTCCCCAGCATAGCCCGACTTATGGAGCCAATAATGGCCCTGTGGACCACCACCCCCCAAAGCCGGTTCCTGCTATGGCCCGGGGTACCAACCCCCGGGACATAGCTGTTTGGTCTGACTTCGCAGGAGCTTTGACAGCTCCGACCAAGTCAAAGCAAACACTCCAGTTTCTCCAAGCAAGAGCTGTCAAACAGCTCCTGGTTGCAGGAAGCGGGGGTTTCCTCTGTTTCACTGCCTGTAGAAATACTCTGGCTCTCACAGAGAGGGAGCTGCATGTTTAGCAGCTCCTTGTCTGTGACAGCAATTCTGGCTCCTGCAAGAGGTGGGGAATCGGCTGGGATCACATGGGCCTTGAGGATTCCCCTGCAGTCCCATTGCTCACTGGCTGCCCTTGAAGGCACCCAGGAGAGATGGCTGGGGCACCTGGTATGGGGTCTCCAGGGCCGAAATCGGCACAAGGACAGGGGCTGTGCACCTCCACAGGGAATTGTAGTCTCCGGGGACAAAATCATCCAGCTGAGGGGGCCCCCATTCCCCATGCTGCACATCTACTCAACGAAGTAGAACTTACCAACTAACCATTAGGAAGTACAGTGGGGTAGACATTTTGTGCAAACAGTCGATTTTTGTTGGATAAAGGAGCAGGTGAGCTTCCATTCTGGCCATGATGATCATTTTACAGAATTTAATAAAAAGCAATTAATATAATATACAAAGCACAAATATAAAAGTGGCAGGTGCCTCAGTTTAAGCTTCACTTCTGAAAAGGACAAATGATTCTAACTCCTGAGCTTGGCAAAGGCAAAGAAAGTGTGTTTACTCCACAATTAAATGTGGAAAAACAATCTGAAATCCTTCACGCAGGTAAATGAATCTTCCATCTATTGGAGCGCAATGAGACAGTCTTACGCCCACTCTCACACCCATATAGACCATCTCACAACTACTCTAACACCCAAAGATGCCCTCTCACATGTATTCTCACATCCAGAGAGAAAGGCCCTGTGGGAAACTCCCGCTGCACATGGCCAAAGGCTGTGCGCAGTGTGGGGTTGGGCGGTTAGTGCGGTTGGCCACAGGCCATGCCCTGTGGCCAAAACCAGCCATGTAAAACCAAAGGCTGTGTGTGGCGGTGGTTGGATTAATGAAAATTAATTTACATTACATTAAAAAAAACATAGAAATTCACTGAAAAAAAACAAAGGTTTCAGGAAAGTTACAGTTAGGAAATATAACTGAAAAAAAACCTTAGGAATTCACTTAAAAACCAAAGGTTACAGGGACGTTATAGTTAGATTCTGAATTCACTCGCACAAAACCATAGAAATTCAACAGTTATAGTTAGAGTTATTTCAAGTAACTATAACGTGCGCCCTAAGGTTATATGTATATATATACACACACGTGTATATATATATATATACATATTTATCAGATTGTCTGTCTGGGTGTGCGAGGCATGTATCAGTGTTTTGGTGGGTGTGTCAGTCTGTGTGCAGGTCTGTGAGTGGTTGCATGAGGTATCAACGGGTCTGTGATGTGGGTGCATGAGTGTCTGAGTGGGTCTGTGAGTGGGTGTATGAGTGTCTAAGAGGGTCTGTGAGTGAGTGGGAGAAATTGATTGAAAGAGAGACAGAAAGAAAGAGTTTTTTTTAGGTTTTAATATCTCATATACTTAGAATGAGATATTTTAGTTGGATTTAAAAAAAAAATTATGTATAATTTTTTTTTAAAGTACCATTTTTTTCAATTAAAAATTACAAATGAAAATGAGTCCAGCTGGACTCAAACCCCCATAGCTCAGTGTGAAGGTCTGCGACCTTCACACTGTTATGGTGGTTTTCTTTTTTTTTTTTTTTTTTTATCCCTTTGTGGGCTATGTGGGACCAGGAGGGAGTCCTTACTTCCACATGCCCTACTTTTTTAGTTATTTATTTATTTTGTAATTCACATTTTTATTACAAAGCCCTTTACGGGTTACATGGGACCGCAAGGAAGCCCTCAAGGGCTCCACCCGCAGTCCCTACTTTTTTTTATTTTATTTTTAAAACAAAGCCCTTACGGCCACCTGGCACTGCGGAGGAACTCTTAAGGTTTCCCTCGCAGTACTAATGCTTCATCAAGCATGGAGCTGCTTTGACAGCAGCTACGTGCTTGCTGAAGTGTTTCATGACAGAGATGAAACTTCAGATTTTGACAGCGGACCGGCTTTTATGGTCCTGCTGTCAAAACCCAAAGCGTTTGCTGTGGCCTGGCTGCAGTTGCAATGCTGCAGCTAAGCCACAGTAAACAGCTATGTCCCAGAGGTGGGCACCCCCGGGACATAGCAGTAGCTGGTTCTGTGTGGTGGCAGTCCCATGGCCATCTGTGGCTCCACGATGGGGGCTGTGTGCCCCCCCAATGAGAACTTAGCCCCAGGGGTGGGGGGATGGTGGTCCCCGGGGCAGTGGGGGGGCCACACGGCCCCCCAATCCAAATAACGTGTAGCCCCAGGGGTGGTGGTCCCTTGGGCAGCAGGGGTCCACCCGGCCCCTACATTAATTAAGAGATTGCCCCTGGGAGGTGGTGGTCCCTGAAGCAGTCGGAGGGGCCCAGGAGCCCCCCCCCACTTTAAAAAAAAAAAGTACTCAGGACTTTGCTCACCCAGGGGCATTAGGCTAACGAAGCACAGAAGCCTGAGCTTTGTTTTTCTTTTCAATTTTACTAGCTGATTTGTGGCTCCACCGCATCTCCGCTTCTAAATCTCTTTGGGACATCTACCACCAGAGCTAAGGGATCAGAGTGTTCATAACCTGGCCCCTTTTGGGGTTTTTAAAAAACATTTTGGGGACTTGGCTTCAGCTGAGTCCCAAGATGGCTGACAACACATCGACAGCTACTGTTGTTGAAGTGTTATCAGCCAATCAGATCTCAGCACAAGACTGTTAGGGGTTGCAAATCCTTCGCTTCCCTAGATATACAAATTTGTTTTCCCCTTAATTTCTCAAAAACTACCAACCGGAATTACACCAAAAATAAAAAGCTCTCTTTCTGGATCAAATTTGATGTAAATCCGTCGAGTAGATTCTGCGCTATCGCTGTTCAAAATCCCTATGGAAAAATAAATGGGGAAAACAAGTTTTGGGAGCCCCCCTTTTTCTCAGCCCACCCTGGACGGATCACCCCGAAACTTTTCAGGCAGCTGCTGACGGGACTGGCAAATTGTTTTGGAAAGGTCAGTGAAGATTCGTCAAGCGCCATCAAAGATATAGGCAAGTAAAAAACGTTTTTTATATAGAAACTAGGTTGTAACTATAACTACCTAGTGGTAACCGCCACTAGGTATAATATATATATATATATATATATACATATATATATGTATATATATATGTATAAAACATAAGTGTTTCACTTACCTGGCATATACTTACTATTTAGTTGTAAAGGCATGTGTGGTAAAGGCGTGTGTGTGGTAATGACTTACGTGGTAAATGCAATTTATTGTAAAGGCATTGCATGGTTGTGCATGCGTGGTAAAAGCATGCCTTGTATTGCCATTCATTCTAACGCTATACTACCATCAGGCAGCCCTCAATGGCTGGTCTGGAAGGCCAAAGTGTGGGCCGTTTTTTGGGCTGTTTGTGGGCCGGTTTTATGGTCCAGTTTTAAGGTCTTGTAGGCCCTTTTACTATTGATTTCTCTGATATTACCACAAACATTTTCTGCAGCAAAAACAAATGAATGCAGTCTCCTATACCTTGAATGACACCCATACAGCTTGTCTTTGCAAATGTAAGTGTAAAAAACCTGTGCTTTGCAAATGTGAGCCGTTTCATTTTTAGCTACCTGTTTCACTTATGGGGGCAGGTTTTAATTTGGTACCTGGGCCTATTTTTGTCCCTATCGTGCTTGCATGCTTTGCTCATACTCGAACAGAATAGCACTTTAGAAAATAAACAGCCTTCAGAATGTGTTCAGTCTGCGAGCACAGCATGCACTATGACGTCAGCAAGACGTTTAGAAACTTTATTAGGGATGAGCATTCATGGGCACTTTTTTGGCTCTTGTGTGATCAAATAATATTTGCTCCTGACAAGTGAAGCGTTATCCATCTATTATTAGACGAGCTAGACTGGTGGATTATTCATCCCTCACATTGCTCTGCATGCTTTGCTGTCTTCATCATTCTTTCCAATCAAACAGGTTTTACAAAGAAAACTAGAACCGCGACAAATTTGATGACTCTGTCACAAATCTTTATTTTTGACTCCTCCAAAATGAAAAAACTTCCTCTCTACCAGTGCTATGTTTAGTACAAACTGGACTTCGATTGTCTCAACAGCAAAAGGCTCTGGAAAAATAATAAAGGGCTTGGGTATCCCCCCACCTCTCCTGGGAGTTATAGAAAATGTATACTCCAACTCTTGGTTAGGGAGTGGTGCTAATCTATCAAGGGCCATTTCAACAGTTAGTGGCTTCAAACAGGAGTGTCTCTTGGCATGGACTTTATTTAAGTTATTCCTGGCCGACCTCCTTCCAGCTCTGTCCTTGGTAAATTCACACCCTCCAAAACTAGGGTCAATACAAATGTCAAATCTTGTTGATGCCGATGGCCTGGTGCTACTCAGCCGTACCAGGGTCGGCATACAGTGCCTCTTCAGTGCAACTCAAGAATCTTCCCTGGCCAATGGGCTAAATATAAACAGTAAAAAGCTTGTGGAGACAAAATACTACAAATACTTTGGCCTCCTATTTGACAATAAAGGCTCTTTTCAATCCCATAGGGAGAAAATTAAATGCAAGGGGATTGCCTTGGTGGCCGGGCTCTCTGCCATGTTTTGGAAGCTAAATGGGCACTCATTCAGCCCCATACTGGAAATCGCCAGTGCACAAGTAGTACCAACCCTGGCATATGGTTGGGAGGCTCTTTGGGGGAGAGATAGTACAACAATGGGCTCTACTGTAACACATATATATAGACTTGTTTTTGAGCTCCTCAGTTAAATATCACCAGGCCAGACTAGGCTAGAGTTTGGGCTAGCAAAACAGTACCATGCCAGGCATGCAGCATTCACTCTTTTTTGCCACAAGCTCAAAACTGCAGAGGCATATACACTTATCCATCACATATGGGAGGACATTACGAAAAGGTCACGTTCACCACCACAAGACTATGTTGATAAAACAATTGCTCTGTTGGCTGATCTGTGGTCAGCTGCTGTGATCCATGCAACTTTTAAAAAAGCTGTCACCAAAACTATGAAAATTAATTCTTCACTGGACGACAGGGCAACTCTAGAACATAACTCTCATGTCTGGGGAGAACTTAATAGCTACAAGGTCTTAAGGCCACTGCAACACAGCGATACCTTGGGGCAGCTTTAAATTGCAGGATTATGAGCAGGTATCTGAACTATCACTTTGGGATTTTGCCATTTTACATGCATAATGGCCTCTAACTGGGAGCAGAAGGGGCAAAGAACTATTGGCTATGTGGCCACCATTTAAATTTGCAGCTTTACCATAAATATTCATCGGAAATGTTTGCGCCCCCTCGGGAACCAGTTAGGGATGCTTTCCTGTGGACAAGCCGTTTTGGCAAGCTTAAATTCAGCAGACTTGAGAACAATCTTGTTAATTGTTAAATGCCTCCTAAAAGTAGAGAGAGCCCTAAAGCAAGCAAAATCAATTTAACCCTTATATTAACGATTTTACTTCTCCTACTGTGATGCAATTGTAGTCACTTAACGTTTTTGGTCTTACTCCCACGCATCTCTTAAAGACTGCCTATTCTTAACTACTTATTTGTATCTCATTCAAAAAATTATCTTTTACCTTTTTATACTGCACATGCACTTGCACTTTGTGATCCATTTTGCACTTGCACTCCTGAGCAATGTTCTCTTGTATATTGTAACAATTTTAATTACTCCAACAATAAAGATGACTGCACTTGGCTTCGCTGTCTTCCCTGCACTTTGGTGATATGAAGTGCTCGGGCTGCAAAAATCTTGCAAAGGACCGCAAAGCAAGTACATGGGCAGTGCAGGGGCCCCCATCGGGACCCTGTCTCCACCAGCCTTTGCATGGCGTGGGAACCGCCATGCAAATGCTAGAGGACATGGGGGGTCCGACTGCCACCACGAGTGTCTTAAGACCGCCACACTCGTAATGAGGGCCTCAGTCTTGAAAGGAAGTGATCAGATACCACATTGGTCAATCTAGTATAATCATTTGCAGTCAGAGTTTCCTTCTCAAGTTCTCCACTGTGCCATGACTGAAGCCATCACACAGTGCCAGCAGACAGCAAGGGCATAGAAGCCAGTCTCTCACAAGAAATATGCACATAAATTAGGTGCAAATGTATTTATCAATATCCGAGTATGTGTCTCAAGTGAGTAGTAACAATAGCTTACGTAAATTGCAACTGAGCGCTACTAACATGTGGAATCTCATATCCAGAGGGAGTTGAAACGCGTAAAAAATGCTAAACTATTTACACATTTTGTGTGGGAAAAAGTAGATAAAGTTATGCGGAAGCTTGAGGTAGGAGAGAAAACGAAGTAAACGGGAGAGCCACGCCAAGGGGCCCGGCTTGGCTTTAAGAACCTGGAAAAAAAATGCCATGTAAATCGTGAAACAAAATTCATGTAAAACTATGATAAATCTCTTCAAAATTAAAAATGTACATCTTTTTAACATGCTGGAGTGTTTTACCTCAATGCAGCAGATTAGATCACAGCATTTACTAAAGATGATACCACAAGATTACTACTTCCTGTACTTGTAAATGCCTCTGCGAATCAGCCCCTATATTTGCTGGTTGTTTAGAAAACAAGCTCTAGTGAATGTGTATGATTGCTGACCATCGGGTCGGGTGCACATATTTTCTCAGCTACAATTTATGAGACCTGATGTCAAAGTCCCTGCATTTATAACACATCTTCTCAATGCACACATCTCTTAGAAGGTTGTTAGGACCAACTCTTCCCATAGATGGGGCATTTTTTGTTTTGCCAATATCTTTGGTGCCGTTTGAAGAACCTTTACAGGTACTCTAACCCAAAAGAACAGTGTTTTTTTGGCCGTTCCATTGATCCACTGTGGGGCTTAGCATGATCCCTTGTTTACATTTGTGAAGTATCTGTGGATCTGAGAAAAAATGTAAAAAAATTACACCCACTAACACACAAAAGCGCGATGTGCATGGCCAAAGGTCATGAGCAGCGTGGGGTTTTGGGTGCATGGGGGGGTTGGCTGCACTTCATTCACGTTGCTGGGTGTATTATCATGTGGTAATTTGATATTACTTTACGTTAAAAAAAACTATATAAATTCACGGAAAAAAACAATGGTTACTGGAAAATTATAGTTAAGTTGATGTTTTACCCTAAAATAAAATAGAAATTCAGCAGTTATATACCTATAGTTATACTTATCTGAAGAAACTATAAATCATGCCAGAAAGTAACTTTAGGAATTCCGTTTTGGAATTTCTCTATTTTATTTGTAATATTCACTCATTTATTTTTATCTTGTATTGAATTATAAACTAAGGAATTATCAATAAGAAAATGTTCTTTTATCTAGATGTTAATCTTGGTCATGCAAAGATTAAACTTGTCAGCTACTGAGGGCAAGTTGTCAGAGATGGATTCGATAATCTGTGTGTCGTCAGCATATGAAAGTGCTTGAAAACTGCAAGAATTTATCAGTTCAGCGAGAGGGGCGGCATACAGATTGAAGAGAGTGGGGCTAAATGAGGACCCCTAACGGAACCCACAAGGAAGACTAAAAGACTTGGCTTTAAAGCCACCACATCTGACAACCTGCACCCTGTTGGCAAGGAAGGAATGGAGAGATTAAGGGCTTTCTCGCTGACACCTGCCTTATGAAGATGCTGTACCAGGCACATGGGTGAGACAGTGTCAAAGGCTGCTGACAGATCCAGCAGCACAAGGACAGCCGCCCCACCCTGATCCACCTGTCACTTTATGCTATCTGTGGTGGCCACAAGTGTGGTTTCTATACTATGGCCACTTCTGAAGCCATTCTTTAAAGGATCAAGAATGTCACATGTGTTGATAAGCTTCACTATTTCCTGATTAAGGTATTTCTCAAAAATATTGGGTGGGATAGGCAGAAGTGAGATAGGAAAAAAGTTATTCATGTCATCAGGAACAACGTTAGGCTTTTGTTGAAGAGGGATTACAGTAGCTTCCTTCTAAAGTTGGGGGAAAGACTCTGAATCAAGGGCATGATTGAGTACATACTGTAAAGTATTAGCAATGCAATCAGATGCCAGCTGCAAATTATTAGGTGGACAGGGGTTCGCTGGAGCCCCTGATATAAGGTTCATGAGAAGCTCTTTCATTTTCTGCTTGGAAATAGGAGGGAGAACAGAAAGCTTGGAGGACTCAGTAGTGATGGTAAGCTATTTCTCTAAGAAACTAAGTTCAGCAGAAGGAGAAACTTCAGAGTAGATCTTAAGGGTTTTGTCTCAGAAGTAAATGGCCACTTTATCTCAAACATCTTGTGAGGCATCAGTAAAGCTGGGAGTGGAAGGCTGAGACAGTTCTTTGCAAATGTAAAGAATTCCTTAGAGGACTTACCTGCTATTCTAATCTTGTCTATATAATAGGTGGATTTCTGACATGCCACTCCACTCTATGACATAACAGTCCATTCTACGACACTCCTCCTCACTTCACTCTGTAAAAAGCTATGCCACACTGCTCTATGCCACTCAACTCTACTCTGACATATGCCACTCCACTCTATGCCACTCCATCCTACTGCATGACGCACCACTCCATGCCACTCCACTTTACACCAATCCACTTTATACCACAACACTGTACGCAATGACACTGTATGCCATGACACTGTGTGCCACAACACTCCATGACATGACTCTATGACACTCCACTCTGTGCCACTCCACTCTACTATGCTGTATGAGACTCTACTCCACCCTACGACACTCCATGTCCCTCCATTCTACAATACACAACTCCACTCTAGGACAGGACACTACACTGTACGACAGGCCACTCCACAACACAACACACCACTCCACTCCATGACATTCAACTCTATGCTATGCTACTCCACTCTAAGACATTCTACAACACACTACTCTATGACATGCCACTCTACTCTACTCTATGATGTGCCACTCCACTCTACACCACTCTGCTCTATTCTACGACGTGCCACTCCACTCAACAACACAACACGCCTTCCATTCTACGACACTCTATTTGACTCTACAACACTCTATGGCACTACACCCTACACAATTTCACACTACTGCATGACACGTCACTCCAATCTATGCTACTCCACTTTACAACACTCCACTCTGCACCTCAACACTCTAAGCCAAGACATTGTATGTCACAACACTATACAACACAACATTCTACTCCACACTATACCACTCCACTCTACGACATTCTACTCCACTCTATGACACTCCATGCCAATCAACTCTAAGACACCTCACTCCACTCTACCATACGCAACTCCACTCTACGACAAACCATTTCATTCTGTGTGACTCCACTCTACTCTATGAAACACCACTCCACTCTATGACATGCCACACCCCTTTGCGACACTTCAGTCCATTCTACCATAAGCAACGCCACTCCACTGTATGACAAGCCACTCCACTCTATGCCATTCAACTATACACCACTCCCTCTATGCCACTCTACTGTACATCACAACACTCTACACCACATCCCTATATATGCCACGACACTGTACTCCCCAAAACTGTGCAACACAACACTCTATGATACTTTACTCCATTCTCCACTCAATGCCATTCCATTCTATGTCACTCTACTTCACTCTACAAGCATGCCACGCCACTCCATTCTATGACGTCACCCCACTCTACGACATGACCCTCAACTCTACGTAACTCCACATCACTCCACTCTATGACATTCCACTCTATGACATGACATTCCACTCAACTCTATGACATGCCACTCCACTCTATGCCACTTGATTCTACTGTATGACCCACCACTCCACTGTATACCACTGCACTGCACACCACTCTACTCCATGCCACTCCACTCTATGCCATGACACTGTACGCCATGAAACTGTACATCATGACACTGTAAGCCACAAAAGTCTGCAAAACAACACTCTACGGCACTCCATTCTAAACCATTAACTACACTCAATGACACTCAACCCCACTCTAAAACACATCCCTCCACATTACTATAGACCACTTTACTCTAGAACATGCCACTTCAATGTATCTGTATCTACTCTACGCCGCTCTACGCTCTGCAACAGAACATACTATGACACGCCACTCCACTCTCCTCCGCAACATACCACTTCACTCTATGCCACTCCACTCTACTCTATGACATACTACTCCATGATATTGAACACCAGGACACTCTATGCCACAACACTCTGTGCCATGATACTCTGTGACACAACAATCTACAACACTCCACTCTACACCACTCCACTCTACTCTATGACATGCCACTCAAATCTATAATCTAACACACCTATCCACTCTACAACACTTCACTTCGTGACACTCCATACCACTCCACTCTACACGACTCCATTCTACTGTATGACATGTCACTCTGCTCTATTCCACTCCACTCTATGAGACACAAGTCCGCTCTACAACACACCTCACCACTCTATGACACTCCACTCAACTCTTTGGCAATCCATGCCACTTCACCCTACAACATGCCACTTCACTCCACTCTATGACATGACACTCCACTCTACGACAAGCCACTCCATTTGCGACATGTCATTCCACTCTACACCACCCACTCTATGCCCCTCCTCTCCAAGACACTGTACGACCCACCAGTCTATGACACAACACTCCACTCTACTCTATAACACACCACTCCTCTGTATGCCACTCCACTCTAGTCTACAACATGCCAATCTACTCTACAATAAGACATGCCACTTCATTCTACAACACTCCATTCCATGACACTCCATGCCACTTCACTCTACACTACTCTAATCTACTATATTGCACGCCACTCCACTCTAGGCACTCCAATCTTCACCACTCCACTTCACTCTACACCACTCCAATCTTCACCACTCCACTCTACACTGAGATGCCACTCCATTTCACAACACACTTCTCCACTTTACAACACCCCACTACACTCTGTGACAAATCACACCACTTCACTCTATGACTTGCCACTTCACTCTACAATAGGTCACTCCACTCCGTGACATTTTACTCCACTCTATATCATCCAATATATATATATATATATCCAAAAACAAACAGTTGCAAGCAACTTCACCACCACACTCCAGGAGGAAATTATTTCTTTTTTTATTGCAGTCAGGATTAAATCGCCATCCTTCACCACTGACGCGTTTTGACCTACTGGTCTTGATCACAGTAACTTAGTCCTATCTCAATGTCCCCTATTTATAGTGTCTCTCCTATGACCCCTATTAGTGCATTGTGGGACATGTAGTCTATTGAAAATAAATTAAATGTTGTGCATTAAAAACCAAGCATATTCCTGGCACAGTGGATTCGTTCTGTGGTAATGATAATAGGAATACAACCGGAAGGAGTGTCTATTGTGTGCCCGTATAAAAATACACAAAACAAAATACACCAAAAATACACACGGTATTTGTCGGTGTGATCCAATAAGGGGTATCCTGTATATATATGGAGTGATGTTTCCCCTTTGATGGATTGGGAGGAAAATCTTTAAAATTAATAAGAAGCAAGTCATTTTAGGAAGTAATGGTAGCCAATTCGTTCACCTTGGAGTAGTCTAGACAAGACCCACAACATCACAAATCACTAATCTTGGTTTGGGAATTGACTTTATTACACAACAATATGGAAGCAAGAGCAGCCAAAAGGGCATTAAGAGCGGAATGCGTATTTGGTAAAGGTAAAGCCTGCGGTGCAACTAGTGAAAACCCAATGGGAACTACACATATGGAGGATAATCTGAAGTGGCTATATGTTAAATTAGAATGATTATTGAAAAAAGAGATCTCCAAAATTTGGCAATGTCTCACATTGGAAAAGTATATAGAGGTGGGAAGAGTGCCTAGGGGCCTGAGAATTTTCACGCTGCCAAACCAACCAGATACGAAATCAGAGATGCTGGAGGAATGGGGTGCCAATACCATGGAATGTTTGAAGAATATGATGCATATTATTATTAAATATGCGAAGAAGGACATTGAGGAGATTGTAAAAAGTATACAGGAAATAGTAGAAACAATAATAGCGTTGACTAAGGAAGAGGAAAGTAAAAAATTGAGAATCATGATGGAAAATAATCTGGAGAAATATGAAAGCATAATAGAGGAACGTAAACATCGAAAGTTTAGGAGTGATGAAATTGATTATGAAACTGGCAGAATTCTAACATTTGCTAAGAGATTTGATGTATTGAAACAACAAACGAATATGGGAACTGAGAAAACCACTGTTTCCCCGGAGACATCGCTAAGTGAATCGGATGTTGAATTTAGTGAAGGAGAAGGCACTTCTACGAATGTGAGGAAAGTAACTTTTTTAGACGAAATTAAACTGATCTACATGGACCAGAGAACACCAAAAGGCAGAGGCCAAACACTAGGAAGAGGGAAGAAATTTGGAACACAACGAGGAAACATTGGAAAACAAGGAGGGGACCTAGAAAAAATAAGAGGATACCCACTGAGAAGCAAACAAACAAATTGAGCAGTCCAAATAAATTGGAACAGGATGTAAACTTAATAGTTAATCTCTCCAATCATGAATTGACACAAGATGAGAGAACCCTATTAAATAGGGGATTAACGTTCTGTCCTGAAAAACATTATGACTATGTAGAAACTAGAGTGGATTTATATAAATATGTACACAAACTAAAATTGGCGAAATTCTTTCCAAAGAGTGCACCTAAAAAAGTGACCAATAATGATGGGGGTGTGACTAGCCCCAGTCTGACCATTCAACAAAAATCTGATATTAAAACTGCATTTGATTTGATGCACAATCTTGAAGACGATCAGCTCACAGAGACACAGATATTGGAGGAGCTGCGGATTGAAACATCTAAACACTGTCGTACAGACTTTAAGCCCAGATCTAAATTCTGTCCAGCTTTATCACCAGGTAATAGAATGGATATATTCCATGATTTGGTAATCGAGGATCTTGAGAAGATGGTTAAGATCAAGAATAATAAAAGTGAAAATATCACTATACGAGAACGGCAGGCTCTGAAGGCACTTACGGAGAATAACAATTTGGAAATCAAACAAGCAGAAAAAGGTGGGAACATAGTGATTATGGAAAAGCAGCAGTACATGCAGGAGGCATACCGTCAATTAAATGATAAAAATCACTATCTGAAACTGCAAAGAAATCCCATAAATGATTTGATCTTTGAGTTGAATAGATATCTGGACTCGTGGTATGTGGCTGGTTTGTTAAATGATGATGAAAAAACATTCCTTAGAAATGAAAATCCGACACTTCCTACAATATATTTCCTCCCGAAGATACACAAGAGCTTAAAAAATCCCCCAGGGCGTCCAATTGTCTTGAGTTGTGGAGCACTGTATGAAAATATTCCTACTTATGCGGATTTCTTTCTGGCACCGTTAGTACAAAATTTGAGTTCTTATATTAAGGATACTGGTGATTTCCTGCGGATTCTTGCTGACATTGGATGGGAAGAAGGCTATAAATTGGTCACTATTGACGTGGTATCTCTCTATACATCTATTGACCATGACATTGGATTGAAAGCAGTGCAATATTTTTTACAACAACGTGACATCAGTCTGTAAAAACACTCTCAAATGCTGTCGAAGATGATAGAATTGTGTCTGAACAATAATATATTCCTATTCAATCATCAAATCTTTGCCCCAATCCGCGGGACAGCAATGGGCGTTTCCTTCTCACCGAGTTATGCCAACTTGACCATGGGCTGGTGGGAGAAACAGATAGCCTTGGGAGGTGAGAATGAGAAACTAGCGGAGAAAGCTGTGATCTTGTTAACATTTATAGATGATCTTTTCATCATTTGGAATAGGACAGAAAATGAATTCCTGCAATACTTTGCAAAACTAAATCAAAATGATATGGGCCTCCAATTCACATATAATATAAGTGAAGAACGGGTCCAGTTTTTTAATGTGATGGAGTATGTAGAGAACAATCGGATTCAGACAACTCTATTTCGGAAGGAAACGTCAACTAGCAGCATCTTGCATGGAGAGAGCTTCCATCCAATGTCATTGAAAAAGAGTATACCTTATGGAAAATTTGTCTGAATAAAACGTAACTGTTCCACGGAAAGTGAAATGGAACAAAAATTCACTGAAACGAGACAGAGATTTCTTCAAAGAAAATACAAATACAAAGATATTAGAGCTGGGGAACTAAAAGCAAGAGCCCGAACCAGAGATAATATATTGAACAAAACAATGATGAAAAACCCTCAGGAAGACACAACTATTAGATTTGTAATGACATACACCAAGGAGAGCCATTTAATCTCGAAAATTCTGAGGAAATATTGGTACATTATAAGGAAGGACCCAGAGGTGGGAAAGTTGGTTGGGGAGAAACCTATGGTTACCTATAAAAAAGTACCATCTCTACAGGACCTTTTGGTTAATAGTCACTTTCAGATCAAAGAACAGCCAAACTGGCTCTCGAGCCAAACAAATGGTTTTGTTTGCTGTAAGAAGTGCAAAGCATGCCGCATTGGGATGAACGTGAAGGAATTTGAGGACTCTGGTGGTAACAAGATGACTATCAACAAAAAGATCACATGTAATTCCAATTATGTGGTATATGTCTTTCAATGCACATGTGGTCTGCGTTATGTGGGCAGTACAATTTGTCCTTTAAAAAAACGCATTTTGGAACACATTAGAGCCGTGCAAAATAAGGATACAACCTATGCTATTGCAAAACACCTTATGACTCATGATGGAGCTAAATGGACAGACATGAGATTTTTTGGTATTGCGAGTGTAGAGAGCAATGAAAGGGGAGGAGATAGAGAGTTACAACTGAGACGTTTGGAGTAACGGTTCATAATACCGCTCAAAACCAAAAGACCGAGGGGTCTGAATGGGGATGAAGAATTGCATTATCATCTGTAGGTTGAGGATATATAACGCTCTTGCTAACAGTTATTAGATAAGATTACCTGTGGATGTGTGGATAGAGGACATTTATAGATAAATATCAAGGAGAAAATGAGGTAAATTTAGGATGTATATGAGAAAGTATGAAAACAATAACAGATAAGGGCACCAATCTATTATCAGGTACATATAGCAATCAGAGAGGTAATTGCATTAAGCAAGGCTAATAGTACCAACAGAATAGAAATGGTCATAATGATTGTTGTGAATAGTGATATTCTTTGCACATATTAATTTAGACAAGTTGTGTAGTGTAGGGCACGTTCTGTGGTGGTGGGGAGCTTGGTTTTTAATGCACAACATTTAATTTATTTTCAATAGACTACATGTCCCACAATGCACTAATAGGGGTCATAGGAGAGACACTATAAATAGGGGACATGGATATAGGACTAAGTTACTGTGATCAAGACCAGTAGGTCGAAACGTGTCAGTGGTGAAGGATGGTGATTTAATCCTGACTGCAATAAAAATAAATAATTTCCTCCTGGAGTGCGGTGGTGAAGTTGCTTGCAACTGTTTGTTTTTGGATTCATGAGAGGAAATGGTCCATTCCTCACACCTGCACCAACATGAAAGAGCGCGCCAGAAGCAGGACCAGTTTGTTTTCTCATATATATATATATATATATATATATATATATATATATATATATATATATATATATATATACATCCCTCCACTCTAAGGCACTCTATGACATGCCACTTTATGACACGCCACTCTACAACATGTCACTCCACTCTACTATATGACCTGCCACTCCACTCATCATTCCAAGCATCTCCACTCTATGCCACGGTACTGTATAAAGTGCCACTCCACTCTACACCACAGTACTGTACGCTATGACACTCTATGCCACAACACCCTACCCCATGCTATTCTGTACCAGGACACTCTATACCATGACACTGTATGGTACAACACTCCACTCTACTTAATGCCACTCCATTCTACAATTCTCTACTCCACTCTCCGATGCTCTATGCCAATCCACTCTATGACACACCACACCACTCTGTGCACTCCATTCTACACTACAACATGTCACTCCACTCTATCATATGCCATTCTACTCTGCAACACTACACTCCATTCTACAACACTCAATGCCTCTCCTCTCTATGGCGATCCTCTCTGCTGTATGACACACCATTCCACGCCACTCCACTTTATGCCATTCCACTCTAAACCACTCTATGTCACTCTACACTACTTCACAACACTCTATGCAATGGCAATGTCTGTGACAAGCCACTCCACTCTCCAACATGCCACTCCACTCTACTGCATGGACCGCCACTCCAGTCTATGACATCACATGCCACTCCACTCTACTTTGACACTCTACGTCACTCCACTCTACAATACGCCACTCCACCCTGTGAGGCGCCACTCCAGTCAATGACATGCCACACCAGTTTACAAAATGCCACTGTTCTCTGCACCCCTTTGCTGTAAGTGATTCTCCAACACACCACTCTATAATACATACCTGCACTCTACTCTATGACACACCACTCCACTCTACAACTCGCCACTCTATTGTATGACAGCCCAATCAAATCTACTACATTCTACGTTACTCCATTCTACACCACTAAGCTCTACGACACAACACTCTATGCCATGACACTCTATGTCACAACACCCTATGCCATGTCACTCTATGACACAACTTTCTGCCACCCTCCACTCTAAGCCACTCAACTCTATGCCACTCTGCTATACTCAACCTTCTGATACTCTACTATATTATATGACACTCTAAATCACTCCACTTTACAGTACAATATGTCACTCCAATCTAAGCCACTCCACTCTACACCTCTTCACTCTATGCCATGACACTCTAGGCCACAACACTCGATGTCATGACATTCTGTGAGGGACACAAGCCCATTTCACTCTACACCGCAGCAATTTACAACACTCCACTCTACACCCATCTCCTTTATGCCACTCCACTCTACAAATGTTTACTCCACTCTACGACACTCTATGCCAATCCCCTCTGTGACAAGCCACTTCACTGTACATTACATAACACCATACCACTCTATGATATGCTACTCCACTCTACGACACAACACTCTACTCCATTCATCACACTCCATACCAATCCACTCTGTGACATACCACTCTACTCTATGACCTGCCACTCTACCCTACACTTCTCCACTCTACGCCCTCCACTCTATGACACTCTACTACATTCCAGTCTATGACAGGTCACTCCGCTATACTCTATGACATGGCACTCCACTCTACTGCACAAAATGCCACTCCAAAATGGCCCTCAACTGTATGCCACTCCACTCTACTTTATGACACTCCACATCACTCCACTCTATGACACGCCACTCCAGTCTATGACACACCACTCTACTCCATGACACTCCACTCTATGACACTCCACGACAATCCACTCTATGACACACCACTCCATTCTGTGACGCTCCACTCCAATCTATAACATGCAAAACCACTCTACCAAATGCCACTACTCTCTACACCCCCCACTCTAAGAGAAATTCCATAACCCGCCACTCCATGACATGCCACTACACTCTACTTTATGGCCCGCCACTCCTCTCTAATCCACAACACACCACTTAATTGTACACTTCTCTAATCAATGCCACTCCATTATACGTCACTCCACTGTATGCCATGATACTCTGACACAGCACTCCATGCCATGACACTCTTTAGACAACCCTCTACGCCATGACAATCTTTGATACAACACTCTGCGAGACTCCACTCTATGCAACGCCACTTCACTCCATTTTGTAACAATCTACTACACTCTATGATACTCAACGCCACAGCACTCCAAATTATGACAGACTACTTCACTCTAGTACATTCCTCTCCACTCTATGTCACTCACCTCTAGGCCCCTCCACTCTAACACGCACTACAACACCCCACTCTATGATATGCCACTTGACTCTACTCTATGACACGCCTCTCCACTCTGCACCACTTCACTCGACTGTACGACCTGCCACTTCAATCTATAACATGCCACTCCATTCTATGACTCTTCACTCTATGACACCCTACTTCACTCTGCAACATGCCACTCCACTATATGACACACTACTCCACTCAATGGCACTCAACTCTATGCCCCTCCCTTGGAAGACACTGTATGACACACCACTCGACTCTGTTGAATGAAACACCACTCCACTGTATGCAACTCCACTCTACAACTGTGTACTCCTCTGTATTCCCCTCTAATCTACGCCAATTTATTCCACTCTATAACACTCTATGACACACCACTCCACTCTACTCTATGACATGCCACTCCACTCTAGGGCATGGCACTTCACTCTATGGCACGCCACTTCACTCCACAATACTTTACTCCACTCTACGACTCTCCACTCCAGTCCACTCCAAGACACACAACTCTACTCAATGATTCACCACCTCACTCTACAACACGCCACTCCACTCTACACTGCTCCACTCAACACCACTTCACTCTGTGCCACTCTAAGAGACTCTATGACACATCACTCTACTCTACGAAACACCACACAGCTCTATGCCACTCCACTCTACTCTATGCCACGCCACTATACTGTTTGTCACTTTGCTCTATGCCACACAACTGTATGCCACGCCACTCTATGCTACTCTACTCTACGTCACTCCACTTTACACCATGACACTCTACACAATGACACTCTACACTAGACTTTCTATTACACCAAACCATACAACAAGACACTACAACTGGCTAGCCAGACTACATAAACTCCAACTCACCCTGCTACCATGTACAGTGTTCTCATAAATGATGTCAATTCAGATGTCATGAGTGTTGCTATTAATGCTATGATTTGTAATCTTATAAGTGATGTAATATGAAAGGATATAAGCCGTGCATGGGGAAGGCGTGATTTATAGTTAATGTGGTGTACAGAGGTGTGTACGTTTTTGTTGGAACAGAAATTATAAATTTAAGTTGTACCTATAACTTTAGAATTTCAATGTTTGTGTAGTCTTCGTTGGCTTTGTATCAAATATTTCATTAAGTTTTCCTGATGTAAATCATTTTAATCCTTTTGGTTTTTATTGATATATATATATATATATATATATACATATATATGTATGTAATTTTATTTAATATTAAATGTCATGTTTTTCTTTTTGGGGGAGATCCTTTTATAGATTAACTCCTTACCTTCCTTTGCCAATAACTTTCCAAACCCTAAAATTACCCGTACCTTCCTTTCCCACTACCCACCCCTAAACCCTAACGTTTATATTTATTTTAATATTTTTAATTTTTATGGAGGAAACCTCGCTCTTGCTTTAATTTAATTCTAACCTACTTAAACACTCCCCACTGCTAAACCCCAAAATTAAACATGCTTCTTTTTACCATTGCCCACCAGTAAAATCCTAATATTACACATACTTCCCTTTGGCTCTACCCAACCCTAAACCCTAAATTTACCACTAACTCCTGTTACCACTCCCCAAACCGAAGCCCAAAATGTACCCTTACTTCACTTTACCACTATCTACCTCTAAAACCCTAAAAAAATTACCCTTACCTCCCTTATCACTATCTGCCCCTAAACCCGAAAGGTACCTACCCTTACAAATGCCTATTTTACATGTGTAAATAACATGTCACCAATGGGCAGTTATAGTTAGAACCACATTTCCATATCAAATTATTTTTTTGGTTTGCTAATATCTTTGGTGCAGTTTGATAAATGTTCACAAAACTTTCCCCAAAAAGTCTCATCCTTCTCAGCTTCCTCCCTGAAAATTTCAGGGTGGTCCGTCAAGCGGGAGCCAAGGAAAATGAGGGCAGTGGCGTAACAAAGGCCTTTGCATCTCCCGCGATGCAGGGTGAGGGGCCAAGCTCCCAAGGGACCCCCTCAGCACAGTAGATTGTGCACGGGTGTCAGGCCCCTTACTGGGTCAAGGGGAGATGGGCCCCCTCCAGGTACTTTGCAGGGGGCCCCCTCAAGTTTGGTTGCACCACTGAATGGGGGTCTCAAAATGCACTTTCGCCATCAAATGTTTTCTAGGAAAATTAAACACAGCTTCAACCAATACAGGTAAACGGAATTACACCAAATTTGGCAGCAAGCTAAATCCTTATCCAGAAAGTGTGTTTTTGTGATTTGGCGTAACCCCATTCTGTGGGTTTTGAGAAATTAATGTTCAATATGGGCCAGGCCTATCTTTTTATCTGCTGAATTTCCACAGTTCTAAAATGACTGTTAGTAAAATTAAACTTGTAGCTGGTGAGTACCAAAAAAACAGTAAGCTTTCACAAAAGTGTAAGTTTATCTTTGTGAATCAGGTCATACGTGTGCTGGGGCTTGTAGGTTTATAATGATGAAGTCAAACCTCAATTTCCACCATGCTTATTGTCTGGAAAAAGAGTTCTGGGTAAAGTCAAGCATGTAGCTAGTTGAGACCATCAGAAATCCCAAGGTGTAGCATGTGTAGTGTGAATTGTTCACTCACTCCTGTTTTTACCTCCAAGTCTGGTATTTCTAATCTTCCATCTTCCATTACAAATGCAGAAATACAAATACCAGTATGCACAGAAAACGCTAGGAATGCCTAAGCTATCCACACCTCACAGGACACAGATTTCGATTTCTGTATCTTGTTGGTAACGTTCACTGTATCATGCTGGGTGTCTCGCCCTTTGTGATAGTGCACCTTAATCTACATTGCCTTAGAAAAGAATATTGGTGCTGTGCCAATGAAGTTGTTATTTAACTACGTTATTGTCACAGACAGAAAGCTTGCCCAGGTGTAAAGGTAAATCTTCCTTTTGTTTGCCACTGTCTTATCCTGCCCAGCTCGATTTTGTCAGTAATGAGCTCATTTAAAAGGTAGGACATGTTTGTTTAGAAATGCATAACAATCTGCTATTAGATTACAATGCTTAGATGTATGTTGTTATTCTTTTTTTGGGGCCAGGCATATATTTAAAAACAAGGTCGTCAAAAAACATTTGTGCATTCAAAAAATGACAACATCTAGATCTTTGGAATAGCAATTCTGAATACAACTGATAAATTATAAATTACAGAGATGTAACATGGTCCTCCTACCCCAAAAGCGGTAGGCAGGAGAAAGAACAAGCACTGGCCAGACAAACAAATCAGGCATTTTTATTGTTGAAAGTGTTTGTTTTTGAGCGTGTGTAATTTATGGTACTATCTTTTTAACACTGTGCATGTGCATAGAGCGTTTCCTTTGGATATGGCATTTTGTTGTTATATGTTTCATTAAAAATGGTTACTATGGCTGTAATGAAACAGTATTATGCATGAGATTGGGCGCTCCCATCTGGCTATTGACTGGGCTGCAGTGAAATGGCCAGCGGTGAATCAAAAGGCCCCACTCCACCCCTGTCAATTACAATCTGTTAGGGGTGAAATTCCAAACAAAAATGTTAAATGATGATTTGTCATGATACTATTTAGGTGGAAGTTTAAAAGAATCATAAGTTTTGGACTGTTTAAGTGACAAGGCTCTGCCAGTTTTGTTCTACCGAAATTTATTGTAGTGAGTTTCTGATTTTGAGGGTCACAAATATATCATTTAGAAAGCTAAATAACAGATTTTAGCCAGTATAGAAATCTTTTCATGTTGACATCATGCTAATTTTATGAATTGTGATGAGTTCCAAGTTGATACCACCCTGTGAAAAATGTGGTTCCCCTGCTCGTATCTAATTATTTATCTTTGAAAGACAGCGTTTACAATCATGATTTTTCATGGAAATTATAATTAGTGTTCGACTACCCAAAATGAGAACGTATTTTCCATAAATCCTTCACCATCCATGTGAGTAAAATGTCTTCAAATGCTGAGTAAAACACAAACTTCAAGCAGCAGCAGGACGTCATTTGATTTCCCTAATGGTCTGCTAAGGAGTTCAAATGAAGTGACAGAGTGCTAATATTCTATGTTCCTCACTGACTATGACCCTCATTACAACCCTGGCGGTCGGTGATAAAGCGGCGGTAATACCACCAACAGGCTGGTGGTAAAAAAATTGAATTATGACCACGGCGGAAACCGCCCATACAGACAGCGGCGGTAGCAACAAGCACCGCAGCGGTAACTGCCAACAGCCAGACGGAAGACAATGTACCACCCACAGTATTACAACAGGCCTTTCTGCCACCTTTTCCGGGGCGGTACCAACAACATCAAAAGCACGGTGGAAACAGTACACAGAAGGGAAACGACTCACCTCTGGAGACTCAGGGAAGAACCACGCCACCCCGGTGCCTGAACTGCAGGTGTTCCCCATGCTGGTCTACCTCCTCCTACACCAGGAATACCAATGCCGGCGACGACAACCACGGTGAGTACTGCTGCCTAGCACACACGCAACACCTCCATCCCCAACACCATACACACAAACAGATGCATTAACATTACACATTCACCCCGTAACCCACAGGAATAATGCAAGGACAAAAGGATGTGATTAAAGTGAGTGTAATAAGATAAAAAAGTAGAAATACGTACTCAAAATTCAAAACAGTATTTACATATATACAAATGGAGGGACACTGCCCGATCCATAATGTTCGTGGGCCACAGGGCCACATCACATAGGCCAAGGCCCCACCTTACTCCTGCATCAACACGGAGAGAACACTGCTGGGGCAACAGGTCGAAAATACACAGGCACCTCAGGGGGACGGGGAATGGGGGGGCACCTCAGCCGGAAGATGGTACAACACCACTTGTCCTGGAGGTGGCTCCATGCCCTGTGCTTGGTCCTGGGGAGTGCAAATCCACAGTCTCTCTAGTGGCTGGTTTGCCCACTGCTTGGTCCTGGGGAGTGCAAAGCCACAGTCTCTCTAGTGGGTGGTTTGCCCACTGCTTGGTCCTGGAGAGTGCAAAGCCACAGTCTCTCTAGTGGGTGACTTCTTCCACTGGTTCTGGAGGGGGCTATGTGCCCAGTGTGCTTCATCCTGGCGAGGAGGGGGTGAGTGGATGCCTTCTTCCACTGGTTCTGGAGGGGGTTTTGTGCCCAGTGTGCTTCATCCTGGCAAGGAGGGGGTGAGTGGATGTTTTCTTCCACTGGTTCTGGAGGGGACTTTGTGCCCTATGATGCAGTTCATGGGGGGTGCAAGGTCACAGTCACTCATCTGGGTGTTACACCCACATTATTTGCAGTGGTCGGGATGCATCACAGTCCATGGAGGCATGACTACACAGTGCCCGCCGGCGGTGACGGCTGCTCAGTGGTGGCAGTGCCGGTGCTGGTGTCGTTGCTGGCAGTGGTGGGGGGAGGCTCCAGCCCTTCTCCTGCAGCCTCGGACGGCTGCCCACCGGGGCTGCTGCTGCTGGAGGAGGTGCTGATGGTGGTGCTGGTGGCGGTGCTGGCAGTGGTGGGGGGAGGCTCCAGCCCTTCCCCTGCAGCCTCGGACGGCTGCCCACTGGGGCTGCTGCTGCTAGCAGCAGTGCTGGTGGTGGTGCTGGTGGCGGTGCTGGCAGTGGTGGGGGGAGGCTCCAGCCCTTCCCATGCAGCCTCGGATGGCTGCCCACTGGGGCTGCTGCTGCTGGTGGCGGTGCTGGTGGCTGTGCTGGCAGTGGTGGGGGGAGGCTCCAGCCCCTCCCCTGCAACCTTGGATGGCTGAAGTGCCATGGTTGGTGTTGGGGGCTCAGATTCAGTCCCAGAACCAGGCCTCCTGTCCTTCCTGCCTGCAGGGGCAGGCCCTTTGCCCTTGCACTTGCCGTCTGGTGGTGCCTCTTTGCCCTTGCCATGTGGTGGTGCTGCCTTGCCATGTGGTGGTGCCGTCTTGCCCTTGCCATTTGGTGGTGCCTCCTTCCCCTTGGCAGGTGGTGGTACATACTTGCCCTTCCCCTTAGCAGCTGGTGCAGGCACACTGGCAGTGCTGATGGGTGTTTCCTTGGAGCCTCTCACACATTCAGTAGCTGCCAAAACAACTGTGGTGGTAGACTGGTTGGCTGAAGTGCTAGCCTGGGTTCTGACCACCATGGCCCGATGTGAAGGATGGGGGGGAAGGGTAGGAAAGAAGTCAACAGCGGAGAGAAAAAGCTTCTTAGGGACACTGGGGCGGGAAGAGGGTGAAGGTTAGGGAGTGGAGGAAGAGGAAGTGGTTGTAGGGTGTGTCTGTCTGCTGTGTTTGGGAGCAGGTGCATGTGCTGGATTTTGTTGTGAGGTGGATGGCTGTTGGGTGTCTGAGTGCTTATGTTTGTGTACTTTGGGAGGAGGGGGCACAGACACAGTGGGAGAGGACACAGGGGATGTGTGCATGGATGTGGGGGTGGTGACTGCCAGTTAGGGCTGTGTAGTGATAGGTGCGCTGGTGATGGGGTAGTGGATGAGGATGTAGTGCATGCAGGTGTGAGTGGAGATGCTACTGGGAGGGTGGTTGACGATGAGGAGGAGGGGGACACAGTGGAGGCAGTGGATGTTGGTGTGTCTGCATCTGGATGGTGTTTGTGTGAGTGCTTGTGGGATGATGTGTGGTGCTTGTGTTTTCCTGTGCCACTCCTGTGTGTTGTCTTGGGTGCATGCTGGTCTGCCTATGTGCTTTGGATAGGTTGGGGTTCAGGGGAATGGGACTGGGCAGAGGAAGTTGGAGCAGGGAGGCTAGAGACAGGAACAATGGCTGCCATCAGGGAGCCTGGATTGATCTCTGTTGGGCTGCCATGCCAGAGTGAATGCCCTCCAGTAATGCATTTGTTTGTTGCAACTGCCCTGCCAGCCCTTGGATGGCATTCACAATGGTTGACTGCCCAACAGAGATGGATCTCAGGACGTCAATAGCCTCCTCAATCAGGGCAGCAGGGCTAACTGGTGCAGGGCCTGAGGTGCCTGGGGCGAAGGAGATGCCCAACCTTCTGGGTGAGCGGGCACAGCAAACTTACTGAGGAGCGGCTGGGAGGGCGATACTGGTACAGGGGGTGGCGGCTGTACCTGTAGTTGGGGTGGCCACAGAGGTGTCCACCACCACTAGGGAGCTTCCATGGAGGAGGTATCACATTCGGAACTGTCCCCTCCTGTCTCTGCCGTGGTGCTCCTCCCGTGCTCCGTCCCACTGGTGCCCTCACCGTCAGTGGATTCGTCCTCCTGGGCCATGTGAGATGCAGCTCCCTCCGTCACCGGTGCCTCTGCTCCTCAGCCAGACGATGCTAATGCACATAAGACCAAGATGACAAAACAAAAAGGTGGGGAAAGAGACAGAGGATACACTTGGTCAATGGCAGCAACAACACCACCGCTGGCGTACACAACACACTCACAAACAGGGAACAGCCTTATGCACTAGGCAAAGCCCTACCGGTCACAATGCTAGTCACCAGTCCATGGACAGGAATACCTGACACCAATTGCAGCATACCTGAGACCCACAGAGCCCTGCACAGTAGTGGATGCACACCAGCTTGGTTGGAGGTGGAGATCATCAGCCCCTGCCCAACATTGAACCTACCCTGCAATGTCCGGCCTGGCCTAGGGGCACCAACAGGCCCACATCTCCCACCCGGATACCACCCACCACGCACAAGTTGTATATTGAGAAACTGTACTCACCCCCTAGTGGCTGCTGTGATGCCCTTAAGCGCCTATCCAGCTCCGGATAGGCCACCGCCAGTATGCGGAATATCAGGAGGGTCAGGGTTCGACAGGCACCCCTTCCTCATTGGGAAGCCATCCCCAGCGGTGCCTTTGCCGTCTTCCGTGCCCAGCGTCTCAGGTCCTCCCACCCTTTGCGACAGTGGGTGCTCCACCTGCTGTAGACCCCCAGCGTCCGCACACCCTTGGCGATGGCATGCCATATGCCCTTTTTCTGATGGGCGCTGACCTGCAGAGGAAATACACATAGAAAAGGGTGTCAGTCATACCGTCCAGTCTGTTATCCTAATGTCCCACCATATCTCTCCCTGCACATACATTGCCCACCATACATGTAGCAGGCTGCACAGGACCTCTCAACCACCCCCTTACATGAGGCCCTCACATACAGCACTCCATGCATTCATGTCCCTTGCATCGTGCCCACAGTGTACTCACCTGTTGGTCTGGAGGCTCATACAGCATTCAGTACTGGGGTAGGACCCCATCCACCAGCCTCTCCAACTCCGCAGTGGTGAAGGTAGGGGCCCTTTCCCCAGAGACTCGAGCCATGGTCGGTTCCAGACACAGGTCACAGCAGCATTTGCAGTGTAGATCCTCTCCTGTTGAAGGTCAGGTAGCAAGTGAGAGAACAGATAGAAAATGATGCTCACGTCCACGGCAGTGTGTACCGTCACCACCGGCGTACATCACCATTGGGTACTGTAACCCATATGGCCCAATGACAACCAATGAGGAGTTGCACGGTGGTACGCTACCGCCTCCCGCAAAGGCGAACAACGTCAGCGGCATTACCTCATTTCCACATGTCCATCCACACAGGACAGGCAGGCACCATTTCAGGGGGGGCAGGCCATGGCACCTAACTGCGTCATAGCACACATAGATACCATTTTGCCCTATACAACAACATACTGTTTCTGTCACAACTTGCAATGCACTGTACATTTTGGAAATGTTGACTACTGACCAGATACTCATTGTTTTGCCCCCTAGATTACAACCACTGCGGATGAATGGGAGATGGAGACATCCCCACATGTACAGACCCCTTGTGGACTTGGCAACAATGGAGGACAGGTGCATTATCCTCACCTACAGACTTGACAGGGCCACAATCCAAGAGATGTGTGCCCAATTGGAGCTTGACCTGATCTCTGCTATCCGTCACCCCTCTGGGATCCCCCCTCTTGTGTAAGTAAGTCCTATCAGTGCTCCATTTCTTGGCAAGTGTCTCATTTTAAGTGACAGTGGGCTTGGCAGCAGGAATGTCTCAGCCAATGTTCTCAATAGTGCTAACCAGAGTGTTGTCTGCCCTGATGAAACACACGCTCCAGCTACATTGTTTTCATCCAGGTGGATGAATTGGCCACCATGAAAGCTGATTTCTATACAATGGGACATATCTCCAACATCATTTGGGCAATAGATGGTACACATATTGCATTTGTCCCCCCACCCCTGGAGAAATGAATAGGTGTTCATAAATCAAAAGAGCTTTCACTCGATGAATGTGCAGATAGTGTGTCTGGCGGACCAGTACATCTTCCACATCAATGCAAAGTATCCTTGGTCTGTGCATGATGCCTTTATCCTGAGGAATATCAGCATCCCATATGTGATGGCTCAACTCCAGAGGCACCGGGTGTGGCTAATAGGTGAGCCCATGGTTGCCACCCAATATATGTTGTTGTACGAGTATGGGTTGGCCCTAAAGGTTAGTGTCTGGCTAACAGGTATCACTCGGTAATTACAGGTGACTATGGTTACCCCAACCTCTCATGGCTACTGACCCCAGTGAGGAATGTCAGGACAAGGGCAAAGGAACGTTACAATGAGGCACATGGGCGAACAAGAGGAATTATAGAGTAAACCTTTGGCCTCCTGAAGGCCAGGTTTCGGTGCCTCCATCTAACAGGTGGTTCCCTGTGCTACTCAGCCAAGAAGGTGTGCCAGATCATCGTGGCATGTTGCATGTTGCACAGCCTTGCCTTACGTCGCCAGGTGCCTTTTCTGCAGGAGAATGAGACTGGAGATGGGCATGTGGCAGCGGTGGAGCCTGTGGACAGTGACGAAGATGAGGCAGAGGATGAGGATGTGGACAATAGAACAGCAATCATTCGAAAGTACTTCCTGTGACACACAGGTAAAACACTGTAACTTCACCTTCCAATGCAGTTCTGTATTGGAAATTTTCACTGGCAGGCTGCTATTCACACTACTATGGCCACTTACTGTACCCTTTGACATGTCTATTTACAGATATCTGTGCCCCACTCTGGCTCCTGGTGTATTGACTGCAGCGAACTACAGGTCATAATTATGTATACATTACTGTACAGTTGAATTGCAGTGTCTACAGATTGTTAAATGAATACATAGTTCAATCACTTGACAGACTCAATACTTGTATTTTTTACAAGGAAGTTTATTTATGTGCTAGTAAGTGGATGGGCTATTGCTATAGGCTGGGGTGGTGGTGGGGGAAAGTCCAGGTAAGAGTTCCAGTCTCATTGTATCACAGGTGCATCGTCCAAGGGGGCATAGGAAGTGGCGCAATGGCAGTTCAAGGTGGACAGGGTGACAGAGTAGGACACAAGGGTGACAATCAGGAGAGTCTTATTTCCTGGCAGGGGTCTTGGCAATGTTCTCTGGCTTCTGCCTGGATCGCAGGGCCCGTTTACGGGGTGGTTCTCCTTCTGCAGGGGTGGGGTACTGGTGGCCTGTTGTTCCTGTTGCGGGGCCTCCGGTCCACTAGCGTCAGCGGAGGTGGAGGGCCGTTCATCGGTGTGGCTAGTGTCAGACCCCCGTTGGTGTGCCACTGCCTCCCTCATTGTGTTGGCCATGTCTGCCAGCAACCCTGCAAGGGTGACCAGAGTGGTGTGGTTGTCCATCAGGTCCCCCCAATCCCCAGGTACTGTCCTTCCTGCAGCTGCTGGGTCTCCTGCAACATGTCCAGTATCTGGCCCATCATCTCCTGGGAATGGTGGTATGCTCCCAGGATGTTAGTGAGTGCCTCCTGGAGAGTCGGTTCCTTGGGCCTGTCCTCCCCCTGTCGTACAGCAGTCCTCCCAGCTTCCCTGTTGTCCTGTGCCTCTGTCCCCTGAACCGTGTGCCCACTGCCACTGACTCGGGGTCCCTGATCGTCCTGTGTTTGTGGGGTGTCTTGGGGTCCCTGTAGTGGTGGACACACTGCTGATTGACATGTCCTGGGAACAGTGGTATGGGCCCACTGGGTGGGTGCTGTGGTGGTGTTCCTGATGGGGGAGGCTCTGTGGTGGTATGGGACTGTGGCTGGGTAACCAACTGTCCGGAGGTCCCTGATGGGCCAGGTTGGTCATCCTGATCCAGGCGTGCAGAGCTGCTGTCATCACTGTGGGCCTCTTCTGTGGGGGGACTGGATGTTGCTGGCACCTCCTCTCCGG
The DNA here is from genome assembly GCF_031143425.1 of Pleurodeles waltl. Taxonomy (NCBI): domain Eukaryota; kingdom Metazoa; phylum Chordata; class Amphibia; order Caudata; family Salamandridae; genus Pleurodeles; species Pleurodeles waltl. The sequence continues at coordinate 794,458,208 of NC_090443.1, forward strand.
TGACGTTGTGTGGGGGACCTGTGGGGATGTAAATGCAGTGTTACAGTTTCTGCGTGTGACATCATGTGCATGGGTGTGTTGCCCTGTTAGGTTGTGAATGCCCTGGCAGCTTAGGCTTGTGTGTGTGGTCATTTGGTTGGCTAGGTGATTGTCTCAAGTGTGCATGCTTTAGTGATGGGTGTCCATGCAGATCTGTGATAGGTGTCCATGCATTGGTGTTGCATGCAGGGCTTGGTATGGGGGAGTTGTGATGGGGTAGTGTATGTGAGGTGGTGGAGTGATGGGAGTTAGGGTGAGGGTGGGGCTATGTGATGGCATGCAGGTAGGGGGGGGGTTAGTAATAGAGATTTGACTTACCAGAGTCCAGTCCTCCTGCTACTCTTGCCAGGCCCTCAGGATGCATGATCACCAATACTTGCTCCTCCCATGTTGTTAGTTGTGGGGGAGAAGGTGGGGGTCCACTGCCAGTCCTCTGTACTGCTATCTGGTGTCTTGCAACCACGGAACGCACCTTTCCTTGTAGGTCATTCCATCTCTTCCTGATGTCATCCCTTGTTCTTGGGTACTGTCCCATGACATTGACCCTGTCGACGATTCTCCGCCATAGCTCCATCTTCTTTGCCATGGATGTCTGCTACACTTGTGATCCAAATAGCTGTGGGTCTACCCGGATGATTTCCTCCACCATGACTCTTAGCTCTCCTCTGTCTTTGTGGTGCCCTGGGTGTAGTGTGAGTGGTGTGTGCAAAGGTGTGTGGGGTGATGTGTTGGAGTGTGTGCTGTGAGGTGCGTGGATGGTGTATGGGTGATGGTGTTCTGTGGCTCTGGTTGTGTGGGTGCTCTTGCTGTATCTCTCTCTAGTGGCAATTGTTGTTAGTCGTTAAGGGTTGTGGGTAGTGTGGGTGTGTTTTTATAGTGGTGTGGGTGTGTGGGTGTGGTGTGTGTAAGGGTGTCAGGTGTGTGTAGTTTGAATTGCCCAATGTAGTGTTGTTTTGTATGTGTGTGTGTATTTTGAGCACGGTGGTATGTACCGCCAATGGTTTACCGTTGTTGAATGTCCGCTGCGGTGAATCGTGGGTCATAATGCTGTGGGCGTAGTTCTGTTGGTGTAACAGTGTGGGTTTTGGTACCGCCATTTTATCACTGACCTTTGGGCTGGCGGACTTGTGTGTGTGTCTGTATAATGACGGATTGCTATGTGTGTCATAATATGGGTAGCGGTAACCCGCCGCAGTGGCGGTATGTTGGCGGCAGTCAGCATGGCAGTGAGTGGGACTTACCACCAATGTCATAATGAGGGCCTATGTTCAGAGCCACTGAACAGTCAAGGGTTGCTGAGCCTCAGACGTGGGGGCTTGGGTCAGTTTCCTCTAATGTCCCAGGGATGAATACCAAAATATTGTAGAAGTATATTGTGGTACAAGATTATTGTATCGAACACATCATCAACTCCAATATTTCATGGGACAGAATATAGAAGGTACGAATATTGTTTTTTATGTATTTACTGTTGTTTTTGTAAATGTATGTTATATTGTTTTATGTAATATAGCTGTATAAAATATCATGTTTTAGTTATTTTAATGTACAGGGAGTGCAGAATTATTAGGCAAATGAGTATTTTGACCACATCATCCTCTTTATGCATGTTGTCTTACTCCAAGCTGTATAGGCTCGAAAGCCTACTACCAATTAAGCATATTAGGTGATGTGCATCTCTGTAATGAGAAGGGGTGTGGTCTAATGACATCAACACCCTATATCAGGTGTGCATAATTATTAGGCAACTTCCTTTCCTTTGGCAAAATGGGTCAAAAGAAGGACTTGACAGGCTCAGAAAAGTCAAAAATAGTGAGATATCTTGCAGAGGGATGCAGCACTCTTAAAATTGCAAAGCTTCTGAAGCGTGATCATCGAACAATCAAGCGTTTCATTCAAAATAGTCAACAGGGTCGCAAGAAGCTTGTGGAAAAACCAAGGCGCAAAATAACTGCCCATGAACTGAGAAAAGTCAAGCGTGCAGCTGCCACGATGCCACTTGCCACCAGTTTGGCCATATTTCAGAGCTGCAACATCACTGGAGTGCCCAAAAGCACAAGGTGTGCAATACTCAGACATGGCCAAGGTAAGAAAGGCTGAAAGACGACCACCACTGAACAAGACACACAAGCTGAAACGTCAAGACTGGGCCAAGAAATATCTCAAGACTGATTTTTCTAAGGTTTTATGGACTGATGAAATGAGAGTGAGTCTTGATGGGCCAGATGGATGGGCCCGTGGCTGGATTGGTAAAGGGCAGAGAGCTCCAGTCCGACTCAGACGCCAGCAAGGTGGAGGTGGAGTACTGGTTTGGGCTGGTATCATCAAAGATGAGCTTGTGGGGCCTTTTCGGGTTGAGGATGGAGTCAAGCTCAACTCCCAGTCCTACTGCCAGTTCCTGGAAGACACCTTCTTCAAGCAGTGGTTCAGGAAGAAGTCTGCATCCTTCAAGAAAAACATGGTTTTCATGCAGGACAATGCTCCATCACACGTGTCCAAGTACTCCACAGCGTGGCTGGCAAGAAAGGGTATAAAAGAAGGAAATCTAATGACATGGCCTCCTTGTTCACCTGATCTGAACCCCATTGAGAACCTGTGGTCCATCATCAAATGTGAGATTTACAAGGAGGGAAAACAGTACACCTCTCTGAACAGTGTCTGGGAGGCTGTGGTTGCTTCTGCACGCAATGTTGATGGTGAACAGATCAAAACACTGACAGAATCCATGGATGGCAGGCTTTTGAGTGTCCTTGCAAAGAAAGGTGGCTATATTGGTCACTGATTTGTTTTTGTTTTGTTTTTGAATGTCAGAAATGTATATTTGTGAATGTTGAGATGTTATATTGGTTTCACTGGTAATAATAAATAATTGAAATGGGTATATATTTTTTTTTGTTAAGTTGCCTAATAATTATGCACAGTAATAGTCACCTGCACACACAGATATCCCCCTAACATAGCTAAAACTAAAAACAAACTAAAAACTACTTCCAAAAATATTCAGCTTTGATATTAATGAGTTTTTTGGGTTCATTGAGAACATGGTTGTTGTTCAATAATAAAATTAATCCTCAAAAATACAACTTGCCTAATAATTCTGCACTCCCTGTATATCTTTTACAGCATTACAACGCATTAGTATTCTAATGATATTTGTTTTTATTTTGTTTAGTATAGGTAGTAACTTTGGAGAGAGATATTTAAAATGTTGATTATTGATTATAATGTTTAATTATTATTATGTAAATGAAACGAATAATTGATAAGGAATAATGTATATAATTTAATTGATTAATTGCTATTTTATTTATTTTTTGTTTTTAAGCAATCATGAATTTGTTAATCATTTTGTTCAATTATAATTTTCTGTAAATTAATTGTATATGTACAAGTTGTTTATATTAAAATTGTTTTATTTAACAATAATTTCAATATTAATTTCAGCTTAAATTTATTGATGTGCATAGTTAATCAAAACCATTGCAGAAGCATGCACATAAAAGGCCTGTGAGTAAAAGCTTTGTCACATGACAAAACAATTACACAGGATAGGTAAAATAAAAACAGTATCAATAGTTGTAAACGTAGTGCAGGATTGCGCTAATAGAAAGTACTAATTTGTAAGATCATCCATAGGTGAAAAGTGCAGAACATGCAGACCTGCTGGTGTCCATTAAAGTGTCAGTGCAGGTCGGTAAGGTAATATACTCTTGAACTCGTTCATGTCTTTTAAGTTGCTACCAAATTTATAGCATTGTTTATACAATTGAATTTTTATTTTTTTGGTCGAGTCTGGTTAGATATTTTGTGAGCCTGCTGAATTCTGTTGAATTAAAACAAGCTACAATTCGACACCTGCAGCGTAGTAAACCCCTTTGATTCCATGCTGGTCTTAAAATGGACTTGCCATAGTCTCTGGAGCCAATCTGCAGAGTCGACAGTGCTTCACAGTGTCAGTCCGCTTCCATGGTGGCAGATGCAGAAGTGAAGTTAGAGAGCCCAGGTGGCATCTTAAAAACAAAGCTTAAATCTGGGCTTTAAGAGTGATGCCCAAATACGGTAGCAGTATTAGCTTCGTGTATTACCCCATTGTAAGCCAAACATGCCGCCTCTGAGCAAATTACTTTGTCTACCAGCAACGAGTGAGCTTTAACTTTCCTGTTTACCAAGACCTGATTTGCAAGTAATAAGAAGTTGCCTCCCATTTATCTACTAATCCGAGGGTTGCAAGGTAGTTAGTGAGTTAGCCTCTAGCCAGGGAGTGGTTTCTGTTGGTGATTTGGGCTCCGAGGTGGTGATTCAGAGTCTCTCAATTGGCTTACCTTAGCTTGAAGCAGAATTTAAAGAAGGCTCCTTTCCTTGCTATCGACTGCTTGAGTAGGTCAAATTCTAGACCAAATGGCTGGAGATACATATCTCAGAAGGAAGAAGTCTGACTTAAAAATGTTAGTGATGGCTTTATCCAAGTGAGCAGCATCTCTTCCTCTTAATGCTTCTGCACCATAGGTGATGGTTTGGAATAGTTTGGCCTGAATTACTTTCAAAAGAGGCAGGTGTGTTGAAGATGCTGTTGCTGCTTTTATGCACTTGAAGGCTGCTGTGAGAGCAGTTGATTTCCAGCACATCAGCTCCAGGTGATGATTGAAGGAGCTGCACCTGCCAAGGAGCATGCCCAAGTACTTATACTCTTCTACCACTACTATATTGTCGGTGCCCAGAGGCCATCTACTGTAACTGCGCACCACATTTCCCATGATCATTATTTTAGACTTCATTAGATTGATTTTGATTCCATTGGCTTTAGAATAAGAGGCAGTGGTGTGCAAGAGCCTTCAGAGGCTGGTTTTTGTTCGACTAAGTAAGACTAGGTCATCTGCATACATTAGGCATGGGAGTTGGGTGTAGCCCAGCTTCGGCGGATGGGAGTTTTTCTAGGCAATGGTGGTGGGCAGGGCAGCTAAAAAGAGAGTGAAGAGAGTAGGGGCTAGGACGCACCCTTGCCAGAGGCCTTCATTAGTTTGAATCTTTCTCGTTAGATTAGACCCATCGCCTAACTTAATTCTCACCCAGGTTGTGAGTGTGGAGAAGGAACAATTCATTCAGCAGCTGGTTGGGTATGTTCCACCTGGCCAGTTTGAACCACAGTTTTCTTTGATCAACTTGATAAAAGCGACCTTGTAGTCTATAAAAGGAAGGTGGAGGGGCTGCTTAGTTGCCTTGGATTAATCAAACAGAAAAGATATGGCCAGCAGATTTGTTGTTGTTCCCACTTTATTGGGAGTCCTGTTTGGGGGATCAGAATGAGACTTTTTTTCTGTGGCCAGATTACTAGCTCCTCGAGAAGACAGCCTGCAAATTACTTGGATTCCACATCCAGGAGTGCTGTAAAATGATAGTTCGCTGGGCCCAAGCTGTTCTCTCCTTTGTATATCGAGGTGATAGTGGAGCCTCCAGGTGCATGGCCCAAAACAGTTTATGCTCTTTAAAGATGACTGTTGGAAAGCCGTTTGGGCCTGGTGCACCTTCTCTAGGGCTACTTGAGATTATTTGTTCAGTGATTGCAGCCTGAATGATCAGAAGGTTTGTAGTTGAAGATCTGATAGAGGTAGTGATGAGGGTAGTTCCTGACATGGTCAATCGTCCAAATAACTGAAATGTTTTTAGTGGTATTCATAATAATTTTCATCAGAGATGTTCACTGTGTCTCTTCGGTGCCATGGGTCTCTTAAGTTGTTCACCAACTTCCAGAATTTATTGCCCCTATTATTTGTGAGATTGTACAGTAGTTTAGCAGTTAGTTTTTCCCTAGCATCTCCTTGTTGGGCCCACAGGTGCTTTCTCTAAGTGAGCTTGGACTTTACCAGCCAAGTTTTTAGTGTATCGTCACTGGGTGATTTCTGGTATGCTTGAAGGAATTTATTTAAACTCCGCTTAATCTCCCTTGTTTTTCTGTTGGCTGTCAAGCGGTCAATTCCTGGCACATTGCTGGATTTACCTCCTTTCCTAGCCTGCTTGTTCACAAATTTAGTTGTAAAGTGCTCCCAGGTGGAGTAGGTTGCTCTTGTGTTCTCCAAGAGGTTTACTAATGAGTGCTTTGCTGCATCAGATGTTTCATGAATTGGACTCAATGACCATTTCAATTTTTTGTTATTTACCATATGTACACTGGCTCGAAATCCCTCTGTTGCTTCGTAGTTGTCCAAAAATAGAATGATTGATAGCTCTTGAGGTAAGTGATCACTTTCATCCCTCTGGCTATAATAAAGGTGGAGACCAAATGAAATAATTGAGCAGAGAGCACTGTGAAGTCTATCAAAATCGTGCCTTATAGTTGTGATAAGTAAAGGATGGAGGACAGTCGTCTTTGAAGCAGGGTTTGGGCGCACATAAGTTCAAGAACTCCAGGTTTATGATGAGCTCTCTCCTTTTTTTGTCATGCTTGAAGGTAAAGTTTTGAACTTGCTCTGGGACTGACCCTGGTAGAATCATGTTACAATCCCCAGAAAGGATTATTTCCAGAGGATGGGGTCAGTTCTGCAAGTTTATTTCGTTGATCACAGGCTTTCTTGCAAGATGTTTTGTTTTCAGTTTTGGGGGATGTACATGTTCAAGAAAGCTGAGTTTAGAGTCCAAGAGTCCTGTTTAAAGATTGTGAGAACTGTTTGGAGGCTGCGCCAGGCTGTCAGGTGCGGAGTGAGGTTACCTTTCAGGGCCATCTTAATGTAAAAACCTAGGCCTCCACAAAGGCGGCCATGAACAGCTTCTTTTGTAGCAGGCATTGTGTAATTGATGTATACTGGAATCTTTAGTGCTTTTTCAACCCATATCACTAGTAGCGTAATAATCTGAAAGGACTGGCGGTAGTTCAACATTGTGTTGTTTGCTAATTTATCGGACAACCAGTTGATGTTCCATGAACAGATTTGAAGCTTACTAGTACAGACTTCCAGGTTTTCACCGGAGACTTGTGAAAAGGCAATCCGGCGATGTCAACTCGAAATCAGCTTGTTTTGGAGGGTCATCTGATGTCAGAGAGAAAAAGCTCCAAAAACTTTTCTAAGTCTGAACGTGAAAAGTTGACCGAGGCTTCCCACACAGCATATCCGAAGAGGGCTCTAGGGAAGTCAGCTTCAATTTGAAGTTCATCCCGGATGAAGATTTCCGTCACGTCTAAGTCCGAACGTAGAATTCTTCATCGAGGTCTCCTGCAATGCGTACCTGAAGAGGGCTCCAAGGAAGTCAGATCCAACTTGTGACTTCATCCCGGTGAAGAAAATCTTCAAGATAAAGACTAAGGGCCTGATTACGACCTTGGCAGATGGGATGCTCCATCACAAATGTGACGTATATCCCGCTCGCTGTATTACAAGTTCCATTATGCCCTATAGAACTTGTAAAACGCGGGCGGGATATCCATCATGTTTGTGATGGAGTATCCCGTATCCCATCTGCCACAGTCGTATTCATGCCCTAAATCCAAAAGTAAAACTTTGACCAAGGCCTCCCACTCTCTGTGGCTGAGCAGGGCTCCATCGCAGTCGGCCTCAAATTTTGACTTTGCCTCGGTCGAGTGCAACCACATGTCCAGATTGGCACTTTTAGTTTCTATGCACTAAAAAACATTTAGGGCCTGATTACGACTTCGGCGGATGGGATTACTCCATCCCAAATGTGACGGATATCCCGCCCGCCAAATTACGAGTCCATTATATCCTATGGAACTCGTAATATGGCAGGTGGCATAGTAATCCCCTCCACCGAAGTCGTAATCAGGCCATTAATCTATAAATATTCATATCTCTGGTTCCCTTTATAGGAGTTTTGTCATTTAAGTGTCATTTTAAAGATACAAATTTAATCTATTTTTATAAATTGGAGTTGGATTTTTATTATGTTTTATGTTTTACTTATTTACTATCTTGTGATTTTTAAATGCTCTACACACCTGTCTCCTAAATTAAGCCTAACTGCTTGTTGTCAAGCTACCAAGGGTTGAGCTGGAATTCATTTATTGAGACCTGACTGGACCTAGTGGGGGTTAGTGACCTATTGCTAAATATAGGTGTTTACCTGCCTTTACCAATAATCCACTTTCCAACAATGAATATATATATTTTTTATAAATATGTTAAAATATTTTCATTTTGTTTTATAGTACACGTTTCTAAAACAAAACATTCAGGAGTTGGAAGAGTCAATCTTACCCCTTCAATGTTCAACTTGGCTTACATTGGAGTGGGAATTAAATTTGATTCCTCTGAAATCCAACGCTTTATCTACTGTTGCTCATATTGGAGTGGGAATAGTATGTGTGACCACTCTTCTGTCCAACACTTTCCCTACTTTTGCTTACGTTGGAGTGGGAATAGTAGATATCACCACTCCAAAGTCTAACACTTTACCTACATTGCTAAGATTGAAGTGGATTAGTATATCTAAGTCTGCCAAAGACAACCACTTTCCCTACTGTTGCTATGATTGGAGTATGAATAGTAAATGTAACCTCTACACAGTCAAACACGTTCCCTGTTTTTTGCATATGTTGATGTAGGATTAGTAAATGCAGCCCCTCCAAAGTATAACACTTTCCCTACTATTCCTCAAATAGGAGTGAAAATAGTATAGCTTACCCATCAAAAGCTCAACGCCTATCCTACTATTTTTCAGATTGGTGTGGGGATAGTAAATCTAACTAATCCAAAGTCCATGTCAGGAATAAGGCCTTGCGCGGTCCAGGTCTCGCCCGTAACTTCACTGCGCGACTCTGCGGCACTTTATGCGCACCACTTGTCATCCCCTCTTGTTCTAAAGGTGACCATCAGCGTTGTATACCCTGTGGCAAAGCTCATTAAGCTGCAGGTTCAGGGCATTGGTGGACAGGATGCACTTATCAGTGCTGTTCTATGAAGGGACTACATTACCCATGTTTTTAGAGGCAGCAGCCATCTTGGGGTGTGGCAGGCCTATAAAGCCCAGCCAGACCCAAGCATGTTGCTCACTATTTTGAAGACTTCGATGCAGCCAGACCTCGTGGGTGTTTCTCTGGAGAAGAGCAGAGTTCCTGAATGGCAGAGTGTCATTCAACCAAAGTATCCTTGTTTCCATGCTGCATTAAAAAACGAGTAGGTTGTACTCGTAGCGGTAAGGCATTGAGGAATCCAAGTTTGGAGGAAGTCGTTACTTCCAAAAGGTAAAAGCGCCCCTTAGCATAACGAGCAAGGCGTTTTCAATTTCTAAAGTACAGTGCTCTTGGCACGGCAATTCAGGTGCTCCAGTTCACAGATGTAAAGCGCTTTTGGCACGGCAATTCAGGCTCTTCAGTTCACAGATGTAAAGCGCTCTTGGCACGGCAATTCAATCGCTTCAGTTCACAGATGTAAAACGCTATTGTCACGACAATTCAAGCGCTTCAGGTCATAGATGTAAAACGTTATTGGCACGACAATTCAAGTGCTTCAGTTCATAGATGAAAAGCGCTCTTGGCAAAACAATTCAAGCGCTTCAGTTCATAGATGTAAAACGCTATTGGCATGACAATTCCAGCGCTTCAGTTCATAGATGAAAATCGTTCTTGGCAAAACAATTCAAGCGTTTCAGTTCACAGAAGTAAAGCGCTCTTGGCATGACAATGCAATTGCTTCAGTTCATAGATGTGAAGCGCTATTGGCACGCCAATGCAAGCACTTCAGTTCATAGATGAAAACCGTTCTTGGCACGGCAATTCCAGCGCTTCAGTTTGCAGATGTAAAGCGCTCATTGCACAACAATTCAAGCGCTTCAGTTCACAGGTGTAAAGCGCTCTTGGCAAGACAATCAAAGCGCTTCAATTCACAGGAGTAAGAGGATCTTGGCACAACAATCAAAGTGATTTTAGGCCACTTGAGCAAAAGCACTTCCTGGTATTATAAGTAAAGCACTTTAAGTTCAATGAGTAAAACTTATCGGTCTTTATAGTTGTGAATGTGGAAATATTTTTCATTGTTCTTTGAAAAGCTTAAGATGTGAAAAGCATATTTAATTCTTTGAGATTTTCTAGGTCATGATCAAAGTTTTATATTGTGAATTCAGAGATGTTACAGGATTGATATTCTGAGTGTAATCATAGTCCTAAACTCTTGCCATCTTTTGTTTCTGAGGTCGTAGTTTATTCTTGTTCCATGTTTCAAAGAAGGGGATTTGCCCTCATTTCAGAAGGGGTCTCGATCTGATATCTTGGAGACCCATTTAGTCAAGAGTCTATTGATAAGTTGCATTTCTATGAATGAGTAAATGCATATTTGTTTTAACCTTTTTCTTTTCCGATCTCTCTCCCTGCTGTTCCCTACCTTAATTCCCTTCCCCCCAACTGGCTTCACCATAACTCTGTGCTATGATAGCTTTCTGAGTTGGTGACGCCGGAAGGTGGGCCTTTTGTTCAGCGACGTGCAGATCCCGAGGAAAGGACACTGTGACAGTCCACCACTTTTCCAACTGTTTGGAAGACTGAAGAGAGAACTGTATATATATAACCCGCAAATGTTCAAACCTTTCCCTACTGTTGCTTAGCTTGGAGCCAGAATAGCATACATAACTCCTCAAAAGTTCAAAACTTTCCCCACTGTTTCTCAGATTGGAGTGGGAATTGTAAATTTGTTGCAAGTATTTGAGTGGAAATAGTAAATGTGTCCCCTCCAAAGTCCAACACTTTCCCTACGGTTGCTCAAATTGGAGTAAGAATAGGATATCGAACCCCTCCAAAGTTCAACACTTTCCTTGCTGTTGTTCAGATTAGAGTTGGAATAGTATATCTAACCCTTTCAAAATCAAACACTTATCCTATTGTTTCCAAAATGTTAGTGGGGATAGTAGATCTAACCCCTCCAAAGACCAAGACAGTGCCAGCTTTGGCTTACATTGCTGTGGTAATAGTAAATTTGGCCCCTCCAAAGTCCTTCAGTTTTTCTGCTGTTGCTCAAATTGTAGCAGGAACAGTAAATTATCTTCTCCAAAGTTCAACAATTCCTTGATTTTGCTTACGTTGGAGTTGGAATAGTGAATGTGAACCCTCTAAAGTCCAACACTTTTCCAACTGTTACCCAGATTGTAGTTGAAAAAGTAAATCTAGCACCTCCAAAATCCAGCAGGCACCCTGCTAATGCTTGCATTAGAGGCGGCATTGTAAATTTAACTCATCCAAAGTTTATAGTTTAATACTTTCTCTACTTTTTTCCATTAGCATGACAATAGTCAACAAGACCAATCTAAAATCCAACACATCTCCTGCTGTTGTTTGCATTGGAGTTGGAATAGTGAATCTGACTCCTTCAGTGTCCAATATTTTCTTGACTATTGTTTCATGAGGATTGCTAATATTTTTTTTTTTTAAACATTTTGCTATTTATTGCAATACATTTTTGAAATTTGTATTTATATTTTGATTTTGTTGGTTTTGTGCTAATTGTATTTTTGATTAAATTTGATAGATGCTTGCACATGTTAACCCTCATACTTCTTAATAATTTAAATGTATTTTTAAAAATTTTATATTTTGTTTTATGCTTTTCAAAATATGTATACAAATTATGTTCATTTTATATTTATAATTTTTATAATTTAAAATATGTTTATATTTATTTGTAATTATGCCATTATTTTAAACATTACAATTTTAAATACATTTAATAAAAAGCTAAATATTTGCTGGTCCACAAATTTGTTTTGATATTTTTATAGTTTATATGCAAAGGGCTCAATTCACAAAGGTACCGCATAGGTAGTAAATTATGAGTGAGTGAGGAGTCTCTCTGCAGTGTGCCATGCAGAGATTTTATCCCAAGTGCAGAGATTCTGCCACAAGTGCGGAGAATCTGCTGGGATTGCAGCGACTCCACACTCGTAATTTTACTACACGTAAGTCACCTTTGTAATCAGCTCTGTAGGTTGTAAACTCATATTTTAATTCCCCATATTTTTTTAGCAATATTTTTGTATGGGGATATTTTTGTGCCAGATATTTTGTTATATAACCGTTCCGGCGTCAGTCCTAGTATGGATCTGCAAAACTGAGCCAAGTACAACCCCTTCAGTAATTAACTCTCAGTGGAAGCAAAGTAAAGCAGTCGCAGACTTCTAGTGTGTACTGTGTGGATATGCGAACTCAGAATTCAACACTCCCCCAGCAACATAATAACTGATTGTCCCACTGTTATACTACTTCCTAGGAGTGCATCTTACATTTTTCAGGATTTTACCCACTAACCCTACAACACAAGAACTTAGGCCCTCATTATGACCCTGGCGGTGAGTGATAAAGTGGAGGTAATACCGCCAATAGGCTGGCCGTAACTACCCCCAAATTATGACCATGGCAGTGATAACTCCCACAGACAGCCAATGCACCACACCAACCGCCAGGGCGGAAACAACACTCACCACGGCGGTAGCTGCAAACAGCCAGGTGGGAGATAAAGTACCACCCACCATAGTATGACACAGGAAACCGCCACCTTTTCTGAGGTGGTACCAACGTCATCAAAAGCCTGGTGGAAACACATCACTGAAGAGAAAAGACTCACCATCGGAGACACAGGGAAGAACAACGAACCCGAACTGCAAGTTTTCCCGATGATTTTCTTTGTTATGCTCCACCTGGAACACCAACGCCGACGAAGACGATGATGGTGAGTACAGCCGCCTAGCACACACGGGAGGGAGGGAGGAAAACGAGAGTGACACAAATACACGCATGACACACACCCGACACACACACACGAAAAACAATTTGCACCCGATACACGGCAGAATAATGCAAGGACAATAGGAATGCACGAAGGTGAATGTATTAATATCAACAGCTAATAAATAATCGAATTGTCTGTGAAACAGATATGTACACATGTACACAAAGGATTGGATGAAACTCAGCCGTCTGAAACTGAACTCAGACAAAACAGAAGTCCTCATCCTCGGAAACACCCCGACCGCCTGGGACGACTCCTGGTGGCCCACGGCCCTTGGCACCGCACCAACCCCCTCAGACCACGCACGCAACCTCGGTTTCATCTTGGACCCACTTCTCACCATGACCAAACAAGTCAACGCCGTATCATCCTCCTGCTTCCTCACCCTCCGCATGCTCCGAAAGATCTTCCATTGGATCCCCGCCGACACCAGAAAGACCGTGACCCACGCCCTCGTCACGAGCCGCCTGGACTACGGCAACACACTTTACGCTAAACTCCAGAAACATCTGCAACGAATTCAAAACGCCTCCGCCTGCCTCATCCTCAACATACCCCGCAACAGCCACATCTCCGCCCACCTGAGACACCTGCACTGGCTTCCCGTCAACAAAAGGATCACCTTCCGACTCCTCACCCACGCACACAAAGCCCTCCACAACAAGGGACCCGAACTCCTTAACCGCCGCCTCAGCTTCTACACTCCCACCCGTCCTCTTCGCTCTGCCAACCTCGCTCTCGCCGCGGTCCCTCGCATCCGCCGCACCAAGGCGGGTGGGAGGTTCTTCTCCTACCTGGCGGCCAAGACATGGAACTCCCTCCCCACCATCCTCAGGACCACCCAGGACCACTCCGCTTTCCGGAGACTACTCAAGACCTGGCTCTTCGAGCAGCAGTAACCCCTTCACCCTAGCGCCTTGAGGCCCGCACGGGTGAGTAGCGCGCTTTATAAATATTTATGATTTGATTTGATTTGATTTGACACTGCTCAGTCCAGTGTTCAAAGGGCCCACATGGCCACAGGGCACAGTCCAAGGCCCAACTCGAATCCTGACTTCATCCGGATAGAACTCTTCAGGGGCATCAGTTTGCAAGTGGGCAGGCACCTCAGGGGATGGGGGGCACCTCAGCCGGAGTCAGGAACAAGCCCACTTGTTCTGGAGGTGGCTCCATGCCCATTGCTCTGTGCTTGAGGGGGCTCCATGCCCATTGCTCTGCCCTGGGGAGTGCAAGGCCACAGCCTCTTGAGTGGGTGACTTGCCCACTTCTTCTGAAGGGGGCTCCATGCTGATTTCCCTGTCCTGGGGAGTGCAAGGCCACAGTCTCTCAGGTGGGTGACTTGCCCACTGGTTATGGAGGGGGCTCCATGCCCATTGCTCTGTCCTGGGGCGTGCAAGGTCAGTCTCTTGAGTGGGTGACTTGCCCACTGGTTCTGGAGGGGGCGCCATGCCCATTGCTCTGTCCTGGGAGTGCAAGGCCACAGTCCCTGGAGTGGGTGACTTGCCCACTGGTTCTGGAGGGGGCTCCATGTCCATTGCTCTGTCCTGGCGAGTGCAAGACCACAGTCTCTCAGGTGGGTGACTTGCCCACTGGTTATGGAGGGGGCTCCATTCCCATTGCTCTGTCCTGGGGAGTGCAAGGCCACAGTCTCTGTAGTGTGTGACTTGCCCACTGGTTCTGGAGGGGGCTCCATGACCATTGCTCTGTTCTGTGGAGTGCAAGGTTACAGTCCCTGGAATGGGTGACTTGCTCACTGCTTCTGGTGGGGTCTCCAGGCCCATTGCTCTGTCCTGGGGAGTGCAAGGCCACAGTCTCTGGTGTGGGTGACTTTCCCACAGGTTCTGGAGGGGGTCCCTCGTACAGCAGCCCCTGTAGGGTGGCTATATGGCGTCCCCTGGTGGTGATGGCTGCACATTGTTGGCAGATGGAGGTGTATCCTGGGCAGCCTTTGCAATTGGTGATGGCTGCAGTGTGGTGGCAGATGGAGGTGCCTCCTGGGCAGCCTCTGCAGGTGGTGATTGCTGTACTTCCTCAGCTGGTGCTGGGGGCCCGTGACCGCTGGTGGTGGTGGAGGTGTCACCCTGACAGCCATTGCTGGAGTAGAGGGCTTCGTCCCCTCCATGACAAGGGGCGTGGATAACTTACCCTTCCAGGCAGGGCTTGATGGCTTCTTCCCCTTCTTGCCTGGAGGTGCAGGCTCCTTCCCCTTCTTGCCTGGAGGTGCAGGCTCCTTCCCCTTTTTGTCTGGAGGTGCAGGCTCCTTCTCCTTCTTGCCTGGAGGTGTGGTATCCCTCCCACCACGACGAGGTGGCGCCACCACTGTCCCCATGGACTGTTTGGCTGAGGTGCTGGGGCTGGGTCTTTGGGACCCTGCTCTTACGGGCTGGACGGGAGGGAGGGGGAGATAAGAGGTCAAGTTGGGCAAGGAAAAGCTTCTTAGGGACAGTGTCGGAATGCTGGGAGTGGGGGTTGAGGGAGTGATTGTAGGAGGTGTATGTCTGCAGGATTTGGGTGCAGGTGCATGGGCAGTATGCTGATGTGAGGTGAATGGCTGTTGGGTGTGTGAGTGCTTGCGTTTGTGTCCTTTAGGAGGGGGGACAGACAGGATGGGAGAGGACACAGGGGACGTGTGCATGGATGTTGTGGCGGTGTCTGCTAGTGAGGTGTGTGTGCTGCTTGGTTTGGTGATGCTGGTGGTGGATGTTGGTGCAGTGCATGCAGGTGTGAGTGTGGATGTGACTGGGAGGGAGGTGGAGGAGGAGGAGGGGGCGACAGTGGAGGCAGCGGATGTTGTCGTGTCTGCAACTGGCTGGTGTTTGCATGAGTGCTTGTGGGATGAAGTGTGGTGCTTGTGTTTGCCTGTGCCACTCTTGGGTGTTGTCTTGTGTGCATGCTCATCAGTATGTGTGCCTGGGATGGGTTGGAGTTGAGGAGAATCGGACTGGGAAGTGGTAGTTGGAGTGGAGACGGTAGAAACATGGACAATGGCTGCCATCAGAGAGGAGGCCAGAGCCTGAATCGATCTCTGTTTGGCTGCCAATCCACTGTGAATGCCCTCCAGGAATGCATTGCATTGCTGCATCTGGGATGCCAACCCCTGGATGGCATTCACGATGGTTGATTGCCCAACAGAGATGGATCTCAGGAGGTCAATAGCCTCCTCACTCACGGCAGCAGGGCTTACTGGGGCAGGGCCGGAGGTGCCTGGGGTGAAGAAGATACCCACCCTCCTGGGTGAGCAGGCATGGGCAACTCGCTGAGGGGCTACTGGGAGGGCGTGCTGGTATGGGGGTGGTGGCTGTACCTGCAGCTGGGATGGTCACAGAGGTGTCTGCCACCACCAGGGAGCTCCCATCGGAGTGTCACGTAGGCTCTCATTATTCTAATGAGACTACTGGATTTTGAGCAGCAGAATCGCCCGCGGTGTGGGAGACTAGCTAGTCTAACCCACTGCAGGTGACACCTGTCACTCCAATCCGGGTTTTGCTCCGGCTAACTAGCAGTGCCTTATCTCTACCCAAAGGCAGGGATGACTGGGCAGCCAAGCGCATGACATAACTGGTTTCCCAGGGAAGCCGTGGTCACTCAGGTCTCATCCGTTTCTCTCAATTACATTAGTCTCATATATACAATGACAAACGGAGGCAGTATATGTTTCAATAATGATTTTAATGAAGCAACTGCATCTTAGATAGCAAAGCATGAGCTGCAACAACCAGGACAACACAGCATGACAGTATTAAACTTGTGACAATGAGAGTGAAGCATCAGAATAACACTACCATATTGTTACTACAGTCAATAGACTAATTCCTACCTAGGCTTATGATAGAGCACAGCGTGTTAAGCTCTAATTCTTCAGGTTCCCCTGGGAAGACATCATCCCCCATACCTGAGCAAAGGCCTGAAGTCTGCAAAACAGCTGTAGTGAAGCATTCCCTCTAACGCGTAAGGGACAAGGAAGTGTTTTTATAATAAAACAGCTGATGTTCTAAGAAAATGTCCCTGCGTAAAAGATGCGTGTTTTCTATGAATATTGGAGACTAAACTAATACCATGTTCATCAGCAACCTATCTTGTTGTAGCCTCGGAAGAAGCACAGAGTGAGCAAGAATGTCTTGTTTGAGAACAGATTGCTGGCCTAGGCAAAAACTGTTAGATAAACAGAAAATAAAACAAGACCGTAAAAGTGGCTATTGTAAAAATAATAAAATAAAGCTGAAAAAAATATATCTAGGTTAGGGTGCACAGCAGCATGGCATAGTGTGTTAAAATACTGTGCATGGAGCTATAGCTAAAATGGCTACATAACACCCTCCCTTTGTTGGTTCAAAGTGGTTCAAAGACTAGTTACATATAAGATTGCTACTAAAAAGCTCAACCTAGGATATACATGTAAAAATTAATGTCAATTATGACAAGTCGAAGGGACATGTGAGCATATTAAAAGACAATTTAAAAAGTGAACATGTAGCATAAAAAGACCGAATTTCAAAAGTCAAAGTTATTTTTTAAAAGTTCCAATCGATTTCGGGACCATAGAGGGCAGGAAATCTTCCACTTCGGCAGATGTTAAAGTTGAAAAGGCATCGCCAAGAAGGACCAAGGAGCAGTTGTGTTCCATAGCCTCAGCCAAGGCGGCATTCCATGATGTACCCAAAGACGAGTCAAGAGCCACATGCTCCTGGAACGGGAACTCATAAGTAGCTTCCCGTAGCAAACGTAACCTCAACGCGCATGTCTGGTAATGAGCCCTCAGCGAGAACATCAACAGATCAACATCCAATGAAAGCAAGCGCTGCGTAGAAAGACAGACTTCCAGTGCGTATTCGAAAGAGCACCAGAGGAACCGAAACACAGGCTTCACACAACGCAAAACCGGTCTGAATGACAGAGACCAGTCTCACTCCAATTGCTCCAGGAGTGTTGCTCCAAAATACTGCATAATGCGTTCATGACACAGCTGCGCTGATGGGAGCGCTTTCATTCCTCTTGTTGCGGTTGGACAGCCATTGCGCATAAAAAATAGCAACAGCGAAATGCCAACAATTATAGCCAACGTTTTTGGAAATCCCCCTAAAATACTGGAGAAAATTTTAAGGATGGCTGATTGTATCAAACCGAATATGGAGGAGAAGGTATGAACGAAACCAGAACCAATAGCCTTACAAATGTTTGCAATCCCAGTTGTACTGGACGCATTAAATATCCGTCCCACGAGTTCATCAAAGTGTCTCGGAAAGTTTGTACTTAAAAGGGACTGTATCTCCGCTGACTTACTTGCCACCTGAAATGCGTAGGTCTCACGTGCAGATGTAAGGGCCACATGCTTCTGACACAATAAAGCCTTGAGTCTGCTCAACTTGTCAAAATTCACATTACAAGTAGCAATGTGAGGCCAAATGTCTGCCACCTCCAGGAGGAAACAGTACGTTCCTGCAACATGAAACAATCTTAGAGACCGAAACAACATAAACAATTCCAGCTCACATCCTGCAACAGTCTTCACCATTGAGGAGAACATAGCTGCTGTTTGAAAGCACCTCGAACGTAGCTCGAATCAAGGGGACAGGAACTCCCTTCAGTTAACAAGCTAAATTTGCTGCAGACGCGTTACAAGCCCCATGCAAGGACAGCTGTTTACAAACCATTGACCACTACCACCAAGAAAGACTTCTTTCATGCCACTGAGACGTCTATCCGAGAAGGGTAGCTCCCACACCTCATGGATGTAACTATCTCCCAAGCTTTCATATCTGCCTACCGGAATGTGTTTTAAACAAGAGGTGAATTGAAGTGTGGAAATAGGCGGATTGATGGACCCGTGTATTAACCATTCAGCAGATGGTATTTCGGCCACAGTAAAAGGCAATTTTTCTAATTGCTTGATGTTTAACATGACATACGTCGCTTCTTTCTTAGCCATTAGTAGTTGTTGTCGCGTTAAATTAAAGGAAGAAAATATTTCCCTTGCGCTGACATGCTGCCAGAGAACGCGACCCACCTTCAGTGTTTAAAGTGTCCAACCCAACTGCATACTTGACCTTAGCTGACTCTGCCCGGGGTGCTGTTTGTATAATGTCTATAGCTGAAGAGACAATGTTATTTAAGGTGTATATCCGGTCTGACAGGGTATTAATCATATTATCCACAACAGCTAAAGCCTTTTTTAGATTCTACTGGTCTATTTGCCTTAACCGGGCAGCTGCTTCTTGTTGGGAAAGCTTCCAAATTTCATTATATACTTCATATAAGAAACGCTTTCTGCAGTGTTTTCTGGGGCCTAACAGGATGTCCTGTAAATCAGTATTATTGGACAGGAGACTGAGTTGTTCTCTAACCGCATCTAATGAGGAAGTTCTTAACCATTGTTGGCATAGTTTCCCTGCACTGTATGTTGTTACTATACCCGCACGTTCGGATGATATATAGCGAGGGTCCGGCCTATTCGCTCTAAAACCCCCTGAGGAGTTAATGAAAGATGACACTCATTGGTATCTACTGGCCACAATAAACACCCGCCAGGACGTGTCAGTGAAACATTAAATGTACCATTCTGGACCCATTCGTCGAGCTGATCTTCAGTTGCATTTGTATATTTTTGTCATTTATTAAATTTTGCAGGGGCAGGTATACTGGGCCTGTTTAATTCTTTGATCTTTGCTAAGCCTAGAGAACTTGTTTGTTGTACTGTTTCATTTAAGAATATCATTTGTACAGGTATCAGGCATGCTCTGAATAAAGCTTCCTTCCCCCTTATTTGCTAAAGTCTAGTTCCCCACACACTTTTTAAGTCAATCGACTTCAGCCAATATTCATAGCCTTCTATAAACAACTGGGAAACAAAGGAATCCGAATGTATAAATTTCATATTTGTCAATAATATGTGTATGTTTTCAGTAGGTGGCAATTTAAAATAATACGACTCAGCATTTTTAACATCATGCCCAGAAAAATATGTAAACTCAGAATATGTTTTGGAACTCCCTTGTGGTAGAGTCGGACAATGTTCCCACTGTGTATAATTAAAAACACTTTTGGGGCTGCTTGCTCTGTGTATAAAATGGTGCCCATAATACTTATAGCAAAACATATCACCATAATATTCTTTATATTGATAAAAATCTTCGTTTTCAAATACAGTATAATACTGTAATTCAGTCATCATAGAATCAACTGTTTTCACATCCCAGTCATCAGAAACTATGCCTGGCATTATTATATCATTCATTGAGAGTTTGAACACATATGGTATTTGAATGACCTCCGCAGGGCCGTATATATCAAAAGTTACTTTATCCCAAACAATCCCATCAGGAATTGGTATTGCGGAAATGTTCACTAAAGACAAGTCTCTTCGGACCTTGTGTGATGAAAAATGTGGTTTTAGGACCTCATCCACCAGTTCAGGAAAATGACCATGTATTAACAAAAAGAAAGTGATGACAAAACCAATCCAAAATAGAAAAGCTAGTACAGTCAAGGAATGCCACAGATAGGCCCTCATTACAACCCTGGCGGTAGGTGATAAAGCGAGGGTAACACTGCCAACAGGCCAGCGGTAAAAAAAATTGAATCATGACCACAGCGGAAACCGCCAACATAAACAGCCACTTTAACACACCGATCGCCACAGCGGTAGCAACAAACACCGCGGCGATAAACGGCACAGCCAGACGGAAGACAATGTACCACCCACAGCATTACAACACACCTATCCGCCACCTTTTCCAGGGTGGTACCAAAGCCATCAAAAGCATGGCAGAAACAGAACACTGAAGGGAAACGACTCACCTCTCGACACTCAAGGAAGAACCAAGACTCCATGGAGCCCGAGCTGCACTTTTTTCCAGTGCTGGTGTACCTTCTCATACACCAGGAACAGGAACGCCGGCTAAGACAACCACAGTGAGTACTGCACCTAGCACACAAGGGAGGGGGGGAGGAAAAAGAGAGCAACACGCAACACCCGCACCCTCACCCCAACACCATACACACAAACAGATGCAATAACATTACATATACACCCTGTAACCCTCAGGAATAACGCAAGGACAAAAGAAATGGAGTAAAATGAGTGTAATAGTACAATTTAAGATGAATACGCCCTTAAATTAATAAACAGTATGTACAATATATACAAAAGGAGGGACAATGCCCACTCCAGAATGTCCGTGGCCCACTGGGCCACAACACATAGTCCAAGGCCACACTTGAGTCCTGCCTCAATACGGAGAGAACACTGCAGGGGCATCAGGTTGAAAACACACAGGCACCTCAGAGGGACAGGGAATGGAGGGCACCTCAGCCGGAAGATGGTACAACGCCACTGGCCTGGAGGGGGCTCCATGCTCACTGCTTGGTCCTGGGGAGTGCAAAGCCACAGTCTCTCAAGTGGGTGGTTTGCCCACTGTTTGGGCCTGGGGAGTGCAAAGCCACAGTCTCTCAAGTGGGTGGTTTGCCCACTGCTTGCTTCTGGGGAGTGCAAATCCATAGTCTCTCAAGTGAGAGGTTTGTCCACCGCTTGGTCTCTCACGTGGATGCCTTCTTCCACTGGTTCTGGTGGGGGCCTTGTGCCCAGTGTGCTTCATCCTGGCAAGGAGGGCTAAGTGGATGCCTTCTTCCACTGGTTCTGGAGGGGCCTTGTGCCCAGTGTGCTTCATCCTGGAAGGAGCAAGGTCACAGTCTCTCACCTGGGTGTCACACCGACAGGTGTTGCAGGGGCCAGGACGCACTGCAGCCCATGTAGTCACCACTACACACTGCTCGCCGGTGGTGATGGCTGCTCAGTGGATGCCAGTTGCGCTGCAGGTAGCGGTGCAGTCAGTGTTGGTGGTATCCTCCACGCCTTCACCTGCAGCACTGGCCGGCTGCCCACTGGGGCTGCTGCTGCTGGCAGTGTTGCTTCTGGCAGCGGTGCATGTGGCGGTGCTAGAGCCGGTGCAGGTGGCAGTGCTGTCGGCAGGGCAGGTGGCGGTGCTGGCCGCGGTGCAGGTGGTGGTGCTGGCAGTGGTGGTGGTAGTCTCCAGGCCTTCACCTGCAGCCTCGGATGGCTGAAGTGCCATGGCTGGTGTTGTTTGTCCCTTCCTGCCCTTGGCAGATGGTGGAGCCTCCTTTCTTCTGCCAGCTGATGTCTTTTTCTTGCCCTTGCTGGCAGGTGTCCCCTTCTTGCCCTTGCTAGATGGCGGACCCTTCTTGGCCTTAGCAAGTGGTGCTGGAACACTGGCTGGGCTGACGGGTGCATCCTTGGAGCCTCTCATACCTGCAGTTGCTGCATAAACCACAGTGGCCGTGGACTGGGTGGCTGAGGTGCTGGGCTGGGTTCTGGCCACCCTGGTCTGAGGTGAAGGACGGGGGGTAGGGAATAGGTCAATTTTGGTGTGGAAAAGCTTCTTAGGTACACTGGGGTGGGAAGAGGGTGAATGTTTGGGTGTGGAGGAAGAAGGAGCGGTTGTAGGAGGTGTCAGTCTGCTGTTTTTGGGTGCAGGTGCATGGCTGGATGTTGTTGTGAGGTGGATGGCTGTTGGGTGTCTGAGTGCTTGCGTTTGTGTACTTTGGGAGGAGGTTGCACAGACACAGTGGGAGAGGACACAGGGGACGTGTGCATGGATGTGGGGGTGGTGACTGCCAGTGAGGGGCGTGCACTGATAGGCATGCTGGTGATGGACGTAGTGGATGAGGATGAAGTGCATGCAAGTGTGAGTGGAGACTCTACTGGGAGGGAGGTGGATGAGGAGGAGGAGGAGGGGGACACAGTGGAGGCAGTGGATGTTGGTGTGTCTGCATATGGATGGTGTTTGTGTGAGTGCCTGTGAGATGATGTGTGGGGCTTGTGTTTGCCTGAGCCACTTCTGTGTGTTGATTTGGGTGATTGCTGGTCTGAAGGTGTGCTTGGGATAGGCTGGGGTTGAGGAGATTGGGACTGGGTAGAGGAAGTTGGAAGCGGGAGGCTGGAGACAGGGACAATGGCTGCCATCAGTGAGTGGGCCAAAGCCTGGAATGCTCTTCGTTGGGCCGCCACACCAGAGTGAATGCCTTCCAGGTATGCATTTGTTTGTTGCAAATGCCCTGCTACACCCTGGATGGCATTCAGTATGGTTGACTGCCCAACAGAGAGGGATGTCAGGAGGTCAATAGCCTCCTCACTGAGGGCAGCAGGGCTGACTGGGGCAGGGCCTGAGGTGCCTGGGGCGAAGGAGATGCCCACCCTCTTGGGTAAGCGGGCACGGGAAACACATTGAGGGGCTGCTGGGAGGGTGGTGCTGGTAGAGGCAGTGGTGGCTGTACCTGTAGTTGGGGTGGGCACAGAGTTATCTGCCACTGCCAGGGAGCTGCCATCGGAGGAGGTGTCGCTGACGGTACTGTCCTCTCCTGTCTCCGTCGTGGTGCTCCCCTCGCCCTCCGTCCGACTGGTGCCCTCACCGTCTGTGGATTTGGCCTCCAGGCCCTTGTGGGATGCAGCTCCCTCTGTTGTCGGTGCCTCTGCTCCTCCGCCAGATGATGCTAATGCAAACAAGGACAGGGTGACAAAACAAAAAGGGGGGAGAGACAGAGGATACACTTGGGCAATGCCAGCAACAACACTTTCGTTTGTGTACACAACTCACAGGGAACAGTCCTATGCACTAGGCCATGCACTACCAGTTACAATGCTAGACATCAGCCCATGGGGTACAATGCCTAAGGCCATTAGCTGCACACCTGAAACCCACAGAACCCTGCCCAGTAGTAGATGCCCACTAACATTATTGGGATTGGAGTGCATTTGAGCTTGCCCATCATTGAACATACCCTGCCATGTTCGCCCTGGCCTAGGGGCACCCACAGCCCACATCCCTCACCCACGTAATACCTTAACGCACTTAAAGTCATGATTCTGAATCTGTACTCACCCCCTTGTGGCTGCTGTGATGCCTTCAAGCGCCCATTCAACTCCGGATAGGCCACCGCCAGGATGCAGAACATCAGGGGGGTCAGGGTACGACGGGCACCCCTTCCTCGTTGGGAGGCCAGCCCCAGCTGGGCCTCCGCCGTCTTCCATGCCCAGCAGCGCAGATCTTCCCACCGTTTGCAGCAGTGGGTGCTCTGCCTGTCAAAGACCACCAGGGTCCGCACATCCTTGGCAATGGCATGCCAAATACCCTTTTTCTGATGGGTGCTGACCTGCAGAAAAAAAGCAGAAGAAAAGGTATTAGTCTTACCATCCGGACTGTTATACTCATGGCCCACCATATCACCCCATCCCCTTATGCACATACATTGACCACCATACATGCTGCACTCTGGCCAGGACCCCTTAGACCCCCCTTACACAAGGCTTACACACACACCAATCCATACATTCATGCCCCCCGCATCATGCTCACAGTGCACTCACCTGTTCGTCTGGAGGACCATAGAGTAAAAGGTACTGGGGTAGGACCCCATCCACCAGTCTCTCCAACTCCTCCGAAGTGAAGGCAGGGGCTCTTTCCCCAGACACTCGAGCCATTGTCACTTCCAGACACAGGTCACAGCAGCACTTGCAGTGTAGGTCCTCTCCTGTTGAAGGTCAGGTACCAAGTGAGTGAACAGATCGTCCGCGGCGGTGCATACCGTCACCGCTGGTGTACATTACCATTGGCTCCTGGAACCCATATGCCCCAATGATAACCAATGCCGTGTTGCACGGCAGTCGCCGCCCGCCGACCGCAATGGCGCACAACACCAGTGGAATTACCTCATTTCCACTTGTCCCTCCTCACAGGTCAGGCAGCCACAATTTCAGGTGGGCACAGGCCATGGCACCTAACTGCGTCACAACAGACATTGGCACTTCAACTGACTTACAAGTTCACATACTGTTTCTGTGAAGCAAAAATTGTATATTCATGTTGAAATATGTGTGACTATGACCTTCTGATCACCGTTTTTCACCCTAGAGTTTAACCACTGAGGATGAATAGGAGATGGAGACAGACCTCCATGTACAGACCCCTGGTGGACCTTGTGACAATGGAGGACAGGCACATTATCCTGACCTACAGACTTGATAGGGCCACAATCCAAGAACTGTGTGCCCAATTGGAGACAGACCTGATATCTGCTATCCGCCACCCCACAGGTATCCCCCCTCTAGTGCAGGTCCTGTCAGTGCTCCATTTCCTGGCAAGTGGTTCCTTCCAAGCAACAGTGGCCATGGCATCAGGGATGTCACAGCCTATGTTCTCAAACGTGCTGACCAGAGTGTTGTCTGCTCTGAACACATGCACAGCTACACCGTATTCCCCCAGGTGGAGGATTTGGCCACAGTGAAGGCTGACTTCTATGCACTGGGACATATCCCCAATACATTGGTGCCATTGATGGTACACATATTGCATTTGTCCCCCCCCCCCCCTAGAAATGAACAAGTGTTCAGAAATAGAAAAAGCTTCCACTCTCTGAATGTGCAGATGGTGTGTTTGGCGGACCAGTACATATCCCATGTCAATGCAAAGTATCCTGGCTCTGTGTATGATGCCTTTATCTTGAGGAATAGCAGCATCCCGTATGTGATGTCTCAACTCCAGAGGCACAGGGTCTGGCTAATAGGTGAGCCCATGGTCCCCACCCAGTTGATGTAGGTATATGGATGTGGTTTTGGCCCTTAGGGTGAGTGTGTGGCTAACAGGTATCCCTCGATATTTGCAGGTGACTCTGGTTACCCCAATCTCTCATGGCTACTGACCCCAGTGAGGAATGTCAGGACAAGGGCAGAGGAACATTACAATGAGGCACATGGGCGAACAAGGAGGATCATTGAGTGAACCTTTGGCTTCCTGAAGGCCAGATTCCGGTGCCTCCATCTGAAAGGTGGATCCCTGTACTACTCACCCAAGAAGGTCTGCCAGATCATTGTTGCATGTTGCATGTTGCATGTTGCACAACCTGGTCTTGAGATGCCAGGTGCCTTTTCTGCAGGAGGATGAGCCTGGGGATGGTCACGTGGCAGCAGTGGAGCCTGTGGACAGTGACGAAGAGGAGGCAGAGGAAGAAGATGTGGACAACAGAACTACACTAATTCAACAGTACGTCCAGTGACACACAGGTAAGACACTGTAACTTCACCTTCCATTGTAGTTTTGTGTTTGATATTGAACATGGCAGCCTGATTTCCCTATTTTCATGGCCACTTACTGTACCCTTTGGCATCTCTATTTTCAGATCTCTGTGCCCCACTCTGGCTCCTGGTGTGTTTACTGCTGCCCACTACAGGTCATACCTATGTAAATATTACAGTACATTTGAATTGCAATGTTTACAGTTTGTAAAACTAATGCATATGTCAAACAATTGACAGACTCCATACTTGAATTTGTTCAAAGGGTGTTTATTTAGATGCTAGTAAGTGGAGGGGGTATTGCAATGGGCTGGGTTGCTGATGGAGGAAAGTCCAGGGTAGAGTCCAGTCTATTTGTATCACAGGTGCATTGTCCAAGGGGTAATAGGAAGGGGAGCAATGGCAGTTCAAGGTGGACAGGGTAACAGAGTGGGACACAAGGGTGACAATCAGGAGAGTCTCATTTCCTGGCGGGGAATGTTCTCTGGCTTCTGCCTGGATCGCAGGGACCGTTTGCGGGGTGGTTCTCCTTCTGCAGGGGGTGGGATGCTGGTGGCCTGTTGTTCCTGTGGCGGGGCCTTCTGTCCACTAGAGTCGGCGGAGGTAGAGGGCTGTTCTTCGGTGTGGCTAGTATCAGGGGCCCGTTGGTGTGCCACTGCCTCCCTCATGGTGTTGCCATGTCAGCCAGCACCCCTGCAATGGTGACCAGGATGGTGTGGATGTCCCTCAGGTCCTCACTGATCCCCAGGTACTGTCCCTCCTGCAGCCACTGGGTCCCCTGCAACTTGGCCAGTATCTGGCCCATGGTCTCCTGGGAATGGTGGTATGCACCCAGAATGTTGGTGAGTGCCTCGTGGAAAGTCGGTTCCCTGGGCCTGTCCTCCCCCTGTCGCACAGCAGTCCTCCCAGCTTCCCTGTTGTCCTGTGCCTATGTCCTCTGAACCATGTGCCCACTGCCAATGACCCCAGGTCCCTGATCATCCTGTGTTTGTGGGGTTGCCTGGGGTCCCTGTAGTGATGGACACACTGCTGATTGACGTGTCCTGGGGACAGAAGGATGGGCCCGCTGGGTGGGTGCTGTGGTGGTGTTTCCTGAGGAGGGAGGCTTTGTGGTGGGTTGGGACTGTGCTTGGGTAACCGACTGTCCAGAGGTCCCTGATGGGCCAGGTTGGTCATTATGATCCAGGCGTGCAGAGCTGTTGTCATCACTGTGGGCCTCTTCTGGGGGGGACTGGATGTGGGTGGCACCTCCTCTCCAGTGACGTTGAGTGGGGTCCTCTGGGGATGTAAATGCAGTGTTATTGTTTATGCGTGTGCCATCTTGTACATGTGTATGTTTCCCTCTATGGTTGTTATTAGCAAGGCAGCTTTGGCTTGTGTGAGCTGTGATTGGTTTGGCTAAGTGATTGTCACTAGTGTGCATACTGTGGTGATGGATGTCCATGCAGGTCTGTGATGGGGGTCCATGCAGTGTTGTTGCATGCAGGGCTTGGTATTGGGATGGGTGGGTTGTGATGGTGGGGTATATGTGAGGTGGGAGGGTGATGGGGGTGAGGGTAGGGGTTGTTGTTTGTGATGGCATGCAGGTAGGGGGTTTGAAAGAAGTATAGAGTTGACTTACCAGAGTTCAGTCCTCCTGCTACTCCTGCCAGGCCCTCAGAATGCATGATCACCAAGACTTGCTCCTCCCATGTTGTTAGTTGTGGGGGAGGAGTTAGGGGTCCACCATCAGTCCTCTGTGCAGCTATCTGGTGACTTGCAAGCACGGAACTTGCCTTCCCCCATAGGTCGTTCCACCTCTTCCTGATGTCATCCCTTTTTCTGGGGTGCTGTCCCAAGGCGTTGCCCCTGTCCACGACTCTCCACCATATCTCCATCTTCCTTGCAATAGATGTCTGCTGCACCTGTGATCCAAATAGCTGTGGCTCTACCCGGATAATTTCCTCCACTATGACCCTTAGCTCCTCCTCTGAGAACCTGGGGTGTCCTTGTGGTGCCAAGGGTGTAGTGTGAGTGGTATGTGTGAGGGTGTGTGGGGAGATGTGTTGGGGTGTGTGCTGTGAGGTGCCTGGATGGTGTATGGGCAATGGTGTTTTGTGGCTCAGATTCAGTGGGTGCTCCTGGCTTGTCTCACTCTCAGTTGTCAAAATCTTTGGGTCATAAAGGGTTGTGAGTAGTGTGTGTTTTATAGTGGTTTGAGTGTGTGGGTGTGGTGTGTGTATGTGTGTCAGGTGTGTAGTTTGAATTGTCCAATGTGGTGTAGTTTTGTTAGTGTGTGCGTATTTTGAGCGCGGCAGTGTGTACTGCCAATGGTTTACCATGGTTGAATGTCCGCCGCGGTGGTTCGTGGGTCATGATGCTGTCAGTGTGGGTTTTGGTACAGCCATTTTATCACTGACCTTTGGGATGGCGGACTTGTGTGTGTGTCTCTATAGTAGCGGATTTCTATGTGTGGGTCATAATACGGGTAGCGGTATATCGCCGCGGTCACGGTATGTTGGCAGCAGTCAGCATGGCTGTGAGCGGCACTTACCGCCAATGTTGTGTTGAGGGCCATAGTTCCATGGAAAAATAAAGTATGTTATTTTAAGCCAGTTCATTAGCTTACATGTTCTTGACAGTTCAGGTGTTGAAGAGACGAATGAGTCTGAGACATCATCATTGATGTCAGCAAAATATCCAGAAGTAGTTTGAGCAAAAACTAAAGCTGTGTTAGTTGGTGGAGTTGGTGTTTCTCCCGGTGGCACAGAATAAATGGCACCATCTGTTTGTGTTGAAGCTGTATCGAATCGATCAACTATTTCTGCATTATTTGATGTCAGTGGACCCAAAGCAAAATCATTTTCCACCCTCCCCAAGCTCGGAGAGTTGTTGGTGTTGATACTCACGACTTGTAGAGGAACGTCCTGACCAGTAGTGAGAGGGATTTGGGAACTACTGGTTGTTCCTCTTCGTCTGCTGTGCAGGATCGGTCACATGGTGTAGTTTGGCATTGTCGGTGGAGACAAAACTATTTTCTTTGGCACCTGCCAACTGTGGTAGAATTACAGTTCTGGTACTGTGTATTCCCAAGATTGGGACTGGTGCTCGATAAGAAGGACCCAATTCCTTTTTCACAGCAACCTTTTCACGTACTAGATCCCCGACTCTAGGAATCCAGCCAGTAGGCGTTACAGGAACATCCTTGATCCCTGTGGAGGCAGCACTGATAGAAGAATTGTCATCACAGAACTGTTGTAAATCCTGTAAGACAGTGACACGTTCATTTATGTCAAAGGGTGTTTCCGCCGCCTCCACGCCAGGACCATCAAGATCTGGAACATACATTTGAGTTCCAAAAAGGCACTCATATGAAGTACAACCCCCCAGTGACCTTCTAGGCAGATTGTTAAGTGCTCTCTGAACTCCATACAGGTGGTTAAGCCAACTACGACCCGTACCTAAGACACTGGCTGTTAAGGATTGCTTTAAATCACGGTTTAATTGCTCCACAACACTATTTGCCACAGGATGAAATGGAGACGAGTACTGGAGTTGGTCCCCCAATGAAGCCATGGCGTCCCTGAATGCCCTTGACACGAAAGCAGGACCCTGGTCCGAGTGGAAAGCCGTAACTGCATATGTACCGATAAAGACTCTCAAATCTTTAATAACAGTCCAAGCGTCAGCCGAGCATTGTGGCCACACCCATAGAAATCTGGAGCAAGAGTCAAAAGCAACCAGAATATACTTGTATGCACTGCCCGGTGTTAGGGGACCACAATGGTCCAAGTACACACATTGTAAAGGTTTATTTTAAATCAAGAGGGGTCTCTGCGGCAGACGTTTGGCAGTGGAAACTTTAATTTGTTGGCAGATGTCACAACAAAGGACGTACTGCTTCGTCTCTTTGTAGAGGCCGGGCCACCAATAGCGGGCTTGTGAGATTTATATTGTAGCCGCCACACCAGCATGGGCAGATGCTATCCCTTTGTGTGCTGCCTTAATCAATTGTGGTCTTATATCTTTGCTGGGAATATTTCGCACCCCTACGCCTGGTATCTTAACTTCAGCATTCAGATGACCTCCCATTCGGTAGGAATATTTGTCAGGAAATGCTTTTGGATAGGGCATACCATCAGCCGTAGCTTTGACGGCAGCCCATATGTCTTCGTCGGGTTTCATATTTAAACGAGTTACTGCAGCAACAGCAGCCACAGCTAATGCTGACTTTGCGGCTTCATTAGCCAGTGTATTCCCAGCAACGTGTATTCCAATGCGCTGGTGTCCAACTGGGTGTACAACATGGACATTTGGTAGCGTGTCTTTCAGATCCGCTACTTTCCCCCACAGAAGTCTGTGTTTAATGGTGTTGCCATGGTGGAAGTGAAGGTAGGGGCCCTTTCCCTGGTCACACGGGCCATGGTGGGTTCCAGAAACAGGTCACAGCAGCACACACAGTGTAGGTGTTCTCTTGTTGAAGGTCAGGAAACAAGTGAGGAATCTGATGGAAAATGGTGCTGACGTCCACGGCGGTGTACACCGTCACCACCGGCGCTGATCCCCATTGGCCACTGTACTCCATAGAGCCCCATATTGTCCAATGAGGAATTGCACGGCGGTGCAAGACTGCCTTCTGCCACGACGCCCAACGTCAGTGGAGTTACCTCACTTCCACCTGCCTCTACATACAGGACAGGCAGTCGCCATTTCATGGGGGGGGGGAAACGTCATATCGACATTAACTGCGTCACAGATTAGATTGGCACATACCTCGCCTTTATCACTTTTCCATTACATAAGTTCACCAAGTATACTGAAGTAGTGGTTCTGTTGTTCCAATTGTGACAGCCTTCTCACTCTTGTGTACCTTAGATACCTACCGCTGCAGATGAATAGGAGGTGAAGACATACCCCTGTGTACAGACCCCTTGTGGACTTAGCTACACTGGAGGACAGGC